>NW_004955442.1:6078908-6147758 GCF_000276665.1 Chinchilla lanigera
CAATTAAGCATGATGTTACAGGAGGGGGGTGTCAGTCTGTCTGTCTGTGCCTGTCTTTCTTTCTTTTGGTGGATATACTTTGCCAAATCTTCCAGGAACTTTTATCACAAATGCATTTGACATTTTAAGCTTTTCCTGCATCCATGAATGGACATGATCATACGGTTTTGTCTTCATTCTCTTAGCCTGGTGAATTGTACTTTTGAAATGTTAATGCAGTATTACATTCCTGATACAAATTTTATATGATTGCTTGGTTTGACTTAAATATTTTAAAGATGTTTACATACATATTCATGAGAGATATTGATCTTTAATTTTCTTTTAATTTCTTTCTTTGGTTTCCTATGACAGTTATGGAGGTTAGGAGGAATTCTTCCCTCTTCTTTTGAAAGATTTTGAGTAGCATGTGTATTTTGTATACCTGAAATATTTGATAAAATTCATGAGTGAAGCACTCCGAGCCGTCTTCTTATGAGATGCTTTTACGTTTAGATGCCACTGTTTTACGAGATGCAGAAGTTTCTGAAACCTGAAGGTGTAGCCCAGTGTCAGATGCTTGCCTCCCTTTGTGGAGCTCTGCATTTGACCCCCAACACCAAAAAAGAGCAGAAAGAGTTCTTCAGATGTTCGTTTCTTCTTGGACAGTTTTGCTCACTGGTTTCATTCAAGAGTTTATTGAGATACAGCATATATTTAACAAACTGTCAAACTTATTGACAGTTTATCCTGCATGTTGATAACTTGCTTTGGTCCCTGTATATCTTTTTTGTTTTATTTTGTTTTTCTTCCGGTACCAGGAATTGAACTCATGACCTTGTGCTTGCCAGGCAGGCGCTTTGCCGCTGAGCTAAATCCCCAGCCCCTCCCTTTATATCTTAACGTAGCTAGTGATGTTTCCTTCCTTTTCTTAACTTTTCTTTTTTTCTTTTCTTTTTTTTGAGACAGGGGCTCACTATGCAGTTCAGGCTGGCTTTGGACTCACTTTGTAGCCCAGGCTGGTCTCGAACTCACAACGATCCTCCTGCCTCAGCCTCTGGAGTGCTGGGATTACAGGCGTGTGCCACCACTACCGGCTAACTTTGTGCTTTATGTAGTCTTTTTCTAACTCTAAGGTACTTAAATCATTGACTTTAAAAGCACTCTCTCTCCCCTCCCCTCTTCCTCTCTCTCTCCCTCTCTCCCCCACTTCTCACCCCTCCCCCAACCCTGCACAGGGAATTAACTGAGCTGCACCCTCGGGCTAATGTACCTTTTAAAACAAAATGAAAGCATGTTTCAGACAAGTCTTAGAAGTTAACTAGGATTTTTGGTATTACTAGAAATTCAAAGTATTTAATAAGGAGGCAGCACAGCCCTGACCAATCAGAACACGTGCAGCTTGTGAGCGAGTACCTGGGTATTTCTCTCATGTAGACATTGTGCTTGTCACTACGTTTTGGCTGTTATGATTAATACTGGCTTTTCATCTACTGGAGTGATAGAAAGTTCCTTTTCCAATAAATTCATCCAATAAGAAAAGAATTCCTTTAAGACAATCAGTAAGTACTCTGGCTGTAGCAAAACTTTGTCAGGTGGTGTGGAGATGCCTGAATCTGGACTCATTGAAGAATTTGAAAAACAGGCTTGAAATAAAATTCGTATAACATCAAAGTCAACCAACGTAAGGTACGTGGTTTAGCAGTTCTTAGTGTATTCAGAGATGACACGGCCATGCTCGTTGTCTAATTCTGGGATATTTTTGTCCCCCAAGGAATCCCATACTCCTTAGCAGTTACTTCAACTCTTCCTCCCACCTCCTCGGCAGCCACAAGTCTAGTTTGGCTCTGTGTGTGCCCATCACGGACGCCTCTTATAAACAGACCCAGAGGATATGTGGCCTTTGGCTCCAGCTTCTCACACTCAGCTCTGTGTTCAAGGTTCCTCTACACTGCAGCATGTACCATTGCCTCATTTCTTTTTTAGATATAATTCACATACTGTGAAATGTACAGTTCTATAATTCTTTAGCATAATCATATGGTTGTACAACCATCACAACAATAGATTTTCATCACCCCGAAAGGAGGCCCACAACTGTTATTAGACACCCTCTCGTCCCTCTACCGCTGACAACCGCTCATCTCACTCTCTTGAGGAATTTTCCTATTCTGGACATTTGATACGAATGAAATCATGACGAGTGACCTTTCGTGTCTGGCTTCTTCACTTCCACGTTCAAGTTTCATGTATATTAACACATGAATCAGTGCTCTGTTTTATGGCTGGGTGGTATCCACTTGCGGAAGGACCACTGGCCGTTTATCCACTCCTCAGCTGATACATGTTAAGGATGTCTTACTCTGGTGGTTAGGAATAATGCTGCTATGTGGTTCACACAGGATGGACTATGTCATTCGTGAGGATAGATGAGGCGTGGAGCGGTGGGTTCTTCAGCAACTTCCTTTATCCTTCAGAGGCCCCACTGGACTGTTTTCCAAGCTGTCTGCTTTCCAAGCAGTCCACTGTTTTCCAAGCTGCTCCGTGTCCCGTTCCCACCACTGTTTTTTCTCCACTTCCTCGCCAGCATTTGTGATGGTCTTTTTGGTTGCACCTGTTCTGGTGGGTGTCTCTGTGATTTTCTTTTTAATCAACATATAATTGTATGTGTTTATGGAGCACAGTGTGATATTGTGCTCACATATGTAATATGTAATAATATATGAGGGTAATTAGCTTATCCCTCACCTTAAACATTGTTTCTTTGTGCTGGGAACATTTGATATTCTCTCTTCTGGCTGTCTTTGGAGAAATGTCTGCCGATGGATTTCACATTAGGGTTCTCATGGTGGGTGAGTCAGTGCTCCGGCGAGCTCATGTTCAGTGGCGGACCAGAATGCAGTGACGTCAGAGGCGGGAGACTCAGTCCTCAACACCCTGCGTGGCACTCCACAGCTTTTCAATTAAACACCACCTTCTTCCCTTCATCTTCATTAGTCTCAATTGTCCAAAAGAAATTCATCTTCTTGGAATAATAATATGCCTTCCTGAAACATCCACACACAAATTTTGTCCATACATAAATGTAGCAGCTGTGGTGGAGCCACACAGGATAAGGCATTTTGCTCCCTGGGACGCCCTTCTGGATGAGTGAGACTGAAGGTCTGCAAGGTCTTGGCATACCGAGTACTAAGTACTGAGTACTAAGACACAGCCCCCTGGCTCCATGTATCTAGCGAACTGTCCCTGGGATTTCTCTGGCTTTTCAGTGCCTGTGTAACTGGCATAATTTCAGCAATAAATAAGAGACGTTAAGTAACTGCAGCTGAGTAAGAAACACAGAGCTGCCTATGAAATTGTCGAAGCCCAGGTTCTTGCTGTCACTTTGCTCTGGCATCATACGTTCTTTCATCATCCACATGGCCCAAGATGACACTCCCAATGGCCACATTTCATCCAATGGGAAAGAGAAAATGGGAGAGGGGCAGGCATCATATTTATTAAAGGTACAACTGATAAAAAGCACACCTATTACTGCTGATGTGATGGTGTCTCTTAACTGCAAAGAAGCTAGGAAACAGTGTACAACCTCAGTGGACCTCTGTCCCACAAACACTGGGAGTCCTGTCGTGGAAGGAAGGAGAATGGGTAGGAGAATGGAAGTGTCTCTGCCTACACTAATCAGCTTTGCATTACCATAACAAAATACCAGAGGCAGCTAACAGAGAAGAAATTTGTTACGCCCAGTTCAGGAAGTAGTAATTACATGACACAGGCTCTGGTGGGGACTCCAGAAAGATAGTAGTATAAAGACAAAGGATCTCATACTGACCCAGAAAGCACAGGGAAAGATACTGGCATCTGGTTAGCCCTCCCAGGGACACACCCCCAATGACCTAAGTACCTCCGTCTAGGCCCTACCCCTTAAAGGTCCACACCATCTTCCAGCACTGCCACCTGGGAGGCGTAACTCCAATCACAGTGGACCCTTGGGGATACTCAAACCACATTCAAGCCATAGCACTGCTACAGTGGCTTCCAGAAGCACATGACTGGCCACTGGAAAAAGTTTCAGCATCTACAAGCAGCCTGCTATTGTGTTTTCTTAGCCCAGCTACACAGCCAAGCCAAGGGCAGTGTTTTTTATAGAAAGCTCTAGAAGGAGGTGGCAGAAGGGCCAAGGGCACACAAATGGAAAGGAAGTAGTCCCAGCTGCCTTTTGTCCTGCACTCTCACTCTTGTTCAAGGCCCCCACCTTGATGAATGTGGCGGGCAACAGCTGGAAGGTTAGTGGCCCTCCTGGGATAGAGCTTTTCACTGCTGGGACCCCAGTTCATTTGCCAAGATTACTTGTACATAGGCAGCTGAGAGGAATCTTACAAGCTCCCCTTGTACAACGGCTGCCAAGATGGAGGCCATGGGTCCCCTGGGGCACATATAGCCGTTCATTGGGAAGACATATAAATCCAAATAAAAGTTCTACTTTTGAAAATCTCATTATTTTAAAATTTTCCTTTGGGCATGTTTTGTACTGCAAGCAGCACAGAAGAATACACTTCATCATTGCTAAGCTTAACGCTAAACTACAAGTTTGCTGAGCATTTTCGCTGGCGAGGACAGGTGATGGAGAACATCTGGGGCACTGCACCAGAGAGGAGTTAACGGCACAGCCCGGCCCCCTTCTAGAGCCTCCCCTCTGCCCACCACAGCCGGGCCCTTCCCCAGAACGTTTGGTCCAGAGCTATGGAGGGAGCACCTGTCTTCCACACCAAAGCTAAAATGGTACCAGTACTGATTTGCCAATAAATTTTTAGTTGAAGGTGTCAAGAGGAAAATTAAAACTTTGCTTGTGTGAAACACATTGTGCTGCACAGCTTCGTGTAGCCTGTGACATAGGGTGTGTATGTGAGCACTGCCCCACTTTCCTTCCTGAAACTTGAGGGAGCTTTGCCAGGTTTGTCTGTATGATGACGGTGGTGCGCTGTCTCGAACCTCAGACTGCACTTCTGTCCAGCAGCAAAACACTAGATCTTGAAGGTGAGTCACAGCCAGGCAGAGGAAGTGTCCGCCTTTCACGGGGTTCTGTGTGGCTGCTGGCGCTTTCTCAGCCACTCCCCTGCCTTCGGGTCACTTCACGGTCAATACAGGACAGTGCTGTGGCTTGGGTGTGGCCTGCGTGTCCCCCAAGGTCCCTTGTGACAAAAGGCTTGTTCCCTGGGGCAGAAGAATGTGCTGGAGGCCCTTAGGTCGCTGGGGCGTGAGGCAGCTCGCTGTCACCCCTCGATCTCCTGCCAGGACACGTGACAGGAGTGAGCCGGGCTCCACGTGTCCTCTCTCCCCTGCTGGTGCATGATGTCGCTTGCCTGCTCCTGCCACTACCAGAACGCACTGACACAGTAGAGGACCGAGCCCATGTGGATCCCATGCCCCTGAGCCCTTAAAATTGTGGGCTAAATCGACCTTGTCTCCTCAGAAAGTTAGCAGCCCTGGTATCTCATAACGCGAAGCTGACAAATACGAAGAGCAAATACAGCTGCTGGGCCCAGTGGCAGATTCCATTATGATTTTCTCTCTCATGGAGTCTGGTATTCGTCCATCTGTCCATCCAACCAGTGTGGACTGAGCGCCTGCTGAAGGACTGGAGATCTAGGAGGAAGGGAGACAGCAGTCACTGCCTGTGCAAGCGAACAGTTTGGGGCAGGGGGAGAAGGGGCAGGCGAGGAAGGCACGTGGTTGTCTGAGGGCTGTGACACAGAGACAGAGGCGGGAGGGGGCAGGAGCCCTCGTCCAGAGGTCATGCGCCGTTGTAAATGGAGGTGGAGGTCCCACGGGGAGAGCAACCTTCCAGCAAAGGCTGTAGGAGGTTGGGAAACAAGCCATGGTTACACACAGGGCACTGTTCCTCGAGCTCAGCACCACAGACATTTTAAATCAGGTAACTCTTAATGGTGGGAAGACTGCCCTCTGCATCACAGCAAGTACAGCAGCGTCCCTGACCTCCACCGACCCCCCTCCGGTGTGATAATCAAAGTCATCACCAGCGACATGTGGAGGAGCACGCCTGTAATTCCAGCACTCTGGGAGGCTGGGGCAGCGGAATCACAAGTTTTTAAGCCCAGACTGAGCAACTTAGTGACTTAGCAAGATCTTGTCTCAAAACAATAAAAGGGCAGGGGCTGGGGATTTAGCTCAGCGGCACAGTGCCTGTCTGGCAAGCGCAAGGTTGTGAGTTCGATTCCTCGTACCCGGAAAAAAAAAACAAAAGAAAAAAAAAAGGGCTAGGAATGTATTTTAATGAGAGGACCCCAGGTTCAATCCCCAGTACCACACACACACACACACACAAAAGTGCCATCATCACACATTAGCAGCATCCCTTGAGGGACAAAATTACCCTCTAGTTGAGAACCAGTTGTCTAAGGAGCTTCTAAGGTAGCAAGTGCAAAGGCCCTGAGAGAAGAGAGTTAAGGAAACCACTACAGACAGAACAGTAGTGAAGGGGAATTCAGGAAGGTGGTGGGGCAGCAGCCTCAGACTACCAGGCTGCCGGGGCTGTCGTGAGCGCATTTTGTATTGCCCCATGCATAAGTTTCTGTTGGGTAAATGCCCCAGAGTGGAACTGCTGGACCATGGGATCACAGGATCTCACTCTACCCTCAGCAGTGATGTCAGCCAGCCCCTAAGAGAGTTGGCACCAAGGTGCTCCCCCTAGGAGAGTATGAAGATTCCAGATGTCCCACATCCTGGCCAAACTTAGTACTTAGCATCTTTTTTATCTGGGGGTTTTGTGGGCATGGAGTGCCATTTCAGTATTCACTGCATTTCCCTGGTGACTACTGACTCACAATGCTCTTCACAAGGTGATGAGCCATTCACATGTCCTCTCTCTGAAGTACCTGTTCAGATCTTTTGCCCACTGCCTTTGGGCCATCTGCCTTGCTGCTTTGTAAGTGTTCCTCATATTCTGGATCGGAGTTGTTTCTGGGATGCCTGTGCTGCAGGTAAGCTCTGTGCTCTAGAGGAGTCTAGAGGAGTCTAATACAAACCTAATTCGTATTCATTTTCTAACTGCTGCATAAAACAACCACGGACACAGTGCCTTAAACAGCTCCTGTGCATCAGCCTGTTTCTGTAAAGTCAGAAATCTCTGCTGTCTGTTGCAGGTGTCAAAACAGGATCACAGGGCTCACTGGGTAGCATCCTCACCAAGAGGATGCAGGGAAAGGTCCTCCAGGCTCATTCTTGTCATTGGCGGAATGCAGTCCCTTGCACAGGGGTAAGGATGAGATCCCTTTCCTCGCTGGCTGTCACATGGAGTCTGCTCCGGCTCCTTGAAACCACCTGCTCTTCTTTCCACACAGCCCCTCCGTCTGCAAAGCCAGTGCCAGGACACCAGATCCTTCTCACACTTTGAGTTTCTAGCTTCCTGCCTCTCATGTCTAGACCCACATTGAAGGTCAGGCCCTCCAGATAATGTCCTTGCTTGGCTCAAGGTCAGCTGATCAGTAGTCTTCATTACATCTGCCAAAGCTCATTAGGCGCCATGTAAAAGCCTGACCAAGTCTAGTGACAGGGGTGGCATCCCACTCTTTCACAGGTCTTGCTTGCTTAGAACATTGAGGACTTCTTAGAGTTCTTCCTAGCACACTGATCAGATTAATCAAAGTAGGCCTTGCCAAGAAGGTGACACTTGAGCAAAACCCTGGGGTCAGGGTACTCTAAGCAGAAGATGCAGCCGGTGCAAAGGCCCTGAGCTGGGAGCACTATGTCCACAGAAGCCGGTGAGGCTGAAGGGACAGAGTGGGACAGTCTTGAGAGATAAGGTCAGGAGGCCACCAGGAGCTGCCTGCTTGGTACCTTATAGGCCATTGTTAAAGACTTTGGTTTTTACTTTGAGGAAAATTGGGAGGCACAGTATGTTGGTCAGCTTTCCTGTTGCTGGGACAAAATATTTGACACTACTTGAAAAGAGATTTAATTTGGCTTATGGTTTTAGGAGATTCAGTTGATGGTCTCCTGGCTCCAAGTACAAACATCATGCAGAAGGCTGTGGTAGAGCAAAGCTGCTTGGGCCAGAACAGCCAGAGAGCAGAGCACAAGGAAAGACAGCTAGAGAGGAAGGGGCCAGATTTAAGATTTAAGCAGCCCTCCAAAAAAACACATTTAAATCCCCAAGTTTACACCTCCATGACCAGCCAGACACACCCAGAAGTGTGCTTTACTAATCCCCAGGCAGCTCTCAAACCAATCAAGTTGACAGTCAAGATTAGCCATCCCCAGAGGCCGTAGTAGGGACATAAGAAAGAGTGACATTTTCTGATGGAACTTTTTTAGGCTGTTGGGTTGAAAATCATCAGCAGGGAGGCAAAGATAGAAGGAGGGATCAGCTACAAGGTTAATGTCATAATCCAGGTGAGACGCGCAAGTAGTAGGGGACAGGCAGCCAGGAAGACAGGGAGGGTGGAGGGGTCTTTGGGGGTACACAGGGAAGGAAGACTAAGTGATACCTCCCGTGTTCCTAGCTGCTTTATAGTATTTATTTGGCACCCAAGAGGGGAACATTGGAGAGCAAGTTTGAGGGGCGTCAGGAGCTTCCACTGCCCATCTGCAGGTAGCAGTGCTGCAGAGAAGACCCCACGCTGGAGGAAGGGTGCACAAGGCCAGGTTTGAGGAGCACTGTGAATCCCAGGTGGAAATCTGGGGTTGTTCTTGGAATGGGTTATTGATACACATACCACCATGCTTGAGTCTCAGAAAGATGATGCTGAGCAAAATAAGCCAGACATGTCGGGCACCTGCTGATGGAAGCAGGAAGTGGACGCCTGGCTGTCAGGGTGGGATCAGCTGAAAAGGGACAGGGAACTTTGTAGGATAAAGGGAATATTCTTTATTCTGTCTAGTGATGTAGTTGCTGGTGTATAGCACATATATAAGACATATGCATATTCCTATTATAGAACTTATATCTGCACATATCATATATTTATATCATCTGTATGCATATGTGCATATATAAGTATGCATCATTTGGGAGATTATGGGGAGAGAAGATGGGGTTGGATGGCGACCAGAGAAGGCTGTTAGGGTAACCCCAGGAGAGGCAGTGGTGACCACAGAGCAAAGTAACTGAGTTTGGACAGTCTGCTGTGACTGGGCTACTGTAAACAATGGCTATGAACTTGGTAGTTTAAACTAACAGAAGTTCACTGTCCAGTAATTCCAGGGGCCAGAAACCTGCAATCATGGTGTGGGTGGAGCCTGCACCCTGCACAACAAGTGGCTGCTGGCAATCTTAGCCTTCCTTGGCGCGTGGCTGAATTGCTCCATCTTCACCCCGCCTTCTCTGTGTATACCTGTGTCCTTTCCTAGGGACAGCGGTCATCGGACCTAGGGCCCTTCCTAATCTAATGGACTGTATGGGCCACACCTGCAGAGACCTTATTGCTGAAGGAGCACACACACTGAAGTTCAGGGTGGACCTGAATGACAGGGACACTTGCATACTCCAGGCAAGTTTTGGAAGCAAAGCAGACAGGGCTGGCTGGTGTCTTGGCTGCACGGGGATGGAAGGAGAGAAGCCAGGTGTGGAGAAAGTTTGAGCTCGAACAGCCAGGTGGGAACCCCACCCAGCGCAGTTAGGCAGCAAGAAGAGCTGGTTCAGGGGACGCCTCAGGGGTCTGGTTGGGCTACACCAGCTTGAGATGCTGTTTAGACTTTCACACAGGAGAGTCCATGGATCAGTACACTGAAGAGTCAGGTGTGGATGGCATTTGAAGGATGGGTAAGATCCTCCAGGCAGAGTGTAGACAGGGGCCCCTGCCTGACCTTGAGCCTTTGACCTTGAGAGGTTTTAAACAGGAAGACAGAAGGACCAGCAGCGTCTGTGAATCTCCGAACACAGACAGGTGCAGGTTACAGGAACAATGAGCACAGGAAGGAAAAAGTGGTGCTTTTGAGATCTTGCTGTAGCACTGCAGAAATGAATCAAAATTATTTTCCATGTTTGCATGGCCCTTGACAGAGCCACCTACTCAAAACTGCCTAATCCCTGTCAAGCAGGACAGACAAATGCTGATGTTTCTCAAAGAATGAAAAAGCTATTGTGATATTCAGCACAAGAATGCTTCCAGCCTGGGTGGAACTGGCTTTTGGCCTTCCTCCTAGCCCTGGCCAGGTGCCACAGAGGAGCTGTCCCAGAGATCTCCCCCGTGGAATCACAGAACTTGGGTGCTCAGAAAGATTTCTGCTTCTGTGAACCCCGGCCTTGGAGATAGTTTATAGGCTGTCCCTTGGGGAGACAGCTGCTCAGGCCACTGCTGGGGATTGACAAGTTCAAAAACGTGTGCAAGTAGGACTTCGCCGACCCATCCGTTTGCTTTCCCCTGGAACTCCCCGAGTAGATAAAGGACACGAAGTGATAGATACTGTTGCTTAGGAAAAAGAGACAGAACGGGCTGTGATATGGCAACGGGACAGCCAGTGCAGAAGTGAGGATGTTCACAGAGGATCGTGTGAACCGAGAGTACATCCAGGCATTCTCTCCGGAGACGATGCATCTGCACCCAGCTGGGGAGGCAGAGGGGAGGCTGGAGTGCGGTGGCTGGAAACCTCTGCACACATGGCCCCCTCAAGCGCTTCCTTTTCCGGCTTGAGTCTGCTTTGCAATGCTGTGTGGCTCAGGGCGTGTTCCTCCGCCTGTCTGGACCTCAGTCACTCTGGGGTTGCTGTAAATCATTTACTTTTCACAACACATCAGAGTCCAGCTGTCCCTTTCCAGATGAGCTCAGGAAGGATTGAGCTGAGGCCTAGCAGCCAAGTCAGAGTCAGGATCTGACCTCCGCCCTTGTTCTACACTGGCATTTACCATCAACCCAAATGCCGGGAGAGGTAGGGCTCCCAATGACGTCAGTCGTGAAACACGTTCTTGATGCTTGGGCATGGTGTGGGTCTAGCATGGCCCCCTACAAGCTCCTCTGTGGAAACTTGGTCCCCCAAGCAGCCGTATTCAGAGCTGGGGACTCTGTGGTGACAGAAACAGGAGGCTCTGTCCTTAGGAATAGGTCGATCCACAGATGGGTGTGCAGCTCAGTGGGCTTGGGGAGCGGCTCTGTTACAAAAGCCAGCTCCCCCATCCTGTCCCCTTCCCTTCTGTCTGTCTCTCGCCACCATGAGGTAAGTAGCTGTCCTTCCACCCTGATGCTCGCCTCCCTGCGGGACCGGACAACAGGGCCGAGGGAGACTTCCAGAAGTACTGGGAAGCCCCTGCAAGGTGTTTCTCTCAGGCACTTTGTCGGGGTGGTGGAAAGCTGGCTCAGGCATACGTATCTGGTCGGTATTTACTGAGTACCTAGAGGTGGCACTAGGTCCCCTAGGCTGGGATTTAGGTAGGAACAACATGCAAAGCAGAGTCCCTGCCCTCTCAGTTTATGTTGCAATGGGGACACACACAGTCACCCTACAACATAGGCTTGTTAGAAGGTCAGGTGCCCCTGGAGAAGTGGAGAGGCTGAGGCCAGGAAGATGCGGGCCATGCGGGGCTGGGCGGCTGACTTGAGGTTCAGGAAAAGAGGCTATGGATGGGGACAAGATGGGGCCACTTCTGAAGCTCCAGAGGAGATGCCAGCATGCAGGCAGATGGGGGACTACTGTATGGGGGTTGGTGACATCCTTTATCTCGGCAGGTTTGGGTCACATGGAAACATTACCCAGGGCAGTGATGGATCATACTGGCTTTGCTGTGTCAGACAGCTCATCCAACTCTGTCCAGGGTGAACAGATCCCCTGAACTAGGTGCCCGCATCGCAGATGTGTAAGAAAAGTATGAAAAAATCAAACCAAGAGAGCCAAAATCCTGTGATCAGGTGCTAGCAGCTTCTAGGACTGACATTCCTGATTACCATCTATGGTAACCTTTTATTCAGAATCAACCCAGGAGGCAGCAGAGGAATGGAGGATATCAACTGTTTTAGCAAGGTCAATACAACTCAATTATAGGAGTGCGACCTGACCAGTAAGCCATCATATTATCTTCATTCGCCCATTTCTCAGCAAAGCATCTAGTACTGATCCTCGGGCTTACACTGTTTATGCTAGACTTCCCCCAGAACCCAACAATCATGGCTTCGTCAGGCCTCAGGCAATACACAAAATAGTAACTAAGGAATGTCCTTCTCCACATTGTTGGAAAGTGACTTTGTCTTTCCCAGGGACAGGCGACCAGGAGAGGAGACCTCAGCAGGTTGTGATCAAGGGAGTGGCAAGAGCGGGGTCATGCCAGGTGTCCCATGGAGATGCATCAAATGGTGGCACAGTTGAGTGGAAGGCGAGTTGGAGGGTGGTGGCTGCAGGATGGGAGGGTGCTGGCTGTGGCTGCACCTGAGATTTCCCGCATAGAGCCAAGGTATGTGCTGCTCAGCCAGGGGTGGGACTGAGGAGAGGTCAAGCTTGACTGGTATGGTGCCACTACCTACCCAGGGAAGGGGAAGGGCAGGCAGGAGCCGCCTAGGGGAGGAAATGGAGAGCTGGGGACTGGCAGTCCATGGTAGACATGTGGCTGGCAGGGCTGGTGGTGTGGTGGCTGCATGTGAGACTGGCATTCAGGGAGACGGAGGCTGGCACATGGGATTGGGGAGGTGACCCCCTGTGGCTGTGCCATCCCAAACAGTAGCCACCAATTATTTTGGCTACCAAGCCCTGGAAATGTGATTGGTCCAGATCAAGATGTGTAGTAAGGGTGAAATATGCACCAGAGCTTGACGTAGTACCCAAAAAGCATTAATGTCTTATTTTAAAACATAGGTTGCACAGTAAAATAGTATTTGACTGTGTCAGGTTAACTGAAATGAGTGCTCACAATTCATCTCCTTTGGGTGTTTTATATTTTTAGTGGGGTTATGAGGAAGTTCACAGGGACACATGTGACCCATGTTGGGCAGCAGGGAGTATAGGACAAGACCAAGCGGGGAGGACACATCCTGCAGCCCTGCAGCCCTGAGAGGTAACGGACAAGGGCAGACCCACCACAGGAAACTGAGGCAGGAGTGCTGTGGTAGATTGACAACTGGTGGTCAACTTGTAACACCCAGCTGAACTGAACCAGCGTTGCGCTGGGTGAGCGAGGCCCACCTCAGGAGGGCCCACCTTGCTGCCAACAACATAAAAAGAAGGACTTAGAAGCTGTTGGGCAGCTATAGCTGTTGGTTTTCCTGGAGGAGCCTGTCATGCTGGCTTTCCTGATGAACTCCACTGCTCTCATCATCAAAGGAGCTCAGAACCTCGTTGTCACCGAGAATGGCTACGCTTCACTTTGGGGAGCTCTGGTCCTCACTTTGAGCATCGCTTCCTGGCTCCGAAGGGGAAGATGGTGCACTGCTCAGTCTCCTGGAGAAGCTTGTCACGTTGGCTTCCCTGATGGGAACTCAGCTTTCCTCATCATCAGAGGAGCTTGGGACTTCACTGTTGCTGAAATGGCTGTTGTGCTTTTCAGGGGAACTCTGGTTCTTACTTTGAGCATTGCTTCCTAGCTCTAGTGCAGGTCCCTCAGCCTGCTAGCACAGATTTTCTAGCTTGCACCACTGACCTTTGGGCTTTTTCAGTGCACATCCATGAAACAGGCCTGCACGGGACATTGTTGTAGGCTCTTGGTCTCCAGTTGGACTTGTGGGAGGCATTATTAAGTGCTCTAGGTCTTCAGCTGGACTCATGTAGGACATTACCGTGGGTTCCAGGCCCTCAGCTGGATTCTTTGGTCTTTAGTATGTGGACAGATTTCCTGTACTCTTTTTGTATATGATTCTTTGAGTGACTATTATAAAATAATTCTATAAACTAGGTGTCCTGTATTAAATTGTTTCCCTTTGCAAAACCCCTGACCACAACTGCCATCAAAGCATAGCCCTGGGGGCGTATCTTCTGTCCCATGTGACAGCATTGGTGCAGGCAGAGGAGTGGAGCTAGGTGTGACTCATGCTGGGACTGGGTGCCCCCAGCAAGGCCAGAGGAGTTTGGGGAATCCAGGATGTCTGGACAGGGGCCCTGGAACCAGGCCTGGAAGAGCAGGCTGGCAGGAGGGAATGAGGTGAAGGGCAGTCCTGGCAGAACAGATTGCAGATCTCAGGGGTGTGAAGGTTGTTGCCATAGGAACGCTGGCATGAATGGTGCTGCTGCTGGGTCAGGAAGGGGTAGGAGTGGCATAGGGATAGCACCCAGGAAGGAAAGGTAGGGCCATGGGGGGGCAGCAAGTGGGTGCTAGTCACCAGTGAATGAGAAGCAAACGGCGCAGCTCATATCCTGGAGGAGGGCCACACGGAGGCAGGCATGAGCGTGGGAGGAAGAAACCGTTCACTAGTGTCTGGAGAGGGTCCTCATGCTGTGTCAGCCCAGGGCACAATGGCAAAAGCAAGAGGGCAGCATCGCTCCCATGATATCTGCACAAGGTGGCCAAGGCGCTCCCCTATCTACCTCCCCTGCCCTGTGATGCACCTGCACCTGCACCTCTTAGTGGGCCCGCCTCCCAACACTAGGGCACCAGGGTCTAAGTTTCCAACATGTAAACACCCTAGCCCATGATTTTAAGAAGGTGGGTGGTATGAAACAGGGAAACAACCTGGCTCTGATGGCACATGTTTAATCCCAGCACTTTGGGAGGCTGAGGCAGCAGGATTTCTAGTTCAAGCCCAGTCAGGAAATCTCAGTGATTTAGTGAAACCCTGACTCAAAATAAAAAGGGCTGGGGATGTAACTCAGTGCAAAGGCCCTGGGCTCATTCCTCACTACCTGGTGGTGGTGGGTAGGGTACAGACAGGCAGAGAATGGGCTGAGGGCATGGCCTCTAGCAGGGAGGTCTGCCAAGGAGCTCTGTCCCTGTAAGGCCACTGTGCGTGGAAACGGCTGGGACTGAGGAGGGCTGAGGACACAAGGCAGTTTATTCAGTAGTATCGGAGACTGAAGCACGAGGGAGATAGGGATTGGCCGGGTGAGGCTGGGGGACCCAGGCCATGGCACGCTGCTTCTCCGCCTTCCAACTGAGTGACACCGGCAGTCCACGCATGCTTGGCTGGGCGGAGACACACCTGCCTGCATACCGCAGGCGGCGCTCTGCTGGACTGCAGGGGAGAGGAAGAAGCGGAAGGTTGCAGGGTTCCTGCTGTAGTGCTCATGCATGGTCCCTCCACAGTCTGCACTCCTCCTCTCTTTCCTCCAGGTCTGCTGGCCTCCCAAGGCTGCCGCCAGGGCCACCCCTGCCTTGGCTATCTCGTGCTTGGCTTGTTCTAATCCTGCTGACGGTTTTTCTAGGTTAAAATGTAGGTTACTTGCTCAATTTTAAGCTAAAGTAAGTTATCTGGGGAAGGGTAGTACAGCCCTTCTTACCATCTGGTCTCAGATTAATGTCACCTATTTATTTTATTTATTTAAGTATTTATTTTGGTCTTTTTGAGACAAGGTCTTACTATGCAGTTCAGGCTGGCCTTGTGCTCACTTTGTAGCCCAAGCTGGTCTCAAACTCGCAACGATCCTCCTGCCTCAGCATCCCCAGTGCTGGGATTACAGGCGTGCGCCACCACACCTGGCAGATTAACGTCACTTTGGCAGAGAGGACCCTTTGTTCTGTAGTTCTCTGGTACCCTACTGGGGAATCCGGCCCTGACTGCAAACTGCTCTGGTGCTGCAGAATCTGGCAGGTGAAGGCCAGGAACATGGCAAAGCACCCTCGACTGCACACGGTGCCCACAGCACGAACGCCCAGCCAGTGAGGGCGGTGCCGAGAGCAGGCGCCAGCCCGGCCTGTGAAGGTAGGCCCTCGGCGCTGCTGTCCTCTCCCAACCCTTGCTCATTCCCTGGCCCTGCTTACTCCTAACTATCTGGGTGTTGACCTAACCCTGCCTGAATGTAAGTCTAAGACATGGGGACTCTTTTTGTCTTGTTCCCTACCCTGTTCCCCGTGCTTGGTATTCACCAGGTGCCAGGACTGATCTGGTTCTTAAATAGATGGTGAATGAACAGGCACCTGTCAGGAAAGGTGGTTTCCCTGTATGGAATTTGGAATTCATATATCCATCCAGATCTGCCTAATGACACAGGTAACTCCAAATGGGATTTTTGTTGCATTTAATTCAAACAAAATTGCTATTAGTCAGACTGAGCCCTGTTGTCCGAGGTGCTGTGAGATGGGGAATGAGCTCTTTGGGAGCAACCTTATACCATGTACACTGAAAGTTCATCTAAATTCCCAACTGTTGAGGAACCAAGGCAAAGAAAGAGACCACACACTGAGCATCTAATTTATAAAATGTCGCCATTTTATTTTGTCACTGTAAAGAGGTTTATCTCAACCAGTTCGTAACAAAATTACCACAGCTTATTCCAAAAGAAAATTTAATACAAGAGATTTTAGAAAATTAAACGTATTTGCTTACAAATTCTATCATGTAAACCTTAACAGAAGAGGGTAGTTAGGGTACTACACGTCCAGTTGCACCTGTGGCCGGCCAGGTCCTGCCCATGTGCCACTTGGGCTCCAGGTAACTCACTGCTCAGCATGACCAGCACCCACGTCAGAAAAGCTTGCTCCAACAGGTCAGGTCACACCAGCGAGGCACAGCGACCTGCCCGTCCTCGATGCCAGGGCTAAGAAGCCAAGGCCCCTGCAGAGGCTAAGGCTTTATTTCCACGATCTAAGGGCCACTTTCCTTCCCCAACCCTGGAGATCCGTGTCGCCGGGCTCCTTTCCTGTGTTCAGTGACTTCTGATGACAAACATGCCATCTACCGTATGTCCTGCCCTCTGTCCTGAAGCAGGCACCCGTGTCCTCACTGATGGTAAAGGGACCCGAAAGGGACTGAGTGGCTGCTGACAGCTGGGAGAGGGAAGTGGTGGGCTGCAGGCAGCCAGCGGCTCCCTAGGCAGGACAGGGAAGCATGCAGTAAGAGAAGGGACCTGGCATCATTTGGTGGGGACACTTGTCCACAGGGCAGCTCAGCCCTCTTCAAGGAAGCCCACATCCTTTTCCTTTTTGACTTCTGTAAAAACTCTGGGTGTAAGGAAGCCCATGAACTTGGTTGTTAGAGCTTAAGAATAAAAGTAAGGGATCCGTGATGAATCAGAAGCTACCATGATTAGGCCCATGAAACACAACGGCTCATGCTGAAAACAGCTGGCTGGTGCATTTCAGCACGGGGTGACCCACGGGCCAAACCCTGGGGTCCAGGTTGTATAGAATCAGGAGCCATGGTGCTAAACTCTCATTCCTATCAATCCAGGAGCTTAAGTTTTATTTCAGAAGCATAATCAAGACCATGTGTTACTGAAACAGTAAAATGAACTTTTTGGCACAGAAATGTTAGATAAAATATACAGTGCTACAGTTCTGCAAAATTAGCACAGAAGCCAATCTGAACAGCAAATATTTAACATTAGTTTTAATAACATAATGCACAATATTTTGAAAAATGTTCATTACAATAGACCTTGTTTGTAAGGAGGCACCCGTCTCCAGAAAACAGCACGCATCTGCCAGGTCAGAGCCTCCAGGCTGCAGAGGCGGCGTGGGCCCCCCATCATTTGGAGTGACACCGAGGAGAAGCCAAGACACTTGCAGCCACTGGGGTTGGGACTTGGGTCCAAGCTCACCCCTAAGGGGTAACAATCAGTCTGACATGCTGGGCCAGGGCCAGGGGCCGCCCGTGCCAGGGTCTTCCTTGGGCAGGTGCTGGGGGCTATAGACCCAGCCCTTTCTTGGCCACTGGTTGCACATCAAGGCCAGGGGAGGCTTCTGGAGAGCTGGTTGGGCTGGGGCCAGAGCGTGTGGAGGAGCCGGACTAAGGGTTTGTTCGGTGGTGACTGGAAGGAGCATGTGTGCCTGGGCACTGGAGAGCAGGTCTGGCCTGTGTGTGGCCGGTGTCTCTAAGAGGCACAGGCGGACGGAGCTGGGGGGCAGGGGCCACGGCCTGGAATGGCATGGCCGGGTCCTCACGTGAGCAGAGCATCCCCTGGAGAACTCAGTGACAATGTGGTAGCCACAAGGCTGCCGAGGCTACCGAGCGGGTTCCGGGGTGAGGAGAGTACAGCCCGGAGGTGGCACTGGGTGGCACCCACTGGGGGAGGGTTGTATCTCTGCTCCTGTTTCCTTGCTCTGGAGCCCAAACCTCAGACCTCATGAGTGGACCCCTCTGCCTGTGGCCTGCTGGTGTCAGCTGGGGTTGGTTATCAGGTGGACAGATGTAAACAGCTTTCCATTGCCTGCTGTTTTACAGGCACAACAAACCTGCCACTGTTCCAAAAGCTCCACAGGAGTCACATACGTGCACACTGGGCAGAGGCCACGCACTCGTGAGGTAAAGTGACAGGGGACAGACAACCCACAGCCCTAGAGTGATGCTGGGGTTTCTGGGAGATAAAAGATGGGGGACAGACTGCTAGTGGCTGGGGCATTCCCACATGGCCCCAGGGAATGTGCTTTTCCATTTGGCATGGTAGGAGAGCTCAGGGAGTTTTCTATGAATAATTAAGCTTTACAAAGCAAGAAGGTGGAGCTGATTGTAGCTCTGGGTATCTTTGGGTTTCATTTGCTTTTTGTTTTAAATCCATGTGTACAATGTCAGCAAGATTTTCTGGTTGGGTAGCTGGACAGGGTGAGGGTGGGTTTCAGGTCCAGTGCTCCACAGTCCTGATCTGGACCCTGGGCCCAGGGGCACACCGGAGACAGGGGGCTCCCCTCCCTAGTGGGGCGCATACATATAACAGGGAAGCCGTTTTGGCACAGAGCCCTCGTTCAGAGGCCAGTGCTGAGACAGTCTTGCAGTGGACAGCCAAGGGCTGCTTTACAGCTATCCCAAAGCAGGAGCACAGTGTGGTGGGGCAGCCCGAGCCTCAGGCTGCTTGGTTCAGGAAAGCTGTGTGTCATTCGGGGAGATTAGGAGAGGAAATGCTGCCCTCCAGAAGCCAGAGCTCACTCAAATAGAGCCCCTGCGCCCGCAACTAGCCATTAAGAACAGCAGGCTCGTTCTGCTTCATCTGGCCCGAGGTGGCCTTAGGAGCCCATTGCATCTTCTCTGCTTCCCTGCGGGACTAATGGCAGTGACTTGTGCTTACCCTAACTGCCTGAAGAAGCTTCCCTCTGGTGACCAGGGGACCAGAAGCGCCCATCTTCCAGACGATTCTTCCCCAAGTTCTCCTTGAGTTAGGAAAGCACGCTCACCAGATGGTCCACCAAGATGTCAACCAATGAGCTGGAGCAGTTCCAGCACAAGCCACGGCGGCTTCCACGATCACCTCGTGCATAGAATTCCCCAACACCTCCACCTGCCACAGGCAAAGCTGAACATACACTATTTCCTTCATGGTCCATTCTGCAAATTCTCCCAGCTGCACTCAGCCATAGAGGAGGCTCTTGACTAGGCAGGACTGGTTCCACGATTCTGTAGGTTAAAGCAGCCACCAGCTGGGGTCCCGTGACACCATGGTCAGGCAGGTCCAAGGTGGGGCATGTGGGCTGCCACATGTTGGTCCTTGTCCTTCTCCCTGCCTGCTGAGGTCCCTAGACTATGACACCCTGCCCTGAGGCAGGAACAGAATGACGAGTCTCAGGGAGACAGGGTTCTCCACCCATTGGGAGCCTGTTTGGAGACAGACGATACATGGTGAATGTGACTTGAGGGGACAATCATGACCTACTGGACACGGAGCTGGGTCTGAAAACCTGAGGGCTCATGAAGCCTTCTGTAGTGGTTCTCCAAGTCTAGTCTCTCAGGACCCAAGGCCAAGGCCACTGATGTTCAGAGGGGCCAAGGTCCCCACCTGCCTGCTGAACCCCTGACAAGCCTTGTTCGGGCTTCCTACAGGGCCAGTGTTTCCAGAGGCCAATGGCAGGGAGAGTGGGAAAGTTTTCAAAGAATTGAAGATAAATGTCACTGAAGGCTCCTTCCCAAGGCCATGGGGAATGTCTGCTGGAGGAGAGACGCCAGTGAGGGCCACAGTGGCAATGCGACTGGGTGCCTGTGGACCATGGTGCAGCGTTAAATGAAAGGTGCAAGATCCCCTCCGTTCGTCCACAGGTCATAGAGAGGCAAATACTGTACATTAAAAAGAAGAGCAAAAGAGGCTAACAGTCGTTCTACTCCCCTTGCAGGAAAGAGTCACTGGAGTTGTGCATCTCAGCCAGGGGATTCCCAGTCTAACTGGGTACCTACCCTGCTGCTGGCCCCTGCACTGCAGGAATGGGAGTGACAGCTTTTGCTGCCTTGGGTGAGTAGTGACCACATGTCCCAGTCTGCAGCGAAGAGCCATCTTGCTCTATGGACAGGGACCTGGTGCTCTGACACCAAGCAGTTTAATCAGGGTGGCAGGTGGCCAGCAGGAAGGTGTGCTCTTTGGGGTTCACCAAGTCGACGTGGTCATCACGCCAAGGCATCAGGGGCCAGCTGCTATGGCCAGGCCAGACAGAGCAGCCAGAGTGCAGGATTCTGCTGAGGTCAGAGGTCACCACTCTGGGGTTCAACATTGCGTGTCTCTCTTGGGGGCCCGCGGGATAACTTGGGGAAGCGGGAAGCCACTTTGGGCCGGCTGTTCTTGTTCAGAGGCTCTCCAGGAGGGGTGATATCACTGTAAGACAGGAGGAGAATTGGATTAGGTTGGGGGTTCAAATGCCAATGACTGTGGGAAGGGTCAGGTGGGTGGGTGAACAGGAGCAGTCACAGAGAGCAGACAGCTGTGACCCAGCTCTGACTGGTCAGTGGGACTTGGAAAAGGGGGAAATCTGTATTACTATGTAGACTTTGTCTTCTGAGAGTACTTGAAGGGCCCAACTAGATAGTCTGTGGGCCCTATTTCAAGGCTATGAATGAATGAACTGCCTATGGCTTGTTCCAGGCCCTATTTCAAGGCTATGAATGAATGAACTGCCTATGGCTTGTTCCAGGCCCTATTTCAAGGCTATGAATGAATGAACTGCCTATGGCTTGCTTTGCCCTGTGTGCCTTGATCTCCCAGCACATGCACATTTCAAAGCCAAAGAAGAGAAGTGCTTTGGACAAGACCGAGTTTAAAGTTGTATGTAACAGATGCGTAACAAAAATATAATGTAGGGACCTCTTGTGGAACTGACCCCAAGAGAACGCCCAGGAAGCTCATCACAGCACTGTGTAAAAGGCTATTTGCTCTGTTTGGTTCTGCATCCAACAAGAGGGGATTACTGTGAATAGTCACAGAACACCTACAGGACAGCAGCTGCCACTGCAGACAGGGACATGGGTAAGCCCTCTCCAACCTATAAGGATGGATGTTCCGCTGCAGTGCAGGGAGAGCACAACCGTGCCCCGTACACATTGTTTCTCTCGTTGCACGGCTATTGCTCCTCCCTCAGGGCCAAGCACTGCTCTGTGCTGAGCCATGGGGTTTACCCTTCTCTTTAGCTGCAGCTTTGCAAGCTAGTGTTGCAGATAGCTATCAGAGTTTGTAGAAAAAACACCCAGGATGAGGAGGTGCATGCCATAAAGGATATTTACAAGGTGGGGGAGGCTGGTCAGGGTCGATGTCTGCAGCGTGATGACTTCTAAGCTAAGCTATGAATTCACAGTAAGGGAGCATCTCAGAATTGTTCTTTGGAGGGAGCAGTGTGGCCAAAGGCCCATGAAGCTGAGCTGCAGCGGGGTTGGGGATGCAGAAGTCTCATGGTAAAGCTTATGAGCTGTAGCAGCCTGTTGGGGAGGGGTTCCTGGTGATAGTTAAGAGGCGCCAGGCATCGACTGTTTATTGAGGCTACTCCCTCACCTACACCATCTCCCCCAGCCTCATGAGCCACGTGACATGGAGGTGGTTCATCCTTTCAGAGGTGGAAACTGAGGTTCACAACACAGCTGGGCCAGTCACCCAGTAGGTGGCTCAGGTGCTGTTCACACTGTTCTGACTCGAACCCAGGCATCTACCCTCGCCTCATTGAAGTAGGGCTTCTCAACCCTGGATGCTTTATTTTAGAACCACCTGGAGAAGTTTAAAAAGTACTGCTGCTTAGGTGCAGGCCCCAAAGATTTAGGTCATTAATTGGGTAGGGCTTGGCCTCTGTTCTATTAAAGTAGGACAGCTGGGCAGAAAAATCTGGAAATTTCAAGATCAGCTAAAGTGAAAACAACTCCATTTATCTCTTAGGTTTGAATGGTGGCTTGCTGGTGGGTTGGGAAATTGGTTGAACACCTGATAGCATTTGAACTTTGAGAAATGGCTTTAAACTTTCCTTGGAAGGAGGCAGATAGGCAAACAGTCACTTTATGTAGGTTGGCAAGTGTGAGAACTATGCGGAGTCCCACGATTTTCCTGGAAGCCGTGTGCCTTTGTCTGTTCGTTCCGGATCACCCCACCCCAACATGGAGAGAGGCTCCCTTCCCTCCCAGGAGACACTCACATCAAAAGTGCTGCCACTTCCTCGAGCCTGCCAGCCACAAGGGCTTCACTGGCAATGTCTTTCCATTGAAATATGACTGCAGTTCTGAGCTTTCTGCACAGGGCTCCCCTCAGAGCCTGTTATGAGAAGACTGTTCACATAGAAAAAGGTCCCAGGTAATAAAGAATTCCATTGTCTTTGATAGGTGAGGAAAATACGGCAGGAGAGATTCCTTCCTCCATCTTCCTTATGTCAGCTCTCCAGCCTCAATGTACTGTTTGAAATGCATTATTATTTGATTAGTTTCTGGAATTGGTAATACAGAAAGTGGTGTGGAATAAAAAAGTGTGCAGAGGCCGATGTATAAAACGTGAGTCTCACCAGCCCTGTCTCCAGCAGCCACGGTTACAATTTTTAATGTACAGTATCTCTGGAGTTCTCTATTGCATCTAGAGGTATATATGTACACACAGCTGTGTGTGGATATATATATAGTTTGCTATTTCTAAAAAAGGAAAATTATTCACTGTGCTGCCTCCTGCTTCTCCCTGTTAATGATGTATCATGGAGATTTTTTTTTTTACAGCCCTCCATATAGACCAGCACTACCATGCTGGGAAAGGATTGACAAAATTTTCTTATGAAGTGTCAGGTCATAAACCTTTCAGGCTTCAGGGGCCCTTCAGTCTCTGCTGCAGACCACAACTCTTCTCTGGTAATAGGAAAGGAGCTGTGGATGCTGCGTGGATAAATGGGAGCTGGTGGCATTGTGTAGAGCTTCACTCACAGAAGCAGGTGGAAGGTAGGGTATGGTCCTGGCCTACTTGGCTGGCCTTGATGCTAAACTCTTAGGTGTTAATCAGTTTGTGTGGCCACACAGTACCAAGGCAGGTGTACTGGCCCAGAGCACAGGCACAGTGCATGGGCCTTCCTCCTTCGCGAGCCTGACTGCACACAGAAGTCCCCCACCCTTGTGTCCCCTCAGACCTCAGGCTAAATGCTGGGGTGGATCTTGCTTGGAGACTCTACTGGCTCAGTGAGTGGCATCTAGGACATCAAAATGCCACACCCTGGGTGTGTGTTAAGTAGCTTTGTTCTCCTTCCTGGGATGCGTGCAGAGGTTGAGTGCCATGAAGCTGGAGAGGACACACTGCTGGGTAGGTGCAGGTGTTAGGGCTGGGCCTGGCTTTACCCCATCTCCATCACTCCAGCGCATGTGAGGATTCAGACACTGCTACAAAGCACTTCGAGGGGCTGCCACATACTGATACTCAATGCTATATTAACATGAGGGAAAGTGCTATACAAAAGGTCATAATCCTACTCCAACGTTTGCCATCTGCTGGGGTCCCAAGAAAATTTTTTTTTCCAGTATGGGGGACTCGAACCCAGGGTCTTCCCACTGAGCATTATCTGTGTGTGTGTGTGTGTGTGTGTGTGTGTGTGTGTGTAGAGGGTCTCACTAAGTCACTAAGTGGCCCAGGATGGGCTCAAATTTGTGATCCTCATGAATCAGCAATTAGAGGAATGTGCCACTATGCCTGACCAGAACTACACTATTAAACATAAAACCAAATGCCCCACTGACCACCTTGCTGTGTATGGCTACACTTCCAAGTGTCCCCTCCTTTCTCTCTCATTCCTTACTGTTATGCCTGCCCTGACCTGTCTCCCTTTCTGAGCAGCCTGCCTCACCTCTTTCCTGAGCTAGTATTAGAATCACCAGCCAACCTTCCTCTGCGCATAGCAGATCAAAACCACCTGGCGAGCAGGGGCCTCATCTATTATGTACCTGTGGTTTCTCCACGTACCTGGCCAGAGCAGGTGCTTGAAAAATACTGCCTGTGTGAATGATGGCATTTTCAAGACCCAAACTGGGCCCTGGCTGGAGACCTAAGGATCTGAGACAGGGCTGGACTTGGCAGGTGCCCCAGTGCGTCCTCTGGGAGCCTCCTATCTAACTGAATGGCAAGGTTTATCACAGCCTGTGCTCGGGGGTCTAGGATGGCCCCTCCCACAGGAAGGACATCCTGCTGTGCTCCAGTTTTGACCTTGGCTATCTTGGGTTCCTGCTGAGCCAGGGCCAAATGGGCCCTTGAGTTATCCCTTTCCTTGTGGGGCTTGGCATAGCACACTTGCTTGGAGAATTCATGTTGCTTAAGGGGAAGCCACCTTCATCCACAGAAAGCCATAAAAGGTGCCAGGCAGATGGCCTTGTCCTCAAGGCACACAGGCCAGAGGAGTGACTCAGCTATCCCCAAATTCCAGTTCTGTCCAAGGAAGTGTGGCCTTAGAAGGTGTAGGATTACTAAGGATTTAAAGGGCAGCAACCTAGTGATTACTGGCTTCCTACTGATGCCGAGCGCAAGCTACCATAACTTAATGCCTAAGACAGTGTGGCTGCTTCTCCTACAACTGCAGAGGCATTATGCCCACTGTACATCTCACAGTGCTGAAGTCAAGGGTGGTGACATAATGCTATGCAGACCCCACACACGGACTGAGAAGGGCCAGGTTTCCTTCTAAGACTCTGTTCTATGCGCAGGAAGTCCTTCCCTCTTTCCTAGAGTTCACCTGGGGCTCTAGAGGCCAAGGCACTTTCAGTGCCGAAGACCCCTTTTTCAGTGGGGTTACACACAGCAGCACTAAAGGCCTGGCTGCCTCGATATGGGATCAGGTCACCCTGGAAAGGGTAGGTGAGGAAGGAAGAGGCTAATGTCCACTCAGCACCTCCCCTGGGGCCCCTTTATACACAACCCCTCAGTCAGAGATACTATCAGCATGGACAGGGGCAAGGGTCTCTGTTCTTCCCAAAGAAATATGTGATTACTGTGAAGCATCAATATTTTACTTGGAAGTGCAAGCTTTGCATTCAAAGTGTGTGTTCCTCTGGGTTTTCCCCTTGCACAAACATACGTATCTGTATTACATAAATGGAGCCTGCCTACCATCCCTGATTTTTGTTTGTTTTGTTTTTTGGCTTTCTCTTAGTAAACAGTCTTTAATTCCTAAACACTCAAGAGCCAGGCAAGAAAACTGAGAAGGTGAGTGGCTGGCCCCATGCCCTAAGCATTAGACAGGAGAGCGGCTGGCCTCAGCTGCAGACCCTCTGGGTCTGGGTTCCAGCTCTGGTGATCTTAGGCAAAGTCCTTAGCTTCTCTGGACATCAAGTTTCACCTCCAGGGTCCTGTTCACCTGCCAGGCCTCTGCTGAGGATGAAGAGAAAGCACAGTGACTGCCTGGCACACAGTGGCGTCCAGACAAGGGCTCCAGCTGAGATCTGGAGATAGGTGACCAGGATGTCAATGCCTGACCGGGGCTCCTGGTTTGAGGCCCTGGTCTTGATACAGCAGCCTCAGGTGAAGGCAAAAAAGCCCAGTACCTGCCCTCCGGAACTGCACAGACAGATCTGAGCACAGCCGTTGCCACAACCGCCCCAAATCAGGGCTCTGTCACAGGCCTGCTCACCAGTGTCAGTCTCCGCCCAGAGTGAAGCAAGGCACAGCTTCCAGTCTGTGCCTCAGCAGAGCCTGGTTGTTATGGTTTGTGGCTGAATGTCCGCCCATAGCCTCATACTGTCATGGGGCAGGCTTTTATAGTTTACGATTGATCCATGATCCAATACTGCGATTATGGGTGTGAGTGCTACACCTGCCCTGGGCCGATAGTTTGCATATGTAAGGGAGAGGAAGAGCCTGCTTGCCGCCACTCCTCCCTTTTTGCTCGTGCTGCTTTTGCTTTCTTCCGCTGCCATGAACCGTTGCCCTCTGCCATGTGCCACTCTGCCTTGGAGCCAGCTGAGTATGGACTGAAATCTCCACAAACTGTGAGCTAAATAAACTTTTCCTTCCTTAATTTTGCGCATCGGGTATTTGGTCTCAACAATGAGAAAAAAGTAACCAAGACACTGGTGGACTTCCTAGGTCAGGCATGCAAGCAATGCATGTCCTACCCTTCATCCTGCAGAGAGGACAGGCTGCGGCCTCATGTTGCTGAGGGATCCCTGGAAGAGGAGTGGCAGGTCCAGCCCAAGTGGACCTGTGATGCTGACAGCTATGGTCTCTGGACTGGGGATAGAGAAGGCACCCGTAGCTTTTCCCATGGTCTCAAAGAGGCTGTCAATGAACGGCAATGCTGTTACCACAGATATTTTAAAGACTCACAGGCCAGGTCATCTTCAGATCCTACCCTGGTCTGGCGATGCATGCTTGGGGTAAAGGGCTAAAAAGCTTGCTGATGTCACCTCCAGCCAACCTGGCCCACGCAGTGTCACTTCCTTCCCTTTAATAACTGACAATTCTGCTCTTCCAGACCCTCACCCGAACAATTTCCACATGTCCCCAACTCATCTATTTTTCCCACCTACATCCAGGAGATTCCATCAGCTCTGCCTCGAGGGTATGTCAGGAGCTGATCCCTGCCTACCCCTCCTAGCCTGATGCCACCACTCTCCCCTACCTGGGGAAATGGATCACCATGGACCCTCAGTTCACTCAGAGCAGAGCCAGAGGCCTCCCCGCCTGCAGGCTCTCGGTGCCCCGGCTGGCTGCTTACCTTCACCACACTAGCTTCTTTGCCCTCTCAGCCTCGGGCTTTTCCACTTGCTGTTTCCTCTGCCTGGCTCAATCCCTCAGGTCCCCATACTGGGTCAACCTATCCTTGTGGCCTTCCCCATGTTTTCTCCACCTGATCAGTACATCCTCTTGGCTAGTTCATGTCTGTCTCTCCCACCAGAATGTCCACAAAGGCCAAGATGATCTACGAAGCATATCTAAAATGGCTCCTGGCACACAGTAAGCACAACATAAACACTGAATGGACGGATGGTTAGATGGAGGAAGGGATGGACAGACTGGGGCATTTCCCTCCGCATCACCTCTGTTCAAGTCCCTAGGTGACCTTGAGCTGTTCTCTGGGCCCAGGCTGAGCCAGCTGTGCTCATCTCTGGAACACGGACAAAACCCAGGAGAACCAAGCCAGCCCAGTCATACCTTTTAGTGTTTAGACTAATCATAATCCTTCTATTTTCATGTATTTTGAAAGCAGTCCTAATGGTTTATATATAAAATTTCCTTTAATAAATGTACTTGCACGGAAGGGAGTTGCTTAAGTGTCTCTGTAATTTTCTCATCATGTTTTCTTAGTTTTCTAGTCAAAACAAGTTTTAATCGCAGCAGTTCTATATGTACTCGGAAATAAAGATTTTCCCTCTTGTTCTTGGTAATTGTTAATAATTACCAATCGATCAATCTAGTATTTATATTCCACTTGTATTAGCTACCTGGGGTGAACAAAGGACGGAAAGGACAATTATTACAGCACTGAGTACCTACCGTGTGCCCTATTGTTTTATAGTAACTGTCAGTCCACTCTGCCCTGATGTAAGGCATCCACACCATCTATCTCCATTTTGCCAGTGAAATACAAGGTGCAAGGGAAGGATAGTGGCCAAAGTCATGCAAATCAGTGATAAAATGGGGGACTCAAACCCCACATGGCCCCACTCCTTCTGGCCCTGTGTACCAGGTTTTCTGACATCCAAATATTTAAACTATGGTCCCCAGTGAGACATCCTGTTCTTGGTTGTCAGATCATAAACACCCCAAAGTACCTGGGGCTCAGACTGCCCTCAGGGCTCAACCCCCCCACCTTTTTTTTTTTGTGTGTGTGTGTGTGTGTCTTTTTGAGACAGGGTCTTACTATTCAGTTCAGGCTAGCTTTGGACTCACTTTGTAGCCCAGGCTGGTCTTGAACTCACAATGATCCTTCTGCCTCAGCCTCCCGAGTGCTGGGATTATAGGTGTGCACCACCATGTCCAGCCTTCAACCCTTTCTCAGAAGTAACCTGAGAAGGTTTGGAGAAGACCCCTGGAGGTGGCTGTGATTCTAGAGGCTGGACTGGGTACCTCAGGCCTGCAGCCATGCCGGCTCAGTGGAAGACTCCCTGGCTCTTGCAGTGCATCCAGAGGGTGATGCTCCGCATCTGGGGAGACCAGACCCAGGACACTGTGTGCCTCATGTAGAGAGTGCCACTGGGCAAATGGTGCCTCTCAGTAACAATCTAAAGGCCTCCCTGTAGTCTCCTCCTGGACTGTGACCTCATCTCCTGACCCCCACCACTCCACTGACAGCCTGGACTCCTCATAGATGCTCCTCCTCCCTGAGCCCCTCTTCATCCAGGAACTCCTGGTTATTCTGGGCTGAGGACCTGTGACATCCCAAAGCACCTGGCCTGGGACCCTTGTAGCAATTACAGGCCTGAAACCTTTTCCTGGGTAAGAGGTTCATGGCTCAGACTCTGATGGTGGCTGTGCCAGTGACACAGAGACTCACAACCATTAAAGCCAGGTCTTCTGCTTCCTAGCTATGTGACTTCTCTGGGCCAAGTTTCTTCATCTGTGAACAAGAGATGGTGATAATGGCTGGATTGCTGGCCCACTGGCCATCGGCTGGGGTCTCTCTAAACATATGCTATGCATGGCTGTTTCCCCAAGGACTTCTTTCTGGATTAACTCGGCTCAGTGCAGTACCTAAGAGTTTGGGATTTGGAATCCTGGCTCTGCCACTGGCCAGGCATGTGACCCACTACAAATCACTTCTCCTCTTTGGGCCCAGTTTTCCTGCCTCTGTGGAGAAGATGATGAAGGGAACAAAGCAATGCTCTACAGGGCTGCTGTGAGAAGTCAGTGGTACTGCATGAGCCTGTTGACCCTGGCCTGATGCAGAGTCCCTGATTAGTGTATCCCATGGCAGAAATAAGTCCACTGGTGGGCTGTTCTGGGAAAATGTTCCTACACCATAAAACCCCACAGGAAAATTCCATCAACGCCTCCAATAAGAAGCAGCCTCACCAGAATATGAGTACCCACAATAGGGAAGTACTGAGTTGAGCCCCACGAGATGACAGATCCTTCGGGTTTTACTGGCTGAGCACGTGACCCTGCGTTGGTCCCATTCCTGCTCTACTTTTGAGCAGCCCTGACCTTTGCTGTGTCTGACAGGCACCTTCTGGCCTGGTTTTCAGAGCTGTCTTGTTCCTCTGGCCTCCAGGCAGGGCCTCCTGATTCCAAGACTATGTGTGTGACAGTGAGCTGGGTAAGGTGAGGACAGGTGCTGTGGGGGTCAGCTGACATGCACATGTCCCCTCCTGCCCACCTTGTGTCTTCAGGAATGACATGGTTTTCTTTATAATGCCGTGACTAGTTTATCACCCAAATCCACTGAGAGCCCCTGTCCCCACTTATGGGGCCACAGAGCTGCTTGAGGCTTTGGGATTGGACAAAGCAGAGCAGAGTCTGGAGCCCAGGGCCTCACGGTCTGACCTTGGGCAAGCCCCTTCTGCCCACAGGGTTGCTTCTTTATCTGTAACAAAGGCACCAGTCTGCCCTTGGCAATCCAGATTGAAGGACATGAGTGTTAGGGGGAGGGTAATGTCAACAGCAAATTCTTGCTTCCAAATATAAAATAACCCCCTAAGTTTCCACCTCACAGGCTGGGAAAGAACCCAGCACCAGAGATACCTTGAAAAATGTCTTTGAAGCAATTATATCCTGGACCCAATTATTCACTGTAGTTGACATTCTCAGCAAGATGGCCTGGGCTGGAGGGGTGCAAAGGCAGCTGATACCACCTGGGGACATTGAGGCAGGCCTTCCAGCCCTTAGGGACAGCAAGCAGCTATCAGGGGCACCTCTGCAGAAGTACGGTGGGTTAGTGGGTGCAGAGGGCTAGGACAAGGTGTCACTAGCCTCTTACAAAACAAGCTGCACATCAGGCAGCTGTGGCATTCCTGACAGCTGTACCCCAGGCCCCACAGAATGAGCGTGTCTACACACACTCTCTTGTGTCAGGGAGCTGCCCTCCTCCTATAACAATCAGTCCATGAGTTCAGATTGGCTAAACGTCCTGCATCTTTACCCTGGATTTGGTTCAATTCATCTGTGGGCCCCAAGACACTGGCTCAGGTGAGCTGAGAACCCAAAGTGGGGACAACTGGAATGTCCCTAAAATTTTTGCTAGTGCTATCAAGCAAAACAGCATGTAAGAATCTTCCATAGAACTTGCTGCTACTAGTGAAAAGACTGCTTATTTTTGGGGCCCTGGGTTTATAGGGCGCATACAAGCTTGGAGCTGCTAGCAGTTATTTTTCTATCAAACAGAGAGATCATGCCTGAGAATGAACACAACACTGAGTCCTATTGACATTATGAATTACTGGATCAGCCATTCCTGAACCCAGCCCTATTCTTGGACCTTATAGTTACCTAAGCCAGCTAATAAGTACTCCTTTTCTGCTAAGCTAATTTAAAGTGAGGCCCTGTAATCTTGCAAACTGTGTAGCCCCTACCGCTATACACCATGTTTCTGGGACTTTTAGAGGCTCCATGCTTAGCATTTTTGAGGATCTCTTATGAGTCCAGATAGCTCACTGAACACTTTTACCTCAGTTTATGACAAAGCTAATTATCTTTTTTTTACAAGCAGTGATAGCATAGTGTTTATAAGTTCGGGCTTTACACTTAAAGAAACCTGGGGTGAGGACTGCCCAGCCCCCATATTATTTTCACTTTACCTTCAAATGGCAGAATTTATGACTTAGACCCAATTCAAACAGCAGCTCTAAAACTCAGTAGCCATGTGACCCTGGGCAAATGGCTCCACTTCCTCACATGTAAAATGGGAACTTCTCTTCTGGTATAGATTACAGAAGACCTTGCATGTGAGATGGCTCACACAAGGCCTGCCACAGCCAGAGCAGACAATACGGCAGAACTGGGGCTAACTGGCAATGGGGACTGTCACTGCCACATTTACTTAAAAAACAAAAGAGAAAACAGAAGTAGTGTTACAAACATGAGCCTCTATGGTTTTTCTGGTAAACTCAGTCTCCTTACATGGACCTGACATTCTATCTGGGCCCTAAAATCTACTGTGGGCCATCAAGGATGATAGTTCTGGCTCATTGCAACAAACGTTCCCTAAGCATCTACCATTTTCCAGGCATTGTGCTACACAGTAAAGAGAAGAAGGCAAGGCTCCTACGTATCTGGACATTTCCATTCTAAGGGGCAAGAGACACATGTCCACAGGCCAGGTCAGCCAAGACACTGTGCCCTGACGGTGAGAGACAGGGAGATGGGGACCATGAGGGAAACCCCCATGCCCACCCAGAGGTAGTGGCAAGGATGCCAACAAGGAATAGCTCAGGAAAATTCAATGCAGCTGGCGAGGTGGCCAGAGTGTGCCCTCAGGGAGGGGCTGGCTGCGGACACTGTTCTGGCAGTGTTTGAGGGGGAGGATACTGGTCACTGTAGGACGGGCCCACAGGGAAATTCATACAGAAGAAAACTTGAACTGGAAGGTCCATGGTCCCAAGAGGGTGAGCAAACTACCAGTGATCTTGTTTGCTTGTTTTTCTGTCCTCTCACTGCATGGCCCTAGACATGGGGATAGTCATGGGAAGTGTGCTAGCCTTTACCTGCTCTCATAGTTTATATAAATGTGAACTCAAATGAGTCACAGCTCTAGGTGTAAATTTACAAGACTTAGAAAACTCAGGTGGAAATCTTTGTGCCTGGGTCTATGCAGAGTTCCTAGACCTGACAACAAAAACATGAGGCAGGAGTGAAAGGATTAACAAATTGGACTTTGTCAAAGGTGCTCTTATACAGAAGATATTGTTAAGAAAACCTTGGTGATTAGGTTCTCCTTGTGCTCTGCTCTGTGTGCCCCACTATGAGGGCTCTGCAAGGATGAGAGACCTGAGGCCCAGGCCAGCTGCCACTGTGGCATGGCATCCAGCTGGCTGACTTCTGACATGGAAGGGAACTGAGCCACAACCAGCTGAGGGCCCAGACCATCACCTGATGTGACAGCACTATGTTATTATTGCAGACCTATGGAAGTCCAAGAGGATGGCTCTCCACAAAAGAAGAGCATTTGTCTCCATTTTGGCTAAACCTGGCCCTGACTCCATATACTGATGTGTACAGAGCTGGCTAGTATATTTCTTTGTCCCCTCAATTGGCTTGAAGCAATGCAAATGGGTCTAGCCAAGGCGCTGATGTGTAGTTTTTAAAGCAACGCGACAGGTCAGTGATGTCTTGCCTGTAGCTTCCAACTAGCATGTGTGAGCTAGGCCCAGTGATACCACACTGTCCAAGAAAGAGGCTGTGAGGTCTCAGGGCATGAGGACTACACATCAAAGCTGAAGCACCGACTCCTAAACACAAGATACTTCCTCAAGCTGTGTTACACAGATTACTCTTTCTGCATACTTCTCTCTGCATATTGCAGAGGTGCTGTCTCGCCTCCTACCTAGCTCAACTCATAGCATTCAAGTACTTCCTGCCACTCTCATAGTCACTCATCCCTGAGCCACTCTCCTCTTCATAAATAAATAAAATCTGGGTTTGGCCCTCGGTCAAGGCCTTTGTTCCAGTTAGCCATTATTCTAACTGGACTTAAAACCTCCTTGGCTCTGCACAACTACAGATATGTATTTATCTCTTTATTCTTGCCGTGGGTGTATTGGAAGTGGCAGACTGGAATTACTTGTTGGAATTCCAATAACTTCTCCCTAGGATTAAAAATGTGGACTCCATCAGACCACGATGAGGTCTGGAGAGGGCTGGTTCTTTATATAGGGCACCAACCATCATGGGTGTCTTATACAGAGCATCAGCCCAGCAGCAGATAACTAAAAACCCGGTAAGTAACTGCTCTGTTATCACTCCTAGAAGAAAGTTATCACCAACCGAAAGTGCTTCAGTGGAACAAGACCATTCACGGTGTAAAGGCCAGCTGACTTCTGGTGTTCAGTGGCCATACCTCTCTGATATTATATTGTATTACTGTTTTTTTAACTAGGCCAAAATTGGATAGAGGTTATTATGCCCAAAATAACTTTATCTGCTTCCCTTTATTCAAACTGAATTTTCAGATGCTCCAATGTTTAAAAATAAAAGACATGAAATAGGGCAAGCAATTGTAATAATATCTAAGCTGCCAACTCACATCGTTTTGGAACTGAAGTGAGAGTTTGAACAAAAAAGTAGAAGATGTGACTGCAGTCAAAATAGCTTCCGTTGGAGAGGCACTTATGAGGTCTTTGTTACCAGCCTCATTTTACAGATGGGGATACAGAGGCAGACAGAAGTCAAGGCCACAAATCTGCCAAGTAGCAGGACCTGGAATTTGAACCCAGGTTTACCTGACTCAAAGACATGTTCTTTCTAATATATATCAAGCTGCTCTCTGAATGCAATAGGAAATTAACAGCAGAGCTTTGGCTTATCAGTTACAATGAAATCTGATCTTCTGCCACACTGCCTGGTTTACTAAGGGTAACAAAAGAAGAAGGTCCTCTACTGGGAGGATCTGCCAGTTTGCAGCCTGGTCTTTGGGCTCAGTGAATGAGAGCTTGGTCATGAGATGCTACCACTAAGCTCACAGGTCATAGGCCCTCCATTTCCCAGATGAACTTGACCAGTATCCCAAAAGACTATGGCCTAGAGACACACAGAAAACTTCATTTCTTCTCTTTAATGTCCGTAGTGAACATGCTTACCCTGTGTTCCTGAGTCTGCCCTGCATCTAGGGAACCCAGACAAAGATTAGCTGTGCACATGCCTGCTACCACAAAAGGCCACAACTGAGCTAGCAAGCTCTCACTCTGTTTCTGCTGATAAGTGCTGACCCTCCTGAGGCAGGGTCTATCAGCAGTCCCGTTTTATAGATGAGGAAACCAAGACACAAAACCTGCAAATGGCCTAATCCAAGATCACTGAGAAAGCAAAAGGTATGGCCTAGGATGGAGCCCCAGCCTGGATGCCTGCAGTTCTCTCTCACCACTGAAACTGTTCTGCCTGCATTCCCATCATGGAAGCCCTAGAACAGCATGGCTTGCTTCCTGCTGCATTAATAATTTCTCGACCTGGTTTCCCAGAACAAGCTGATTAGAAAAACACCTACAACCCTGTCACAGCAAGTCCTCATGTGTGAACAGAGGCATAAACATGGAATCCTGCTCTTACCCAGCAGTCTGCAGCCTGTTCTCCTGAGTAATGTTACTAAGTTCTCCTGAGTGATGTTACTAAGCCAGTGGGCTGCACGCTAAGGGGGAATATCTGGGGCTACAGCTGGGCTTTCCTTCACCCTTCTTTCTGGGCCAGCTCAAACACCACGGGCACATTAGACAAATGAGGGACACAAGCACACTGGATAGGGAAGGCTGGGCTGAAAATTGGTACTGAATAGGTATCTAAGATGCCTTTTTCTCAATAGGATCAAGGCCCTCAGAAGTTCTGTAACCTTCCCAGTCCCATTTTTCAGCCCTTTCTGCAACTTTTACTTAGTTCAAGAATTAACCCCAAGAGGAGGTACTGAATAGGACCTTGGACAGCACCAACCAGCCGCCACACAGCTGATTGAGTCAGCAGAGACCATAGAAGGGACAGGCTAGAAAGCCAGCATGCCTGTCCCCCTCCCCAGAACACCTCCTCAGGAGAGGCAGATGGTCAGATGAGTGTGATGATACCCAGGCTTCATTCCCTCAGGGCCCACAAGAGACCCACAGTTAAAATCCAGATTGTGGACAATCATGAAGCTGTTTAGGGTGCTCTATTACTGCTTTGCCTTCAGGCCATGGGCACAAGGCCTAGAGGCTTCTAGGTCCTAACAATTCAGCTATGCTCTCTGCTCCCCGACTCCCAGCTGTGACACCATTGCTTGGTCACGTGATTCTCTGTGGTTCATTTTGCTCACTTGAATAGGGAACAGTAATACCAGCCTCAAGGGGAAGGAAAAAGAACTTCATGAAGGTAATGCTGGCCTAACACCTGGCTGGCCTAAGTAAACATGGGGCTCCCTCTCCCATTTCCTTCTTGGGCACAGAACCTAAGTCTACAGCTGCTTTTCCAAGACCAATAAGCCAGCTTCTGAGGCCAGGGCAGCGCTCTGTGACTGTGGTACCAGGTTGAAGGTTCTCCACATCAGAACAAAATGGCCCACAGCATAGAATCAGGGCAGCCAGTGCTGTGGCCCCAGACAGCTGCTAAGTCCACAATCTGATCTGTTCGGAGAAGCCCTGCCTGTCAACAGGTAGGCCTGTCCCCAGTGAAGGTGTCTCCGCTTCTCCTCTTCTGCCCTTGATGATCTGTGGCATTCTCCCCACTGACAAGGGTCACAGGGAAGCCACCACAACTGTGCTGTACCACTGCTCCAGTGGGTCCTATGCCAACTTGGCAGCAAAGGCAGACAGCTTGCTGTTCTTAGGCTCTGGGACGAGGTGCTAATTGTGTAGCTCTTTCTCACTGAGGAGGCTTCTTTGGGAAACACTGCTCTCCTTGTGATCCTGACATAGTTCTCTCCCAGCTTTCCTTCCTCCCTTCCCCCTCCCTTGCTGGCTCTGTCCCTGGCTCCCATCCTTCATTGTCACCTCTTTTAGCTCTCCCCTCCTTCTGTGTGCGCCCTCCCCTCTACCACCTCAGCGAGGATCTGGAGCTTCTATCCTAAAGACTTTCCAAATTCCTGAAAGAGGGCTCTTCAGGATTTCTAATGGTGAAGTCAGAATTCCTGAGGTTCTCCAAATCAGAAGTTTTCTTAAAGTATTTCTAATAAGATATTTCACTCATTGTTATAGAAACCTAAGATGATCTGTATACAAGATAAAAAATAAGCAGTTTGGTTGGCTTTACAAAAAACTAACCCAGAGCAAATATCCAAGCACTGGGAAACACCAGTGAGCACAGCCAGGTGCAATGGGAACAGTCATGTGCCATATGAGCCTCCTGGCAAGGCTAACAGCACTACAAGAATCATGTTTGCAGAACTTGTTCGTTCTTGTAATATGACTTTCACAAAGTCGCCTATGCACATAAAAGTATTAGTATTTATTGCATTTTCAAGCATGACTCACTCTGCAGCAGACAGAACCACGCACACTCGCTTTGATCTTGGCATCAGCGCGAACTGATGCTGAGTAGTTGCATCGTGACCACTTCTCTCCTACGCTCCTGTCATTCCTGCAGCCTCGACCTTCACCTCCATCCCTGTTGGGCTGCACTGCCTACTGCATTCATCAAGCCAGGACATGATAATTATCCCTGATGTGCTGCAGGTGATAGCAATACTTATTCCCAATTTCATGACTGATTTCTCTGAAGATGTGAGATTCAGGAAAGTGCACGTTTCCTGAGAAACTCCAGGAATTGTTGCCTGATGCCAGCTCAGATGAGGTAATCCTAGGGACATTCAAACTTCCCCTTCCTGTCTTCTCCTTGCCTGGAACACTTCCAAGACCTCACAGAGACCAGTTTCTAAATCCAGCATCTTCTCTTTGCCCTGTGCCCCCTTAACTTTCACCCATTTGGAAACACAGTTCATCCTCTGGTTCCTCTTCACCATTGCCTCAACTGGCTATCTAGTTACCTACTCAACTGTTAGCTGCTCCTCATCCCCAAATGGTGATAATGCTGACCACCACCTTGCTGGGAGGATGATATGTGGAGGCCCCCTCCCTGTGTCTTTACAGATCTACTCTCCTCCTCCCTTGGGCCAGCATGATTTTCTGAAAGCTCAGAGGGAGCTCAAACCTGCAAGGGCTCCTATGTTCAGAGACCAAGACAGACACTCCATGAACACCTATCTCTTGAGGCCAGCCTGCCTCCCCACATGCCCCAATCACAGGGACTTCTTGAGCTTTGCAGCAGTTCCGCACAACTGGAAAGAATGGCTGACCTTTTGTGTTGGTTGTCAAAATCCTGGATATCAAATTGGTGTTAAGAGGGTGGGAATTCCTGTTATCTGCCCATGTTAAAGATGCACATGCCTTCCACCACACTGACTTCTAGAAATCAGTCCTATAGAGCTACCTGCCCCAATGCACCACCACTGAGAAGTCCCAGCGATACGGTTTGAGGGAGGATGACCTGCAAACCTCTTAAGTGTTTAGGTTAAGCCATGGTGAAATGAACCATGAGACAGCCATGATGGAGGGTACTATGCAGCTTTCAGAAGGAGTGAACCAACGCCATCCAATGAAACCAGGACCCTGTAGAGCAGTGTGTAGTTTAGTTTCATTTCGACTTTACATTTTGCAGTTACCTGAGAACGCTGATGGGAGGGTGTGCACACTGGATGTAACATCTCCTTCCTCATCCTTTATCTTTATGTAGCACTTCCCATATAGAAGTTCCTCACTTCTTCACAAGGCCTGCCCCTCCCCACCCCCAGCACCCTTTCTGCTGTGAATCAATTACACAGCTGTGGTGCTTGCTCCAGGTATTGAGCTGCTCTCCAGGCGTGACGTCTGTGCACTCACGGAACCCTCATGGGATGGCTGCCATTATCCCCATTGTGCAGGTGAAGGCAGGGGCGCAGGAAAGAGCAAACGACTTGCTTACACTCAGAGCCAGCTGGTGACAGAGCTGGGAGTCACCGAAGCCAGTCTGACAGCCTGACTAGGTACTCTGCAAATTTTCACTGAATATGTGAAGGGGTGAGATTTCTGCTTTATAATTGCAGCCTGTGAGAGCAGAGCCCAGGTCCTGTTCACGATGAAGCCTGCCTCCTGCCTCAAGTCAAACCCCGGCCAAAGTGGGCATATCTGCTGCACTCCACTCTCACCAAACAGCTCATCCCCAGTTACTTCCAGAGTCTGGCCACTTTCCACCCTGCTCCTGCCAGCAACTCCTCCTACCTGGACCCTACGAAAAGCTCTGCCTTGCCCCTCTCCGCTTCTATTCCATAACCACAGCCACAGTGGCATTTTCAAATGTCTCCAGGTCACAGCACACTCCCTGCTCTACGCCTGCTAGAGCTTCCCAGCTCACCTAGAATGATGCTGAAGTCACCTCCCTGGAGGGCCTACCTGATCCATCCAATGACCGCTCCAGTTTCACTCCCCTCCTCCCTCCACACTGGCCACACTGGCCTTTGACACAGCAGGCTTGTTCCTGTCTCTGGGTCTTCATGCTCACAACTCCTTTACCTGAGTACCCTTTCCCCAGAAACGCACAGCTGCTTCTTTCAAAAAAAGCATTTCCTGAGCATATCATGGGCAACCTCACCTGTGGATCCACCTAGCCTCTCGCTCTGCATTAGTTTTCCCTAAAGACCTTACATTTGGCAGAATATGGTATGTTTATTTGTCCATTTTTCATTTCCCCCATTTCATGAAGGTTTTTTTTTCTTTTTTGAGACAAGCTTTTGCTATGCAGTTCAGGCTAGCCTCAAACTCTCAGCGATCCTCCTGTGTCAGCCTCCTGAGCACCGGGATTACAGGTATGCAGCCTCCTGGTTTTTATTTTAGATTTTTCTGTTTGAGTACTCAGTAGGTGCCCAATAAACAGTGAATGAGTGAATGAAAAAGATGTTTGCTGAGCACAGGCCTCTGAGAGTGGCTTGCCCTATGTCCACTTGGCAGGGTTTGTCTCAAGTCCTTCTAGACCCCCCCACGTTTTGTTGCGGTCAGTGAAGCTACCCCACTGCCTCTTCCTCACTCTTTCTTATGGACTTGGTCTCCATTCCCCACCAGGCAGAAAGAGAGAGCAGGAAGGAAGGTGTAAGTACTGTGATTCGGGGATGCCTGGGGGCAGGGAGGCTACCTGAATGAGTGGCTGTCCCCTGGTCTTTTTCAAGAAGAATGATTCATTATGATCTTCCCGGGCAGGAACCCTTCAGACCCAGAGGGCCTGCAACCTGGGGAAGTACTTTTGCTGTGTCTCTTAACAACAGTCCCAGAAATAGCCAGGCCAGGTGGCTGGAGATGATGAAGAGGCAGTTTTGTATGTCATTGTTTTAAGCAAGGAGACGGCTGTGGATCCTCCAGAGGAGGGGCATTCCAGGACTGAGCATCCCAAGAATGAGGCTGTTTCCTGCAAGGGGCCCTGGACCCAGATGGTAGAGCTGCCATCCAGGAACAGGCCAACCTCTCTGCTGCCCGCAGAGCCAGGGCATGGCTGTTTCTTCCAGTTACCCCAGTGCAGGCCCTGAATCATTTTCTCTACACTGGGGGATCCTGGGTTGGTAAGGATGGGAAGGCTGCTTTTCACAATGATTCCACTTGTAAGAGCTACTGATCATGAGGATCTGCTATGTACTGACTAGTGCCTCCATCGCAGGGCAGCACAATGAATGCCTGCCTGCAACCTTCTCATGGAATGACTAGGCAAGTTACCAACTTTTCCTAAATTCCATGGTTTGTTGTTTTGCCTCTAAAGGTGGATGGGTGAATGGAGAGTGAGACAGATGTCTACAGGGTTTTGCAAAGATTTGCTCCTCCACTGGTCCTCCTGAAGAAGCAGCAACTGGTGTACAGTGGTCACTGTGCTGAGCACTCTTACACAGAAGATCACATTTAACACCCCAGCAAATAACACATACAGATGAGAAGACTCAGGGGCCGATCATCCTCTGTAGTTGCAGAGCTAGGGACTATTACTGGCCCCCAAGCCTCCATGCTATCCAGTTGTCTACAAGGTCTCAGAACCATCTCCCTTGGAGGCCAGGCAGCTGATATGAATGGGTGAAGAGGACCGCTGGAGATGCAGGAGGGAGGGGAGGGGCAGGTGCCCAGCTAGGGCACACTTCTCCACTGCACATCACTTGTGCGTATGCTTATTTTCAAGTTCAGCTCACCCCAGGACAGCTGGCCAGCTCCTGTTCTCCTTTCTGGCATCCTAGCAAAGCAGAGGACCATGGCACCCAGAAGGTTCTCATCAGTACCCCAAAACAATGTGACACCCATCACAGACTGACATTCCTGTTCGCAGTGAAAGGTCTCAATTTGGACTCTAGTGGCCCCTGGCAGTGTATAGATCAGGACATTTCATCCCTCCACCAAACTTAACTGACTCACTGGGAGAACACAGAGGTTTACATTTCAGCACTAAATGTACTTAGCAACTTTAAATGTAGCAGCAGATGGGGGTGGGGTGGAGATAGGGAAATTGTGGACCATAACTAAGACAGGGGCACATTCTAGTACCCTATGGGTCACACTGACACATGCAGTCCGAAGTGGAAAGGAAACGCCCTACTTCCCACCATCCTACTTTCCAACCCAAAGCTGTTGCTGGAATTAGCAAGAAAGGTAACAGGAGAGTGAGATGTTGGAAGAGAAAAATTCAACCTGCTGACTCCCCGAGGCTCAGATTTGCACAGATGGCAGATTGATTAGAAGTCATGATGTCCCTGCAGAACACAATGAAATATTGACATGGCAAGAAATGCAAAAGTGTGTGCAAAAGCAGGTCCTGTCTAATACTGGACTCCAGGGGGCATAAGCCTGAAAGTTTTAAGGCATATTTATGAGGAAAAACACAAGAAAATTCTATCTGCTAGCTCTGATCTCCCCTACCCACCTCCCCTCCCACTAGGGTCCCACAGTGGGAACTGGGCCACCAGCATTAGAGCTTAACAGTGGACTGACTGACAGGACAGACAGAAAGAAAGAAAGAAGCACACAATGGAAAGAAAATGGCACATGGATAACAGGGAATGTACTCAAATCCAACACCTAAACAAGCAGTGCCAGGCAGGTACTGCAAGTGATTGACACTACCTAAATAGCAGAAAACCAGCCAAAAACCTCAGCACATGGCTGGGAAGGCAGGGTCAGTGTCCAGGGGACAACGGGAGACAGAGTGCAGAGTGCAGAGTGCAAGGTTACCACTGACTGTATCTGAGTGCAGTGGAGAGGGTCGACGGGAGTGATCAATTCTTTGGATCGTTCAAGAGAAGTTTGGTGTCTGGATTTTTTTTATGATGCCTTCTAATTTTTTTAGATGTAGGCAACTACTTCAATTAAGAAACACAAATGAGTAAGATAAAACAAGTAGGGGGATTAGGTTCAATCTACAGACTGTTTTCCAACTATGCCCCTAAATCTGGGCACAGGTCCTACACAGCTAGGCTCCCTGTGTGCTGGGTGGATACCCTGGGATTGGCCAAGTGACTTTTCTGGGTTTCATTTTTCTCATCAAATATTACATAAATTTGAATTATTATTTACATTTAATGGCAACTGTATATAATTGTACCTAGTAGAATGGAGATTTAGTGCCCACCTAAAAGGCTCTCAGAAAGATGAGCTGAGATAAAGCAGATGAAACATTAGGTTGGGGCCCCTAGTAAGTGCTCCATAAACGGCAGTATTGCCTTAGGAAACAAGCCCGCTGAGGTTCAGTGACCAATGACCAGATCCTTTAGGATCTTGAAGCAATATTTGAAAGAACCAATGAAAATCTGTCAGTATTTACAAGAATAATTATGTTTTGCAGGACTTATTTCCATAGCCAAGTTATATATTTTTTTAAACTTCAGACTTCTGCAGCTAGGATCTGTAGCAGAGAAGCCAGCCTATGTTCTATAGGCACACAGGAAATCGTCACATGGAGATTCACCAACATGGGTGAGGCTTGGCTGCAGTCCATCTCTCCTTATCCCAAAATGAGACAAACTACAAATTTCAACTTGCAATTCCATCTTGCTGAAAAAAGAAAAAGATAGGAGGGGTAGCTTACTTTGGACTTGTGAGGAAAGCCAAGGGAATAAAGCTGTTTAATTTCAACTGGATATAGAACAATGTTTAGTGGAAATTCTGGTCATATTTTGTCATTTGCCACATGCTCCTTTTTTTAAAAAGCTCATAAATCTAAATCTTACATTCTCTGTGCTATTAGCATGAAAGCTCTCTCTCACTCAGCACTGATGAGTGGCAACCAGCGCATGTGACACACCAGCTGATACATGTGTAGCTGTTACAGTCCAGCAGGCTGGTGCATGGTGAACGCTAAACTGAAGTAGCCTGAACTTTCTGCTACCTATAAGAGGGGAGGGAGAACACCTCAAATGTAGCAGTGTGACCTTTCTGAAACATTTAGACAAAAAGCCCTTACATACCAAATACCCTGGAAAAAGGAAATTAAAGTGTTCCAAATGGTGTCTTCCATATGGGGAACCAAATAGATCTCTTTTATCACTGCAGCATAATACAATTATGTGTTCTCACCAAAATCCTGAAACAATTAGGAAAACATAACCATTTTGGCTACAATAAGAGGACCTAAGCAGATAAGGGAGACCTCCACCAACGTCTGACTGCAAGTTCACCTTGGAAATGCTGGGAGCATCCTACAGAAAGAAGCAGAAAGAAGTCTGTTTTTGAGTTACAACAGTATCTATGGAATGAAACAGACCCCTGTTCCCTCTATGTGCCATTTAAAGAACCAAAGTGAAAGAAAATTTTATATTTTCCCAGTAAACCACAGACCCAGACCACTGTTTCTGAACAATGAGTGCTACTATGGCTTATATCTAAAATGTCCCCTAAATGGTTTGTGTTTTCAGAGGTGGGACTTCTGCAAGATGAGCAGGTCATGGAGATGCTATATTCATCCATGGATTAATCTGTTGATGAACTCGTAACTGAATGTGCTGTTAGAAGGTGGGGTCCAGCTGGAGGAGTCATCACTCTGTCACTGCCTGTCTTTCCATCTCTGTGTCTGTTTGTCTGTCTCTGTTTCTCCTTCCTAGCTGTCATAAGTTGGACAGCTTTCCACTGCCATGCTGCTTCTGCCTTGGAGCCTGTGAGCCGAAATACACCTCTTCTCCTTTAAGTTGTATATATCAGGTATTTTGTCTCAGCAGAAAAAAAGCTGACTAACACAAGTCTCAAACCATCTTTGAGAAACACCACTTTTTTCTACAGATTTCCACATTCTGGGCTTCCATGATGATAATATTTTAAAATAATACCACTACCCTCTGAGGCACTTGAAGAATATTAAAAATCAAGCAGAGGCTTGTTATTATGATTCCCCTAATTCCAGAGATGTGAATGTCTCAAGTTAGGAACAGAGCAGACTGATTATTCATAAGGTGGTAACATCAAAGTGACCGTTCCCTGTCCCATGGGACTGCCCAAATAGATGCTTCCCAGTGACAGGACCAAAGAAAGTGAGTAGATAAAGTCAGCACAGGATGTACCAATGTGGTATAGGGCAGGGGAAAAAGGATCTGCCATACACCTTAGCAAGCAGAGGGCTAGTTTCAGAAAAACATCAGCATCTGTCCTGTTTATGGACAATTTGGAACTAATAATTTTCTAAGAGTATACCATGTAAACTTATTTAATTTTTTTACTTTTATAAAAGTAAAGAATTTGGACCTCATTTTAAGTGTCCTCATATTTAGTCATAGTAATATGGAAATGATGTAAGTTGACAGCTCTGGGAGTCTGAGAGTTTTTCCTTGGGTCCATCAACCAAGCTTGGGGAACACTGATAGACCATTTTTGCTTTGGGATGCCTGGGAGCTGAATAGAAAATGAATCTTTGATTAAGATCCATAAAAATGTGGAATCCATGGAGCCCTGAATTTACCTGTGAGCCTCAAATCAATGATGCTCACCTACAGACTGTAGGGACTGCCACATACAGACTGTAGGGACTGAGGCTGAGCATAGCTAACAGTTCTGGGGATACCTGAGCCACAGTGTCTGGGACACCACAGAGAGCCGCTTCCCCCAAATCCCAGAGATCTGAAAAGTAGTGCTTGGAGGTCCCCAGGGAACATGCCCACATGACAGTACTCACACGAAGAAAGGCACCAGCTGCACCAGAGTCTCCTTCTTGGGGCTGGCAGCAAACTCGGGCACCATCTGAATGACTTTGTTCATGACATTGCGCAGGTAACTCTGGAGCTGCTTTCTCCGTTCCTCTACAAATTTGGCATCCTGATAACACAGACAGAACATACGTGCTTAGTATGACTTCCCCACTCATTCAGGAATGCCACAGTGTGTGCAGTAACCGCTCCGCTTCATCTAGACAGCATCACCATGCCAACCAATCTCCATGGCTTCACCCATGCTACTGGACTTAGCAAAGGGAAAGATGCTCATGAGGCTACTATCATTAATAAGTTGGGGGAAAGCAGGTCCAAAACCCACATGGGGTGAATTCCTATGAGCAAATAAATGAGTGAGCACATGAGGATGCTAATCTCAGGTACCAGTGTGGTATTGAGGGCCAGGGACAGAAGAATGAACATAAAGGGTCAATGCTGAGTTTCTCTCAGAGTTCACAGGCCAGAGAGGAAGATACAAATAAATCCAGTGATCACACAGGTAAACATATAATTATTAATCATACTAAGTGTCACTTTCAAGAGCATGTGGTTAATTTTTCCTTCATAGTTTTTAATTACGAGTCACTAATCACGGATTAAGAAAGATTTTATTAACAAGCAAACAGTTATCACCTTTTCTTGAGAAACTAGGACATGTGATGGAGGCATGGTCCCCTGAAGGGCTGATCCTGGCTGGGGCTGGGAGTAGGTGCTCAGACCCCACCACTCAGCATGAAGAACTCAGTACTCTGGACCCCCTCACTCATTCCAGGTCCCACTCTACCATGTGGGCCTGGCCTTTGTAGGCACGGCTGGCTATATGGGCATGTGACCTGTGCTGTCACAGAATCTGTGCTTGGACCTGTGTGACAATCTGCTGTCCCACCTTGAAAACCTCAACAGTTGTAGAACAAGGTGCCATGTCCCAATTCTACAGTGAGTCCAGCTTGCATACCTCTGCACTATGAGACCAGCTCATGACAAAATCCTGGGCAGCACAGGCACTGGTAAAGGCTTTCTCTGAGAAGGTGGTGTTCCTTCTGGGCTGAGGACCAAGTGAGAGAATCAAGGAAGAGCAGAGAAAGGGCCATGCAGGAGTAGAGCTACTGCAACCGAACAGGAACACGAGGAGAGTCTTTAACACACAAGGAAGCCCTATGAATGGGCAGAGCTCCTCTCTGCTTTCCCTCGGCTGGTAAAGAGCTGGTCCAAGGCAGGGGCTCAGTGATGAGCTTTCCAGTGCACCTGAACAACTCGCCTAGTGCCCTGGCCTGTGAGGGAGTGATTCTAGAAAACCCTGCCAAGACCTCAGCATGGCAGGGGCGTTCTTTTGGAAGTGACACCTCTAAGCCAACGTGGGCAGTTAGCACGCACAGACACAGGATACTCAGTGAAACTGGAACTTCAGGAAAACAGCAAGTGTGTTTTCTGTGGAAATACATCCCATATAGAAAAACTTGCCCGTGTAGTACTGGGACATACTTATACTAAGGGATTACTGGTTGTTTATCTGAAATGCAAATTTCACTGGGCATCCTTTATTTTTCCTGGCAAGCCTTCTCTGAGTACCAGGCGAAAGGAAGAATAAGGAAACATCTGCTGTCAGCAAAGGCCCCTGGGGTCTACTCCAGTCACCCCATGAGGAGCTGCCTCATGGGGATCTTCCTCCAGAGGGGTGGCAGCACTGAAACTACCATGGCCACTCCACTGTCACTGCCAGTGCAGTCACAGACGGGTGGCTAAAATCTCATGCAGCTTGTCAGAGGTGGGCTAGGTGGGAGCAAGTGCAGACATCTGGCCAAGACAGTGAAGGGTCCCCCAGCCCACCCTAGAGCCACTGGGGTTCTATTCATGGGGTCTGAAGGCCAGGGTCTGTTCCTTGATCTCTGCCATTAAGCAATTAGATGTTCTTCCTTGGGAAGGTGGTTAATGTGCCAGATTAGTGTTGAATGGAGCTAATCAGACCTAGTTTTTAATCTGCAGAAGAAACTCTTAAGGACAGCTGAAGAGGTGCTCCTGCAAGAAGACGTGGAAGGAGCTCAGCCTCGAAAATGACTGGTGAGAGTTTCCTTTTTTTTTTTTTTCTTTTTTTTGGAAGTGGATGCTCAAAATACAGAACCAGAAGAACAACCAGAACAGATGAGAGATGGTCCCTTCTGCTGAGCCACAATGGCTGGTGGAGCTCAAAGAGGGTGAACACCCAATACTGAAGCCAGATGATTCCACACATGAGTCTAATCTGCCCATTGTCACTCTACTGGTGCCGCGTCCTGCCCAGTCCCACCTGTAACAGCAACTTAGCAGAAATGGAGGCTACCCTGGAGGAATCCTTGAGTACCATTCCAAGTGCCATTCCTCACAACGGCCACCCTGGAGCCTATGCCGGTCCCGCCCTGAGATCATCCAGAGTGGCAGCAATCTCAGTTTCACAACAGGCAATTGTTACCTGAGCTATTCAGAGTGAGCAACAGCATCTTCATTTATGTTCAGTGCCCCATGCCCTCTGCCCTCCCCATACTGCATCCTTCCAATGTGCCGGAGGCTCAGGTGGGAGGAACCTGCTGGAGGCTCAGCAGCAGTGGGGCAGGGGCTCATGTCTTCCACAAAGGAGCAATCATAACTCCCTCAAAAGAAGTCTCCTTCAGCCCACAGACGGGAAGTTGCAAGCTTCCTCTACACCAGCTCCCCCAAATGAGGACTCTCTTCGTGGAAATCCCACTTCCAGGTCAGCTTTAGCAGGCGCCATTCCTGTGTGAACAGAAGGACACCTGGAGGGACACTGTTCCCCTGGCTCTCCATAGGAACCTCAGCCTGAACCTCTGCGCACAGTTTGGCAGAGTAGCCTGAGGTGTATAGGAGACCTCAGACATATTCATGGAGGGCTATGTTCTTTCCTGTGACTCTATTTTACTTATGAAAAATTTAAAGATGCCAAAACAGACATATGAATGTAAATAACCATTTATCTAATAAAGTCAGCCCTTTTTCATACTTGTTTCATTATTTTTACCTTTTTGCAAAGGTGCAAATTGAAGGTGTTTATAGTCATAATGGTATTTCTTAAGTACTTCAGTGTACATTTCTAAATACTTGGAACATTTTCCTATTTAACAACACCACTGTCACCTCTAATAAAATTATTGCTATCTGGTTGGTGTTATCTAATAGCAAGTCCATATTTATTAATGTCTGACTTTTCAAATGAGGTTGCTGCTTCTTTTATTTTTACAGAGGGGCAGCAGCTCATCTCAAGAAGCTGGTAACTCATCAGCAGGTTGAGGTGACGCTGCTCAGAATAGAGTCCCAGGGGGATCAGTGCAGTTCAGACTAAATGTGACCCACAGGGTATGTTCTGTATGGCCACGCTGATGTTTAAAAAGCATTAAAATCCATATTCCTGGTTTCTCTTTAATAAGGAGCAGCCCTGCCGGTGTACAGGAGTTGAGCAGCAGAGGTCCGCAATGGCTGGAAGCACAGAGCCACCATCCTTCCCAGGCTGCTCCCCCTAGACCCAACCCTGCCTGGCTTCATGAACCTGAGTTTTCAGTCCCTCACTGACACCATGTACACAGACAGTATGACTGGCTGGGGCCCAACAAACATATCCAAGAGGCCATATTATGTCCAGTTCCCGTCACAAAATGACATTTCCTGAGGTTGTCAGAGGTAGTGCAGTATCATTTCCCAGTTCTGGGGGCATGTGGCTGAACCAGCTGGAGGCTTGGGTTTCTCATCTGTGAAGGGAGAATAAAGTAGTGCCCCTCATTTGTGACAACCCAGGCTAAGCACCTGGTCTCGAGCATGGCCTGCAGACCCTGGGAGGGTGCGGGTGATTCACAGTTGTTTAGCTGGGATCCTTTTCCTTAAGGACTGTATATGTGTAGAATGGGGTAGGATAGCCAGGAGGAAGTGCAGGGATGTTATAATCCCCAGGCACTCAGGGAAGCTTGCAGAGAGGAGGACCAGGTTTGTAGGAGGGATGGAGAGGATTTTGGTCAGAGGATGCTGTTGCTTCAGCTGGCTCTCAGAAGAAAGGTGTACGTCCACTAGGCAAGCCAAGAAAGTACTCTGAGAGTAAAGGAAGGGTATGTAAAGTGGAAGGAATAGCAAAATGCAAAAAAAGAATTTCATAAGCAGAAGGTCAACTTGCTAGAGCAGCAGACAGAAAGGGCTATTTGGTCAGGCATCCTGTTTTCAGATCAAAATATCAGCATGAGTCCCCTCATGCACAGCTTTGTAGACCACAGAAAGAAGTTCAAAGGGGAATAGAAAGCCAGAGGCATTCAGCAGGGTGGCAATGGGGGAAGGAGGCTGCAGCAGCTTTGGTGGAGAGATCTTTCAAAAATTATCATGCCACTCTCTCACTTGGAATTTATCAATGATTCTCCATAAACTTTGTCCACCTCTCAATACACTGACAGTACGGCTCATCAGAACGGTTGTGATGCAGCTCAGCCTGCTATGCAGACCCAACCTCCTGCCACTCCCAACACCATCAAACTTCAGCATCGCTGAGCTTTCTGGCATCCTGTATACAGTCTCTAGATATCTTCAACCTTTGCCCTGACTGTTCCCTCAGTGGAAATGCCTTGCCACAGAGGTCTTGGTTCCTGTGCCACTGTCTCCAAGAAGCCCCCTGGACACAGCACCTAAGGTCATCCAGATCCTCTTTGCCCAGCCTGTTCATTCTTCTTCAGAGCACTCACTATGACCTGGAATATTCTCACTCCTTCACTCAGTGCATCTTACTCTCCATCTCTCCTGCTAAGTACACTGTAAATTCCGCATAGGCTTGGATCTTATCTGTCTGGTTCACTACTTCATCACAGACGCCTAATACAGTGCCTGAGGATTGTAAAAGACTCAATAAAACAAACACTTCTTGAAAGAACAAATAAATGTGGAAGGTGGATTTAAAAGAGGCAAATGAGGCTACCATTGAGAATGATTTGGAGGCTACTGCCAAGGCCCAGGTGAGAAAAAACAAAGGCCCTGATGGAGAAGCAGGATGGAGAAAGCATGGCTGGCCTGGAAAATAGTTCCTTGGTTCCCGGTGCCTCTGGGCAGGGAGGCAGAGGGCAGACGACCAGGTTGTAAGTGAAGTGGTCCCTCAGAGATCTGTCTGTCACAGTGGGCACCCAGGATACAACCATCTTGTAAGGGCCTACCCCACTGGCCGGGCAAACCCTTAAAGGGGCCTGAGGTCACTTGTGAGTTTTCTGGTTGGACTCCTGGGGTGGCAGCCAAAACATGGATTAGAAGTGATAGGACTGGATGTAAGTCCAGGATGTGGAATCTGCTAGATTCCTCTGTGGCCATTGAATAAGCCCTTGTTATTGTGGCCCTGTTGCCACTTTGTGTGGCATTCTTATCATAACACCATTGTCAATTATAGTTAAGATCTATTAACAGACAACACTGGGAGGGGGTCCACTTTAAAAAAGAACACTCAGGACTTTTTAAATGGGAGTACTTTTTCGCTGCTGGAAAGGTTTATTTTAAACTACCAGAAAGTAAAGATACTATCAAATGAAGAATAACTATTCTAAAGCCAACACAACATTGTGAACAAGGCCCTATCCCCTACAATTTCCCACATTGTCCCTGGTAAGTGTACCTTCAACATGGACACTCCACTTTCCAGTGGAACCTTCCCCAGGGGCTGTCCTGCATGTGAGTGGTTGGACAGACAAGAGTGGACTGGTTTCCCAGAGTTCCTTTCTGTTTTTCTATAAGAACATCATGGCTTTTTATAAAATAAATAGAAGATCTAGTCCATCTGGGCAGCAAGCAGCTCGGCCCTATTGAGAGACAGCTGTTCCAGAGCCAGCTGATATGACAGCTTGTCAGTGGCTAGAGCATTACAAAACTTTGATTGACTCCCAAAGGGTGCAGCATTGGAGTCTTCTGGCATTCAGTGTCCACTGTGATGAGACTGGCTCACCAACCCCATTTCCTCTTCCTCAGCACACAGGAAGACCAAATTTCCCTGCACGTCTCACAACTACAGAGAAGCCATAGTCAGGTTACCATTACCACATGTCAGGCAATGGTAATAGATCAAGCTGTACCCAGTAGCCACAGTCCTGTCTCTTTTCTCTTTCCCCTCCTCTGGGAATATGGACACCATATGAGAAGATGAGGAGATGTCAGGACCATACAAAGAAAGGATAGCCACTAAGCCACCTCTTATGCACTGGACCATGGCATAAGAAATTAACTTGTGCAGTAAGCCACTGAGTTTCAGACTTATGCCACATGCTGGTTACAGACACTTGTGTCACCTATCCTCGTTCCCACCCAACTTACTCAATGACTCTTTGCCGCACACTTGCCGACGTCCAAGGTCCTGTGCCTTGAAGGAATGTACCCTGGTAAACAGATGTGTCAACATCCTCAAGCAGCCCTGTTCTAGGACAGACAACAAGCAGAATACAGGAGTACCAGATGATAACTGCGGGATGAAGACAGCCTTGGCCCAGCTGAAGAGGAAAGGATGACACCAGAGGAGGTGGCTCCTAACAAGTAGCCTGAAGAATGATGGGAAGGAACAAAAAAGCAGGTAGACCTGTAAGGAGACAGCTATGGTCCTCCAGGGAGGAGGACCAGACTGGAAACTGGGGCAGCAAAGTGAAGTGGTTGAAAAAATTTGAATCTGTTTTAGACCTAACAGCCCAGGTGAAACTTGCTGATGGGCTAGAATCATTCATCTGACCACTCAACTCTGCAATGGCTCAGGAATTAGCTCGTTCACTCATCAGACTTTCTCTGGTGGCCCATTGTGAGCTAAGCTCTGTAAATAAAAAATAAGACCAGGGTCCTGCCTTTGAGGAGCTTATAGTCAGCTGTGGATCACAGACAAATCAATCATTACAAAACAGCATGATGGAGCCATGATACCTGTTTGCTAAAGGTATACACCTGCTCTGCTATAGGAGAATATTGGGGCAGGGAGTGATACAGCACACAGAGAGCTGAGGGCTATATCATACAGTCATCATCACAGTAGTAGAAGTAGGAACAGTGAGGTGGCAGCAACAAGGAGGAGCAGTTGCTGCAGTGAACATTTAGCTGGTATTTCTTCTACCAGGCAGTGTACTGAATATCCTGATGCATTGTGCACCTTTTTATTTCCTTTTCAGCAGCCCAGTGAGGTAGCGGCTCTTCAGTATTGCCCCTTCAGCAGGAGAAAAATGAGACTCAGAGAAATTAAGGACCATGTGCTCAGATGCACAACTACTTATGAGTAAGGGTGGAAGAGGAGTTGGTTTAGGAACCCAGATGCCTGAGTCTTTACCTACACTGCCCCAAGACAGAAGGAAAGATGTTTCAAGCAGGGAAACCAAAGACAATAATCCAAAGGCCATTGTCCGGGAGGAACCATCGGATTCAGGAGCAGAGGGGAGTTGGGGTGCACAGCTGGAAGTGAAAAGCTGAGGTAGTCCTGGGAACTCATGTTACAGAATCTGAACTCCACCCTTGAGGTGACTGGTATTTTTAAGCAAGACAGTGACAATCAGCCTTCCCTTCTATGACACTGAAAACAATTCTTATGCATCTATTTATTTTTTTCCCTTTAGACAGGGTTTCACTATGTAGTACAGGCTGGCCTTGAACTGACTGTTAGCCCAGGCGGCCTCAAACTTGCGGCAATCCTCTTGCCTTAGCCTCCCAAGTGCTTTGAATATAAGCATGTGCCAACACGCCTGGCACTGATGCTTCTGTTTTTAGAAGCCGCTCCATTTGGTTGCTGGAGTACTAAAGCCTGCCTTCCCTCTTTCAAGCATTAGCCAGCTGGGAGGTGAGGCTGCGGCTAATCTGAACTGCAGGCCCAATTCTGCCATCCTGAGATGCAGAGAATGAGCTGAAATCCATTGCAAATACATGCAAACCCATGCACTTTGCTTAATTACAGGTTAATGCCTGGGTTCACAACACCAAGGCCTGACAGTTGTTTATAGGGAAACCATTATACAACTGTTAATTGGAAACTGAGGAGAGAAATTCCTGTTATTACCACTTTAAAAAATTCTCCATAGAGACATCTGAGTATTAACAGCTGGCTATTATGGGCTTCCAAACACCATCCAGCCCCCTTTGTAAGTTTCTGATCAGGTATTTTTGGCAAAGCTGCATGAGATAGCCTCACCTGAGATACTGGGGGAAACAACAGAATTACAAACACAAGAAAGGAAACTGCCCTAATCTTTGCACAGGGACTGGACTCCACATGCTCATGCAGGGGGCTGATGTTCACACTCAGGAGAGCCAGCCAGGTGAGCGACCTGGTGGAGTGCTCTAAATAAGATGTTGCACTGGTTTAAAGAGCTTCTTTCTAGGTGATCATCAGCTATGACACATCAGGCAAGGAGAGATGGCAATGATGCAGGCTCTATTCAGAGCAGTTTTGCTAGGGGAGGGCAAGATGTGTCTCTGAAGCATCTTGAGTTAGATTCTTCTGTGTGTCTGTGTGTGTGTGTGTGTGTGTGTGTGTGTGTGTGTGTGTTTTGTACCAGGAATTGAACTCAGGATCTTACACTTGCCAGGCAGGTGCTTGTGCCACTGAGCTATATATCCCCAGCTTAGAGACCCATTAACTTTGAAGAAAAGTCTCTGCTCATCCTGAAGGGACAAGGAAAGCCTCCTGAAGGCCAGAATTATGGTCCCCATTTGACAGCTGAGGAAACTGAGGCAGAGAGGGAAGAAGTACCTTGTCCTTAAGCCAGGATTCAAACTCAGGTAGTCAGGTGCTGCCTGTAAATACTTTGGGACAAGAAGGGGCAGTCTTCAGTCTTGAGGCTGAACGCACACTAACCCTACTTTTTAAAAATCCCTGGGCCTTCCAGGATGAATGTGAATAGTGAGTGGGTAGTGGATTTTTTGGGTCCTCTGGAGAGGATCACATCCAAGATCTGATCTCTTTCACTTTGAGCAGAGAAACCTTCAGTGGCTACCTGGGCCTTCAGGATCAATCTCAAGTTTCAAAGCCCTTCATCTCACCTCCCATTGTCTCTCCAACATTATCTTCTGCAAGGTTCCATCCTGGCCCTTTTCACTCCCAAGGAGATGCTGACCCCAGACTCAATCTTGTGTCCACTGTAAGTGCTCACCCACGGTGGGGAGAAAGCCAGCTGCTCGCTGTACCAGGGGGCCCAGAACCTGCAGTGATTTGGCCCATCCGCTTATACACATCTGGTTCTCTCTGTTCTCCACCAGCTTCTTGAGGGTCTTACCTGTTTGTAGCACCTGGCATGGTGCTGGGTCAGGCAGACACTTTTGTGAATGTTACAGCTGTTACCTGAGTGGCTTATGAGCAGCCAGGCCATCTCTCTGCCCATCCCCACACCCTCCAGTGGTTTTCTGGTCCATCCGGAACAGAACCTCAGTTCTCACTTGACACCAAGGCCACCCACTGCCTGGTTCCTCCCATATTCTCTGACCCCATGTCTTTCCACTCCCCTGCTCACTCACTCCTGAGCCACCTAGACTTTGAACATGTGAAGCACACTGCTGTGTATGGACCTCGGACCTCTACATTTGCTAATGCTTCTATCTGTCACACTCTTCCACACAGCTCATAACTCACATCCGCTCACTCTCTTCACATCGCTGCTCAAATGTCCTTTCTCTGAGAGGCTTTCCTGTCCACTGTGTCTTCAAGAGCACAGCTATCACTCCCTATCCTTTATTTTTCTGCATAGCAATGACAATATCTATCTCTAGTACCTGTCATCCACTAGGTACTGATAAGTATTTATAAACAAATTATCAGCTTACCATTTTACCTGCGTACCAGGTCATAGGGTTTGCCAAATGCCTCCCTCTGGAACTTACACCACAGACTTAGGGCTTCTCTACAGCACAGCAGACACATTACCCTAGTCCCCCGAATGGAAGCACCTGGCTAGTGTGCTAAGGGCAAATGCACAGGGATCTAGTCTTACCCAAGAGCAAGATTAGAGATTTCCAGAATCCTGCAGGGCTATGGGTCCTCCTGCAAGGCTGACCTCTGCAGCAGGAACCTCCAGCATGAACACTTCCACTACTGCTCCTCCGTTTCAACCTTAGTGCTGCTTTTTAAATCATTTGGGTCCAGGAGCCACAGCCCTTCTCTTAGGATTTTGTTTGAGCACCTTAAAGAACTTGATTATTTTCCTCCTTTTACTTTCTCCCCATTCTTTCCCACTTCTACTGTTAAGTCAACAACTGCTACTGTGGATTTGTGAATGGAAAAAATATAATGCCAGGGCAGAGGAATAAGGAATCATGATTAGACAGTGACTAACATCATGGAGCTCACAGGAAGCATAGGCCCTGAGCTGAGAGACACTATTATTACTATCCCCTGACCCCCCTGTCCACAGATGAGGACACTGAGGTTCCTAATGGTACACTGCACATCAAGGGTCAACAACCAGAAAGCTGTGGTACTAGGATTTGTGCTCAGCCTGTCCAACACTAGAATCTTTGCTCCTAATCACCTGGCAATATTTTAAGTAATATTTCCTTATAGGAGGGAGAAAAATCAACATTTCTCAATGTCAGAGAGCTAAGCACATCCATAGCTGGAATCTCAGATACTCCACTGAACAACTCAGCACCTCAGTACTTTCATCCCTGTTGCCCGGCAGGGAGTGGGGGGAAAGGCTAGGATTTAAGTTTTGTTACCTAGTTTTGTTACCTTTCCAAGGCCATATGAAGGCTCAGTCCCCGTCCTGTGTTTCCACTGCAATACATCACTGCCCCTATTTTTTGTAGAAAGTGACAGGGCAGGAGCAGGGACAAAGAAAATCATGTACTAGCAGGGAGCACAAACTCCCAAAAAACTAAAAACGTCCTCACAGCAGACAGGCAAAAAATAGAAAAGTAACACCCAGCACCTTGGGGCTCCCTGAAAAATGTGGTGCTCAGTATCCCCTGTACCATCCTGTTGCGGGATCCACAGCTCAGCAACAGAAGAAAGGGCCTTTCACAAAAAAGCCCTATCATCACTCTGACTCTCAAGTGAGCAAGCAGATGGAAAAACCCACCCAGACTGCTGGATCTGTTCCTTGCAGAGCTGGGGTTTGAACCCAAGTCCCCTGGCTCTGCCATCAGCACATGATAGTGAAAGGACAAAGGGACTGCTGAACACCCACTTGTCTTACAATTGTCTCCTCAATTACGACTTCCCATACAAAGCACACAAAGACTTATGACTAGGCCAGCAGCTCCCAGGCTAGGTTCTGATGGACTCTGGGTGAAATGCTGCCTGCAATGTGAAGAAAAAGGACAGACTCAAGAGGCCACCACAGACCCAAAGGTTTTCTCCACACTCTTTTCATGGAGGAAGCCCAGGAATCAGCACCAGCACCAAGTCCCAGGTTGTTCTTCCCTCCTCCTTGTCCTCAGTCCCACAGGTGGCTTGGGAGAGCCCAAGGCTTCCTGCCCAGCCCCACCACTTTATCTTACTTTCATATGGGTGGGGGTGGGGTGGGGACAGTGTCACAAGTCAGAAACCGAGGACTATGCAGCTCCAGAAGGGAATGCCCAGGGAAGAGCTTGAACACTATGAAATGGCTTCCACATGGGCTAAGTGTCAGACCTGAAAATAAATTCTTTCCCTTAGTGTCTCTCCTTTCCTCTGGGCACAGATGTAAATATCTATGGTTGGATGAATCAACAGAACCCCATCTGCGGGAGGGTGGGTTACAGAGGCTGCATGGCAATGTCTTCTGGACACAGTGGCTTGTTGCCCCATAGGCAGGAGCCAGTCCGCCATGTCTCTTCTACCCTCCATGGTGCCTGGCACAGGCTGCCTCAGTGGACACACAAATTATTCCCATGGCAGGAAAACAGCAGGCTCTAGTGCAGTTAAAGCCTATTTTTCTGTTACTGACTTTGTGGCTGAGGGAGACTGGGGCTGGACAGCTGGGATGGGGGGTGGGAGAGACTGGTTTACGCATTAAATGAGAATGACTCAGAAGATGCTGTCCATTTACAAATGTGTCTTTTCCACGATTGGCAAATCCCAGTGTTAGGAGAGTCAGGCGATAACAGAGGCAACTGAAGTGGCTGGTACGGACAGGGACAGCTGGAAAGGGGCAGCCAGGACTTGATTCCCAGCATGTGGCCCTATGAGAGAGTGGGGACACTACTGCCAGATAGCTGAGATTTCAATGTGAAAGCTCACATTTTAAAATGTTAAAAATCAGCTATCTATAAACAAGTGTAAAGACCATGTCAATCAAGCAAAACATAGGCCCTGTAAAACCACTAATTTAGACCTGTGATCTTATCAGATGTCTCTCAATTTACAACAGATTCCACAAACTCACAGCAACTAGGGCTAGCAGGCAAGGAAATTGAACCAGTTACTCCACCTCTCTGGACCTTAATTTTTCTGCCTGTGCAATGGAGACTTTTGCACTGTCCTTCTCTGGAGATTACTATGTGACCAAATGAGACGATAAAACTTTTAAAGGAAAAACAAGAGCTGCTTTCAGCATATAATAGATATTATACAATGAATTTCCTTTTTATTTATTTATTTTTAATTTCCTTTTTAGAAAGAAAGCATAATTTAGGATCCTTATACCTTTTTAGCAGTTCACCCATATTTTTTCAAATTAAATAACCTAGTAACTCCACTCAGGCTGTCTAATCTAGAGAAATTCTCATACTGAACCACAGGATCATATAAAAGGAGACTCTTTATTGCCACTTAGATCACAAAATCTAAGAATATGGACTCTGGTATTCCTGGGTTTGAAGGAACATCATCCTACAAAATGGATTCTTTCACAAATGTATTATAAATGCTAAATCAACAGAAACAGCAAAGTGAACAGTGCAAGCTCCAGCTAGAAACTGATTAAAAGTGGATATCTTTTGAAAGGGTGAATGTTTTTTTACTGGCATAAAATGGTCTAAGAATAAAGTTTTCAATTTACTATAAAACTTTTTCCTTACTGAAAAAATAAAGAAGACTTATTGTAGCGTTGTTTGGAGTGGTGGGGAACCAGAAGTCACTTAGGGACTATCCAGGGGGAAGGTCAGTGAAATGTGGTGAGGCACCCCACAAATGCAATAGAAAAGCAAGTGTAGGTTGCACAGACACAGTAAAGAGCATAAACATGCTGCTGAGTAGAAAAGTGAAAGAATGAGAACTACACATTATAACAGCGCGATCTCTTCTCAAAGGGAACACTTTCACAGATAGAGACCCACTGCAGCAGCTGCTTGTGTCAGGAGAACAGAAGGCTGACGGGGAGAAGCTATAACCAGTGCTGAGGTTAGAGTGACTGGGAGGACAGAGTGGCAGGAGCTGAGGAACAGCAGTGACTCACTTTTTTGTAAGTAAGGTCCAAAGAGAAAACAAAGAGGAGAGAGATTTCTTGTCTACACCTGTCTACTACTGAGACCTCCCTCCACGGTAACCAAATAACCAAGCAAAATCTTGGGTTCTAGCACATTCTGCCTGGAAAAAGTTCCCACGTCCAAAAATTCCAGAGGCTGAGCCTGAGCTATAGAGCTCCAACTGGTGATTCTGAGTATATCCCAGTTTTTTCAGTACTCTCATGGGCCTGTTCCTCTCCTGTCCCCAGGTGTCTAAGCAACTGTTCTAGCTGTGCTGGCCCCAGATTGCCACAGTGATGACCAGGCTAACAGATGGCACACACACTGTCACTCCCTCATTATGGACAAGTGAGTTCCCTCCTGAGGCCCAGAGCTATTTCGCAGTCTACTGACAGTGTGATGGTCATACAGGTCTGGTTTCAAGATTCGCAGAGGTTCTAATAGCAGCGGCAATGGTCTCATGGGACCACCTGTCTAAACTGAGCCTCTATGATTAGTATAAATTCTTTGTTCCCAAGACCACAGGCTGAAATGTTTGGGTGGGCAAACAGCATAACAGAGACAAACTGCTAACACTGCCCAGTGTGTGCTGAACGGTAAGCGCTGAGTGGAGGCATTTGTGAATATAAACTCTAACACCAACCACATTACATGGGTGAGGCTCAAAGAAGTTAAGTGCTGTGGCCAAGATCACAGAGCTAAGGAGTGGCAGAGGCAGAATTGGAACTGATGCCCAGCCCAACTTCCTTCTGCTTGCTTAGCCATCATGTCCTGAAGGGCTCCTTCAGAGTTGGAGATGGCTCGGGAGAAAACTGGTGGCCTTAGATACCAGCCAAGAAAATGGTGAGACAGCTATACCAATTCCCAGAGCAAGTGGAGGGAAAAGAAAGCAGCAGTGAAGCAAACATCACAATGCTACTCCCACACCACAGTAGCTGAGGATTGATGGTGAGCTCCTTTAAGGCCTGGGGGCCAGATGGGCAGAGTAAAGATGTCAACTGTAGACAGAGATGGGTAGGAATGCTGCTAAAGCAGAATGTTCAGCAAGTCACCTCCATGAGGGAGCAGAAGCCCACAGTGCCAGCTCCTCTTGCTTTTTAAGGGAAAGTGCAAACCTGATTGTTAGGTGAAATTTTCTCAATTCTCAAATCATCTAGCAGCTAATTCAAATGCTTGAAATCATGATGCAGACCAAAATATTGTATATCTGTAGGCCTTCCAGAAGCAACAGAAGAAATCAGTAGGTCATCAAAACAGAGCTCTGCAAGATCGGTTCTACCCCACTGGTCTAGCTCACCAAAGTATGCTAATGAGGAGTGCATGCTCCCATGCTGCCAAGGGCTAAGCACATATGCAAGGAACAATACAGGCAAATGGGGCCATGAATCACAGACCTGCCTGGCTGCTAAGAATTAAACCCAGCTCCTACACTTCAGAGACCTTGACAGCAAAGGGGGCTTCAGAGGTTTTCAAAGAGTTCCCCAGTAATGCCTCCACCCACAGGTGAAGAATATCACAAGGCCCTAGGAGTTGTCAAAGCATGGTCCACAGGCTGACTCCAGCTGTGTGTCTGTCTGTCTTCTTAGATACAATCTCATTAGAACACAGCCACTCTTATTCATTCTGTATTATCCTTTGCTACTTTCACATTATAACAGAATTCAGTTGCAACTAAGACCATATGGCCTGCGAAGCTGGAGATCTTTACTCTCTGACCTCTCTTGGAACAGTTTGCTACCCTTGGCCTGGGGTGGCAAAGGGTCAGGATAGAAAGATATTGGATTGGTGCCTAAGCCACTTGCTGATCACAGGCAGCTGAACAAGAATGTCCTCAAGAAACAGACAGAGAGTATGGAGTTTAATAAATTCTATACACAGTTATTCACATGGAGAACAGAACTAGGTGGAAAACCCTATTCCACACCAGTTATTAGGACCCTAGATGGAGCCAGTGCTAGTGATGGGTACCTCAATGGGGGAAAGAAGTTATTTTCAGCAAATGGTGCTGGGACAAGTATATTTCCATATGCAAAATAATGAAGTTGGGATGTCTTCCTTATTCCATACACAAAATACATCCAAATGATTCACAGAACCAATGAAAGAGATAAAACCATAAAACTACTGGAAGTACACAATAATAAATCTCTCTAACTCTGGGTTTGGCAAAATTTCCTTATATATAACATCAAAAACCACAAGCAAAATTTCCTTATATATAACATCAAAAACCACAGAGAGAAAAATGATGCATCAGAAGTCATCAATATTAAAAAGTTTTGTCCTATAAAGTGCATCATCAGGAAACTGAAAAGATAACTCAGAGATAAAGTATCTGCAAACCATACATCTGACAAGGGACTTATATCTAGGGCATTTAAAACTATTATTATAATTGAACAATTTTTTAAAAAACAAAATACAGTGTAACCCAATTTAAAAATAGGCGAAGGATCTCAGCAAAAATTTCTCCCAAGAAGATGTACAAATAGCCAGTGAGCACATGAACAAGTGTTCTATGTTATTAGTCATTAGGGAGGCACAAATCAATACAAGATACAACATCACACCCACTATTGTGGCTATAATGAGGATGACGGTTAATAATAACCACTGGTAAGAATGTAGAAAAAATATACATGCACACATAATCATATGGTGCCGAAATGAAGCAGACAGTTTAGAAAACAGTTTGACAGTTCTTCAAAATGCTAAACATTGTTAGCATAAACTATAGTCTGAAAACCTGTGTTCTCCCCAAAGTTTATATGTTGAAATCCAAACCCCAGAGGTGATGGTATTAGGAAGCAGGGTCTTGGGGAGGTGATTAAGTCACAAGGGTGAAGGCCTCGTGGATGGGATTAAGCGCTCTTATGAAAAAGAGGCCTCAGAAAGCTAGTTCCTTTCACAACATAGGGACACAGCTAGGAGGCATCATTTTTGAACCAGAAAACAGGACTTCACCAAATATCAAATCTGCTGGCAACTTATCTTGGACTTCCTAACCTTCAGAAGTGTGAGATACAAATTTCTATTATTTATAAGCTACCATCCTATGATATTTTGTTATAGTACCCTGAATGGACTAATACATGATATGACCTAGCAGTTCTACTCCTAGACAGAACGGAATGTAGTGAAATGAAAGAATAAAATGAAATAACAAAGAAAGGAGAACATACATCTGCCCCAAAATATTCATAACAGGATTATTCATAAAAGGTAAAATATGGAAACAACCCAGTATCTATCAACTAATGAATAGATGGGCAAAATATTGTATACCTATACAATGGGATATTATTTGACAATAAACAGGAACAAAATTCTGATAAATGCTACAACACAGATAAACTCTGAAAATGTTCTTCTGTGAATCACAATAGAATACATAGTGTAAGATTCCATCTATAGGAAATTTTCAGAATAGGTAAATATAGATACAAACAGATTAGTGGTTGCCTAGTGCTGGGTGCTGAGGAGAAATAAGGAGTTCTAATGGGTACAGGTTTTCTTTTGTAGGGTGATACAGATGTTCTAAAATTGATGGCGGTGATGGTGCAAAATTCTGTGTTTATACTAAGAACTACTGATTTGTACACCTCAGATGGTTAAGTTGCATGATATGCGAACAGCAGCCTATAGAGCTGTTAAGAAGAAAAGCATTTTAAAACAAGGAAAAAACAGGTAAATAACCCCAAAGGACCAGTGACATCCAGTCCCAGGATTTTCTGGAACTGCTGGAAAGAGAGGTTCCTTTCTGCTGAGCCCTCTATTCATTCTGGGGATGAAACTAGCATGGCAGAAAGAGGAGAGGGAGGGAGAGACAGGGGAAGGGAAAGATCAAGTTCTGATATGATTATCAGAGGTCTGGAGCCTCAACTACACCATTTTTGCTCTTCAGCCATGTATACCAAACCCTTTCCTGTCTCTGCCAATCTGGAAAGACGTCTACTCAGTTCCTCTCTGAAGTTCTGATTCTTCCTGCACATCCTTCACTCACTGCGTGGTCACAGGCACTCCTCCTCTGGACTGCCATCTGGGAGCCCTCTCTGTCCCCAGTGCCCTGACCGCCCAGTCAGTGGGCTTGCCCAAGATGTCTCCTTCTCCTTCTTGTCCTCCTGCTCACAGCAGCCTCCCAGCAACCACATGGACTCTCCTGCCAGTCCTAGATACTCTCCCACCTGGGCTGCACCTGGGGTAGAGCTCTGTAACTCAGCTGCTTAAAAATAAACACGAGCTGTGCTATTTCCAACATGTTCTTCCCACCGATTAATTATTTATCTAGCACCTGCTTCACAAAAAGGAACTCAGCAAGAAAGAAATGGGGAGAAGAGATTGGAAAGAGAATGGCAACTCAAAACAGTAGTGGTGGGTGGGAGACCCAGCAGGGCAGGGAGCAAGGGCAGATGGGAGCCAGATGACCCTAAGCTCTTGGGAGTGGACACTGGCTGGGTCCTGTGTGGGGCCCTGGTGAATTCCATCAGCCCCTCTTTAAGAACGAGGTTTTAAATTCATGAAGCAAGGGACACAGGATTAGAGAGAAAAGCACTTGTACTTAAACACAGTTACCACCAAAATTGTGATATAGCAAAAATTATTGTTTATTTTTTGGTCCAGTTTGAGACATGCCTGTGAAAAACCCTAGCTTGTGCTTTCTGCTGGGATTTCCTGCTGTAGGATAAAGGAATGAACAGAGGGCAAAGTGAGAAGATAAAAGGTGGAAATGAGGATTAAGCAGGACACCAGATCTGCTGGCTGGCTCATCTTTCCAGTTCTCCCAAAAGATTTATGCACCTGTCCAAAATGAGATATGGATCCATTACCAACATTCAGAGCCACTTCTGATACCTAGCAGCAGAAAGTCAAGTCCAAACGATAGTTTACTGCCAGCATCTGAAACCCGCTACCTCTCAATTTTTACCCTTTCAGAGGGAGCTGAATAATTCACTCTAGCTGACAACAGTGGGCATAAAGAATTTTTATTTGTAAGGCTAAGAAATTCTATTTTGTGTTGTTTCTAATTTAACACTAATACCTGGGTCACTCTCCACCACAGTTCTCGATTAAATCCCTTTGGCTATTTTATGTCATTCAGAAATTATTAGGGATCATGTTTTTAATATGTAATTATCTGTCCCCACTGTGTGAACACAGACATTAACTGTTTAGTTCCCTGCTGTAGTCTCTGTGATTTGTACATTGTAGATGCTCAAGAAAGAGTTGTTCAGTGACAGAATGAATGACATCACTCATTATGTCTGTACCCTCTGTGCATTTCCCTGGCGAGCTCTCCAGGTAAGCATTTTTAAAAAATAAAAATAAAGCAAATTCATTTAAAACACCATGTTACTTTGGTTTGTTTCTTTCTTTGTTTGATTTGTATTTTTGCTTTTTTGCTTTGATGATTAAAGTCTGAACTCCTTAGCTCTGCGGGCAAAGTGACTGGCTCTGCCTGGCTCTTCTGCCTCTTCTGCCTTGTGTATCCCGTGCTGTTTGCTCAGTGGGTGTCAGGCCTGAGGAGGCAGAGCTGCTCCAGGAGTCCTACTTTCAGAAGAGCAGTTTCCTCCCTCTGGAACTTTTCCACCTCACTCCTCAGCTGCATCCTCAAGAGTCAGTTCAGGCAGCACCTCTGCCTGCTACTCCCCAACCTTCCCTTTTCCCCCGTTGTTCACTATCCATGCCCCTCCTCCTGGTGACAGTGCTACATCCTCCCCCTGGAATCAACTTTCTCTCACTCTAGGACCTCCCCACCCAGCACTGAGTACATGACTTGGTCAGTCACAGTCACTGTCACCGTCCTAGGATAGGCACTAGGCTCAGGCTGGGCCAGTGTGGGTCGGCACAGAGACTAAAACTTACTCCTTCTGCCTGAGGTGCTCAGCTGATAGAAAGCCTAGAAGTAAAGGTCACCTCTATCATGAAAATCTGCCTGAAAACAAAGTTAATGCAGAGAAAAGAAGACAGAAAAAGAAGTCAGCAGACAGACAAGCAAGAGTCAGTGAGAAAAAAGAAACAGACTGGCCAAGATAATATCACTGAGCTCTGAGACCCGGCCATTCCTGACATCAGAACCTAAACCTCATAGGTACACAAGGCAATATATTCTCTTTTTAAATTAAAGAATTTGATTTTGGGTCTCTTGCAGTGGAAAGTATCTTACATGATACACTTTACCCTACGTGCTCACATATCCAGATTTAACCTTCCCCACAGCACTTACTGGGGGCTCGGTTGGTTGTGAACTTCCTTAGGAAAAACTATGTCTTATTCAGCTCAGGAGCCACAAGACTGATGCATCATAGATACCCATTAAATATCTGAGAAATGAAAGAAGGATTTCTCTTTATCTTATTAAAGTATCTTTCTACTGAGAAGTCTTAGCTGCCACAAGGCCTCCATACCCAGACACTCACCTTTCAGTATCTCTGGTGCCAGAGAATTAACACAAAGGAGCAGAGCCAAGCTGTTGAGAAAGAACAAGACCCTGAGTCTCACTACTACTATGCTATCTGCTCATCTGGACTGAATTTGGGGCCTCTGGCACCTCCTTGTACAAGTGAGGGTGAACTCCCCCTCCACCCCTGCCAGCCTAAACCTATCAGGTCTTCAAGTTCATGTTTTCCCCTTGCCTGGAGGACCCATATATTCTCTGGCTACTTAACACTTCAAAGCTCAGATGGAAAAACCATACCCTCAAGAAATCCTGCCCTGAACTCCCCAGAGTGACAATTTAAAAGTCATCAGGGGCTAACAAGTAAGAGAGGCAGGGTAATGGCAACCTGGGGAGCAGACCCCCTAGGGAACAGAACAGTGGCTGCCACAAGAAAGTGTGGCAGTGAAGAGGAAGAGCAGACCCACTGGCTGGGAGCTGTGTGCTCCATCACCATCACCAGCACCAAGGGACACAGACCATGTCTTAGGAGAATGTTTCACCAGCTGAGACATTTTGCATGAGGGCTTTGTCCATAGCACGATTATAGGACCTTCACACTGCAAAGTGCAGTCACCTATCATGAGTCTGACTTTTCTGCAAGACCCATCCCTGCCAGGTCAGACTCCACATCTGCATTTTTCCTAATTCCCCTCAGTCCTCAAGGATTCTGCAATGTCTCAACCCCACCCTACCAGGCACAAACATTGTGCGATATCCTTTCATGGGTCTCCCTGAAGTACTAGCCCCACCGAGCCACCCTTCACTTGACAGTGACAGCTCTAAAATACAAAGTGGCTCTCTCTCCCAGTACATATATATACCATGTTTAAACCAATGAATAGCTGTACAAACCCTGCTACTGCTACAAAGGGAACAACCAGGGGGCTAAAGGAAAGTACAAAGGAAGATTACTTATTCTAGCCAGTTGGGGAAGTGTTCTCTGAGAAGGCCGAACTCAAACCCTGAGACTTGGCAGATGAGAAGGACTCAGCCACGGGAAGGGTGGGGAACACAGTGTTCTAAGAAAAATGGCATGTGCAAAAGACCCGAGCCAAGAAAAGGGTTGAGGCTCAAGATTTAAGAGGAAGACACACACTGTCACATGAGGTGTGGGTGATAATCCCTTGGCCGCCAGGATGCTTAGATTAAATGACAGTATGCAAAGTCCTTAGCACTGCGCCTGGTACGTAGTTAGTACTCAATACCTAGCCACTATTCTTATTAAGATGGTACCACTGATGTGAAGAAAGGCTTATTTATTTCCTGCTAATAGGAACAAGGCTGTTTAGTTCATAGGGGAGAACTAAAAGGCAGTATCAAAGGCTCTTTTGTGGCACAAAACAACTCCATTTTTCACCGGCTTATGGGGATCAGGCACTTAACTCGAAAAAGCTTCAAAACTCATTACAAAAAAGAACTTTATTTTTCCTCAGAAGGCAAAAGCACTGAGAACTTAAAATGATGAGAATGTTCCAAGGGACTGGCTAACTGGAACGTACTTGAGAACCAGCAGAGACTGGCTCCCCAAAGAAGCACCTGAAATTGTGCCCTGCACCTCCAGGACACTTAGTTTTCTGGATCCCATTCTGGAGAAAGGAGCTGGGGAGCGGATTTACTCTGGGTTTTCTCTCTAATGCCACACTGAAGAATGTAATTTGGGGCCCAATGTTCCTTCACACAAACCACAAATTCAGCTTCAGCTGATAGGAGACATCATGTGGTCTCTGCGTAAAGTTTCATGAGAAGTTGCTGCTGTCCCAGAAAATCAGTCCAGTGAGGGAAGCAGAGATATACACAAGAATGTGTACTACAGCACTGTAAGGGCTTGCAAGGAAATGGGGACAGACACAGGAGGCACAACCAGAAAGGGAGGTAACAAATTCCATTGTAGAAGGATCCTGAGCTGCAGCTTCAACCAGGAGACAAGAGTTAGTTATGTCTTTGTGAAGGAACGTAAAGACAAAAGGTGATATACTAGACCCTAGAAACCAGTAAGAAAAATACTCTGGTAGAAAAGTGACCAAAAGATATACAAAGACAAGAAAGGAAAAAGGAAATCTGAATGGCTAAAATCAGGAACAGATCATCAACCTTATCAGTAATGGGGGAATTAAAAATATGACTAGATTCTACTCTATACCTGATGTATGGGCAAAAAACCACGTATATCTTAAGTCTAATGGTGTCAAGTGTTACTGAAGGTGTGACAGTGAGAATTCTTGCCCACCTGGTAGGAAGTGAACAACTGGTGCCTCCGTTTTAGAGATCAATTTGCTAAAAGCAAGGCAAGTTGAAGACAAGCATGCCCCAAAGCCAGCAACCTCATTCAGACACAACCTAGAGACACCAGCTATCAAATGTGTAAGACATACGTGACCAAGGGTAGGCACTACAATATTGTCTAAATAGGAAAATCTGTATACAACTTGTCCACCAATGAGGGAATAAATAAACTCAATGATGGGCAGTCATACAACAGAATATGGATCTGTGTCTCAGTTAAAGTAATTAGAGCACCATGTGTCTGAATGAATAAGTCTCAAAAAAATGCAATATTGGTGAATAATAGGATATATAAATAATGATATTATTGAGGAATAATAAAAACTCATGGGCATATTTAATATAAGTATAAAATCATGAGCAAAAAGGATGAAGAGCAAGTCCACAGTGGTTCCTTCTGGGAAGGAGGGTACATACAATGAGAATTCAGCAATATTTTACAATGTTTAATTTCTAAACATTAATGTCCATTAAATCTAGATAGTGATATGTTCCTGTTTGTTATGTTTTTCTGTGGACTTTGGAGGACACTAGGAATATATTGTAATAATTTTTTAAGAACTTAGAAGCAAATATGACAAAATATGAACAGCTGTTAATTCTAGGTGGTGGGAACATGGGTGCTTGTCATCTTATTCTTTGAATTCTTTTTCCTTTCCTTAAAGACACTTTTACCATGTGACCACTCTGGGGCACTCTCTGGCAGTGTCTATTACATTGGATCACAGCATACCTTATGACCAGCAATTCTATCCCTGTACAGACCCACCGAAATCAGGGTTTATATCCAGCAGAAGACATATTCAAGAATTTAAATACAGCCCAGTTTGTAAGCAAGCCAAACCACATGACATACAAATACCTACCAAAAGGTACTGAAATTGTAGCTAGTCATTATTCATACAATGCAATACAACAATCAACAAATGGAGCTAACAACTGTCACTTGCAAAAGCATGGAAAGATCTCACAGATATAACGCTGTGAGACATAAAGGATTATATACTCTATGGTTCTCTTTCTGTGAGACCTTAAAACAGGCAAGGGACTCTGCAGCATTAGAAATCAGGACAGTGGCCCCAGTAGGGGAGAATAACAAGAATGGGCTGCAGATCAGTGGCCCAGGTCAGCACCTAGTTCTGTTTGTATGAGCGTATTTATTGTGTGAAACACACCAACTACATGTTAATATTGGAGGCACGTTATACTTCATTTTAAAACATAGAAATAACAACAAAACCCCCACTACCATAAAAACAACGTGGGAAATAAAGAAGCAGAAGATGAGAAGGGAAAAAGGAAAAAAAAATCAAACGTGTATGTCAGAACTATCACAAATTACAAAATAATGGAAACTGAATTGGTAAGGCTTCCCTGTGACCTATTTTCATAGCCAACATTTGAGGGCTCAAGATATTCCAGATGCTGTGTCAAACAGCCAGGGTCTCATTGGATCTTCACAGGGATCTGTGCCAGTGGCACCTGCATTCCTATGTGACAGCTGAGGGTCACAGAGGATGGGTGACTTGCCTGAGGTCAGCCAGTCAGTGTGTGCCAGGCCCAGGAGCTGAACCAAGGCCATTAAGTCTTCATAGCCCAAACTCATAGCTTCTGGATTGTGTGGCTTTTAAAAATGCATATGGCCCATGAGAGAAACTGCACAGAAAGACAGGAGGATTCTGACTGTAAGCCCCAGAAAGGTGGTATCAAGGAAATAACTAAAATGGCAACAATCTGAGAGACTGAAAATATTTTTTGCAGCATGCTAAAAATGAACAAAGACCGCAATACCCAGCTCTCAAAAATTAATCGGAGCACTGGAGGGAAAGGTAGTAATTATTCTCAATTACTCAAGAAAAGAGTAAGAGCTGAGAAGTACCCTTCTACATTGGGATTTTAATCAGCTGTCCAAAAATGTGAGGAAAAGCAGCAGATATATCACAGGTTAAGTATATTCAGAAGGCTTGTAGAGCTGGTGGGAGAGATTAAATAATGATACACAAGCAATCTAAAGCCCCAGAAATATTGTGGACAACATTTAACACCCAGCAGAGAGTCAATTGTCTTATAATTCGTGTCAATTACAAAATCAATGGGTTAGACACAGAAATAAGGGTCTCAAACTCAGCCCAAAATGAGTGAGGTGGGAAGAAATGGCCAACCCTGGCTGCCTAACTGGGAAGGCTAGCCCCAGATGTGTCAAACAACCCCTCTGCACCAGGCAAGCAAATACTGTACACAGACTGATGAAACTCTTGCAAATTCAGTCACATCAGTATCCAGTGGGCAGTGTGGACAGCACCACCAGAGAACCAAGCTTCTTTTCCCATGTATAATTATCCACAACATCACCCTGTAAGACAAGCTGATAAACAATAATGGTGCTTCACACTACTTCCTGCTCAGTTTGAATTCACTTGTTCAGCAAACAGGGTGCTCAGCATCTCTATGCCCAGACACTCTGGCAAGTTTAAAGAACATAAAACCCAGGCTCCGTCCTCCAATTCCATTGTGTGCAGGAGAGGGAGAACTGTAAGCCAGGCAGGCAGGATGGAATATGAAAAAAGGAGCTCCAAGGGGGAAGAGTTCACATTTTGAGTTCAGGGCCAACTTTTTGGAGAAGGTGTTAAGGTCACCATGGATAGTGGGATCTGCAAAGTCTATGACTCAAGACAACCAAGATGATTCCCTATCTGCAAACACATTTCTAGTTGCTGGCTCTAAATCATTTTTTTATAAATGATCGTGATTTTTTATTGAATTTTAATTTGATAGTCCCAAGAAGCCCTAACTTATTAAATATGTGTAT
>NW_004955442.1:6147858-6160846 GCF_000276665.1 Chinchilla lanigera
ATATACATATTCCAAGTCTGAGCTCATCCATGTCTCTCTTCTGAGATGATTTTTCTGGCAAGATGACTTTAGCAACTGCTCTCCTGGAAAATATCTTAAGAGGCTTTTACTGTATTAAAGAGAAACACAGATATGTGATGTATAACAAGCCCAACTTCTCTTTTCTTCTCACTTAATATATTAAGTACCAGGACTATTTACACAGGGGTTGGCAGAGCGTCAAGTGAAATATAAGCTTGAGTTTATGACTTCATTTGGTTGTAGCTTCTTTTTCTCCCCAGTCTCTCTCTCTGGAAAATGTGCCACTTTGGGGATAGTGTCAGCTCTGGCTCCTCCACACCAAGAAGGGGTCATAACCATGTCTTTGGGATTGCTTCCACATGAGGGAGCTTCTGCAGCTCTGCACAGAAACCTGTGGTAACTGCATGTCACCAGCTCCCAGATTTGGGTATGGATGTAAGGGCTTCTGCATTAAGAGGCACATGGATGCCATGGCTTTAGCTCAGTCTGGCTCAATTCTGGGCTCTGGCACTTATGAACCCTTGGGCCTTGGGCAGGATTCTTACTGCTCCTGAATCCTGGTTTCTTCATTTAACAAAACATCTTATAGGGAGCTTGACATAAACTACATGATGAGTAAATGAATACAGATCACAAGCCTGGCACCAGATGGTTGGTTCCACTCTACACAGAAATACAGGGTGAGAGACTTTTGGAGGAACCACTCACATAAGGCTCATCTACCACATGGGCTCAGAGGCCTGCATCGCCAAAAATAAGAATGCATTTATGTGTCTGCTGGCTGTACCTCACCACTAGCCTGTGAACCTTTTCATCTAACAAACAGGAACATGGCACTTACCATGTGCGAGACACTGTTCCAAGCACTTTACAAACATCACTGCCTTTGATCTTCACAGAAACAACAGAAATGCCATGACTATCCCTGTTATACTGAAGAGGAAATAGGCACAGGGGTATCAAATAATTTGCCCCAGGCCTCACAGCTAGTAAAGCCATAGGAATCTGTCCCTACTCCCTCCTTCTCTCTGACTCTCAGTATCTCTTATAGCTTCTAATTTATAGTTGGTAAAGTCCCACTGAATAAATACATTCATAAATGAGTGGGTGAAGGAGTGGGTGAATGAGTGTCTCCCCACATGCCTAGGATGACCAGGAGAGTTTCCATGAGTCTGGGGAGAGACCATGACAACTCATATAGGGCCCAAGTGACAGTGGGACTAGGGTGGGGTGACTCAGCAGGATCAGGATGACCAACCTACTGCCCACTCTCCACAGCAAGGAGGTAGAGGAGTGGCCATGGGGAGTCAATGTCCACCAGCTGTGTGGGGCTGACTCCCTCGTGCTCATCCTCTCATCAGGGCCCTCTGCAGCCATCAGCTGAGAGGCCGTACTCCTGAAGGCTGAAGGCTGGGACTCTACACTGTCTGCCTGGGCCAGACATCAACCTCGACACTGTCCAGCAAGATGGCCTTGGATAAATCACCACCTCCCTTCCCTGTGCCTCTATTTTCTCATCTGTAAAGCAGGATAACACTAATAACTCTACCCCAGGCAGGGAAGGACAGGTAAGCAGTAGGCAGAATGATGCCTTTCCCCAAAAGATGTCCTTGCCCTAATCTCTGAAATCTATGAAGACGTTATCTTTCCTGGCATGTGGCTTTTGCACAGTGATTCCTTAATTCCAGGTGTGGCAATGGCCCTGAATTACCTGAATGTGCCCAATCAAATCACACTCCTGAGAAGCAGAGCATGCTCCTTGCTGTGGCTAAAGAAAGTGTGACTATAGAAAAATGGCAGGAAAAAACTAACACTGAAGATGAAGGTAGGGCCACAAGCCAAAGAATGCAGGCAACCTCGAGATAAGGGAAAGACAGGTATTCTCTTCCAGAGCCTCCACGGGAAATAGTCTCACCTACACGTGATCTTAATTAACCTGATGAGTCCTGTGTGGGACTCTGATCTCCTGAGCTGTAAGATAATAAACCTGTGTCACTGTTGTGCTGGTTTGTGGCTGTTTGCTTTGATAGCCACATGGATCTGATGTAGGATAGATGAAAGACATGAACACTCATGAAGTGCTTTTCCACTAGCTCATTCTTGTTAGCAGCCCTGTTGGCCTAACATTTACTTCTATAGGCAGCCAGTTCTGCTGTTCCCTCCTCTACCACACTGAGCGGTAGGAAGCTCCTCCTCTAGCTGTCACTTATTCTCCCCACAAAGCTACTGAGGACGGAGATGGCACCTGTATTCATCTTGGTCTGCACTACACCTGTGCACATTCTGTGCTCTGGACACACTGGCTTCATGCAAATGTGGATCAGCCTCATCTCCTGCAAAGTGTCCCTGGCTCCCATCTCACTCCTCCCTCAGTGGCCCTGGGGCCCAGGCTATACTTCAAACACACCTACAAAGAGCCACAGAGGAACTTCTCCAGCTCAGTGCATACAGTCTTTCCTCTACTGCACACAGCTGCATGTGTTTTTAACGCATAATTTCTCCAACAAGGTGAATTATCTGTGGCGCTGGGGAAAGTGATTTGCCTTGCCTTAGTGCCAAATGAACTCTCAGAGACTGAACCTATTATCCTAGGAAGGAATGACAATCTCTCAATTCTCCTTTGGTCCCTGAGCAACCATGGAGACTGTGAGCAGCACCATCCGAGATGAGTCCTTTAGCTAGGCCCAAAGGTCAGATGGGCAGGGAGCCTGCTGGGCAACTCTGAGACAGTTGGCAAGCCACCTTTCCTGCCACCAGAATCCCGCTGGCCTCCTTCCCATCCTGCAACAAACATCCTGCAAAAAGTAGAGCAAGAACCACCTCCTTAGTCACCCGAAGGATTTCTACTCACTTCTAGAATTTAAAATTTTAGAATTAGGGCTAAGGCCCAGTGAGGTTAAGAAACTGAAAAGGAAGCTTTCCATTTATTTCTGTTCATTTATTCATTAACATGATCATGACAGGGCTGTAATTTATATGTCTTACTGCTGGGAGGCTCTGAACCACTGGTGGTACATACACGACTGTCCCATCAGGTGGCATGGGAGCATCCCATCCGGTGGTACAAGCCACCCAAACTGGACAGTCATGCATTTACCACCAATGGTTCAAGCTAGTAGGAATATGTTAATCTAGGCCATGAGTACCCTTGTGTGTCAGATCCTCTTCTAGGGCCTGGGACAGGGCAGTGAATAGGACAGACCCAAGTCCTCTTCTCAGGCCCCCACCTAGTGTAGAGATAGAACACACCTGAGTGCACAAAGTCATTTCAATAAATAACATGTGTGGGAAGAAGAGTAAGCAGAGATAAGGGTCAGAGTGACTCAGTCATCTCTGAGGAAAGGCCTCTCTCTGAGGACAGAAATCTGAGCCAAGACCTGATGAATCAAAGGAGCTGTCCACACAAATATCTTGCAAGGATCAGTCCAGGCAAAAAATAGCAGGTGTAAAGACCCTGAGGTCAGATCAGTGTGGGTCTTGGTAAAGCGGTTCAACTGTGTGGAGAAGAGGGGTGGGGCACAGGGTAAGATGGGAAGTGCTATGGGGTCAGTATAGTGACACAAGCAGAATTATATTGTATGAACTTCACTCTGGTTACAGGATGCAAAACAGACCACAGGAATGCAGGAGAGGAAAAGGGCAGCCATGCAGGGCCCACACCAGAGCTTAGGCTGAAATGCAGGCAGCAGATGACCTGGGGTGTCTTTAGAAAGTAGGGATCACAGATTGCCTGTTTGGGACTGGCGGAGTTGTGTTCTTCTGTTGTCTTAGTCCTGCTCCATAGTGTGGCTCCACAAGGCACCATCACCACCCCACACAGGGGGTCACGATAGCGACCATAAAGGTCCTGGTTCTCCTTCTGGGCCTGTGGCAGAAGTGCACCCTTTGCTCCTTGGCAGTAGGTGTGGTCACATAACTTGCTCTGTGGCACTGTCATATGTTACTTTTAGGAGAAGTTTCAGGAGTCACCGCCTGAATGCTCTCTTCTCCTCACCCCTGTTGTCACCACTGGGCAACACGCATAAGGTAGGTCCTCTGGCAGTCATGAGGAACATCAAACAGGAGCCAAAATTACAGCTTTGTCAGCTCATGTCACCAAGACCTTGGAATTGTCACCTCGGCTTCTTCAAGGCTACCCTAACTGATGGAAGCCCCATATCTGTGCTATTTTAAAGTGAAGGAATAACTTTAGTATCCTGGCTATCTGCTGTGGCTTAACTCAGCTACAAGGAATGGCCTTGATCAATGGGGCACTGACACCCATGTCACTTGGGCTTAATGTGAATGTGAAAGCACGGAGACATCTAGAAGTGCTCTGCAGACCCTATGTGTCTACAGTTAAACATGTGCATGGCATAGTACGGCAACTGGAATTCTTTGGAAAAAAACAAATGTTGGGTCCACAAATTACACGGTGGCCTAACTTATTTTTACTTTTACTTTTTTGAGACAGGGTCTAAGTATATAGTTGAGGTGGGCCTGAAATCTCCATCTTCATGCCTCAGCCTCCCAAGTTCTGAGATTGCAGTTGTGGGTCAACATATTTGGCTCATAATGCACTAATGTTATCAATAAAAGTGGGTTCATATTGGAATTAAGATCACATTTTAATTCTAAAACTGACAATCTCCAGCGATGGCATTATGAGGAAAGTATACACAAACTCAGGCTAAAAAGATACTCATCTGACATACTAAAAAAAGATTAAACAATACTTAATATTTCCTTCAATAATGTTCAGGTCTCTGGAATCTAGAGTGATTCAGTTAATGGGTCCAAAGCTTGGATTAACAATGTATTTAAGGTTCAGTCAACTCAAAGAAGTCTTGTCTGGGTGTGTGCTTTAACAGTCCATGCAGAACAGTTAGTCATCCTTGATGCAATCCAATCAAAGAAAAGACTTCACATGGCTGATTTTTCTGGGTCAATTTGGAATCAAAGCACTCTAGAAATTTTACCCTCAGGATACCAAAGCAGAATGAAAGCTTAGGCTTAAACTGAGTTCATCAATAGCCTTTCTTGAGCATTGAAGGTCCTGGGTCCTAACTCAATCCTCTCTTGAAATGTGGGAGAACTACTCAGATCTTCCTTGGGCAGCCAAAGCAGAGTGGTAATTAGAAGTGGGTATATCTTTTTTTAGGGAGGGGAGGGTACCAGGACTCAAACTCAGGACATCACGCTTGCCAGGCAGATGCTGTCCCACTGAGCTAAACCCCAACCCCTAGAAGTGAATATATCTTAACTCCATGCAGAGGAAAGAGGAATCCAAGTTCAGTTACTGTCCAACCAGTCCATGAAAAGTTAAAGGGCACTACAGGCTAGAGAGGAAGATGTGGCCCATGACTGCTCATCTGCTGTCAGTTCCATCCTTGTCTACAGGGAACAGGACCAGAAATCTGACTACCAACTGGCCACTGCACTTTGACAAGCAAGTCTTCACTGGGTCAGGCCCACCAAGGGGTACTCTCCATCTCCAAACTCATTTACTTGCACATACCCTTATGAGGAGAAGATACTGCTGGACTGTCTGCTCTAACCTGGAGGTGAGGGTAGAGATATGAAGCAGGGTCCTGAGGATTCCTTCTATGGGAACTCATTTGCATAGTCCCTGCCACTCTGATTGGCTCAGAACTCTTTCTGAATGAATTTACTCCAAAAAACCCTCCTATTTCTCAGACTTAGTTTCATCTCCCTGAACTTGACCTTCACACTCCAGCATCCTCAGAACTGGTGTTCTTGGTAGATTCTTTTTATTTTATACATGTTTCACCTAATTGCAGGGCTTGAGGAGTTTTGAGATGGTAAGGAAGCTGTTTAGGCTACAGAAAAAGCATTTAGTAATGTATAATGTATGGTTGGCTGAATAATGGCTCCTAGTGACATCCTAATCCCCATGTTTTGGTTTGTGTCTGGAAGTCCCCACAAAGCCTCATGTGGTCATGGAGGGCAGGTTTTTTGGAGGCAGCTAGAGTTTGTGATTGGTTCATTGCCTACTGCTGGAATTGTGGGTGTGAGTGCTACACCCACCCTTGGGCAGGTGACCTGTATACAACACAAGAGAGGGAAAGTCTTGCTTCTTTCCGCTGTCTTCTGCCACCATGAACTGTTGTCCCTGTGCCACACCACTGTCTTGGACCCAGCTGATTATGGACTGAAACCTCCACAAACTGTGAGCTAAATAAACCTTTCCTCCTTTAATTCTGAGTATCAGGTATTTTGTCTTAGCAATGAGAAAAGTAGCTAAGACACTCCAGAACCTTACAAGGCAAAGAGATTTAGCCTATATGATTAAATTAATGATCTTAATATGGAGATTATCTTGGATTGTCTTGTGGGGCCCACTGGATCACAGGAGGTCAGAATCAGAGACAAGATATGACAATGAAAACAGAATCAGATGTCAGAGTGATGTAACTGCCAGTTGTGAAGACAGAAGAGGGTCACAAGCTAAAAATGTAGAGCAATCAGTAGCTCATTCTCTCTGGGAACCTTTAGAAGGATGTGCCTTGATGACACCTGATTTTAGCCCCATCAGACTGATTTTGGTCTTCTGACTTCAATGACTGTGAAATAACAAATTTGTGTTGGGATAGAACCCTATATCTGTAGAAATTTGTTACAGTAGCAATAAGAAACTAATATATAACATAAAATATTTTACCATCTGCATCCCCTTGATTTAGCCTTGTGGTAGAACTGTCAGGTCAAGTCTACTGAAGGTTTTAGGGAACCTGCCTGCAAAGGAGAGCATCTTAAAATGATAACACAGAGGTTAGGCAGAATTTTGTTTTATGACATTTTAAGACTTTCTGGATGGATCTCAGAATTTGTATGAGCTTATAAGTCATTAGGTTAAATCGGTATATGTTTCCTTCTCTTTTCCAAAGAATTATTATAATCCTTGCTATGAACAACAGTAGAATTTTTTTTTTGAGACAAGGTCTCAATATGCAGCTCAGGCTGGCCTTGAGCTCACTTTGTAACCCAGGCTGGTCTCGAACTCACAGTGATCCTCCTGCCTCAGCCTCCCAAGTGCTGGGATTACAGGCATGAGCCACCATGTCCGGCTGTTAACAACTGTAGAATTTTTAAGTCTTCTACATATGTGGGTTCAACTCCACTTTTCTGCAACAGAAAGATGGAGGACATTCATTCTGGATCTATAATAAAGCTGCTTTAAAATTATTCATATTGAAATCTTACAGAATTTGAAGTGTTGAGATTTCTAATAGTTTAATCTAAAAAGGCATTCACAGACTAAAACTCAAAGAATGGAAAACAATATTCCATGCAATAGGAACTCAAAAACAAGCAAGAGTATCTGTTCTATATTCATATAAACTGGACTTCAAGACAAAACTGACTAGAGGCGGCAAAGAAGGTCACTACATGTGGGTTAAAGGAACAATTCAACAGGAAAAGATAACAATTATAAACATGTATGTACCAAACACTGGCATACCCAACATCATAAAAGATCAGATAAACATCAACACAATTATAGTAAGAGACCTCAATACCCTCAGTCAAAAGAAAATCAACAAAGAAATATCAGAACTGAACCAAACATTCAAGCACATGGACTTGATACAGAAACCTATGCACATACAAACATGGCAGTTGGTACTCATGGTCCCCTCTATAAAATTGCCAAATGCTGGCAGTGGGTTACAGAGACTTACCTGGCTTTTCTGCAACAAAGGTCCAAGGGGCCTTTTGGAAAGAAAAACTAGGAAATATACCATGTACAAAACCTGCCACCTGCTCTGTCAGTGCCATAGGAGGTGGCTCTCACACTGCCTTGTCCCTCAGCACCAGCCAGCAGGCTAGTGGGGGCACTGCTGGGACTCAGCCCCCAAGTTTCAGAGTTAGCAGGTCTAGAGTGGAGCCAAGAATGTGCATTTCCAGCTGTGAATATAGCTCAGCTGTAGGACACTTGCCTAGCCCCAGGTCTGATTCCCATTAGTGCACGCTCACGCACACGCACGCACGCACAAGCGTGCGCGCGCGCACACACACACACACACACACACACAGAAATGTGCATTTCTACCAGGCTGTAAGGCAATGCCAACCAGCAGCCACACTTTGAGAATGAACACAGCTGAGGGAAGATCCCTAATGCAATCCCTATTTTCCTTTATGTCCTAAAAAGGGCCATGACTCTGCCTTGTCTGACTGCCAAGCTGTTTAATATACAGTGGTACCTCAGTTCATAAGCACTTCTGTTTGTGAACAACTTTGTTCACAAACAGAAGTGTTTAACAAAATTTTGTTTTTGCTTGCAAACTGTGCATCAGGGTGATGAACATGACCACAGCCATCTTTTCTGCATGAACACAAGCATGGCCATTTTCCCCAGAATCATGGAATGAACCGTGGTACCACAGTACTGTAATTGTTGAAGTACTTCTATCTTCCACCTGACTCTGAGCTCAAGCTCAAGTCCAATGCTCAAGCTTGGCTCATCCTGAACCACCCAGAGAGCTGTTAAACCCCTCAATGCTCAGGCCTCACTCCCGGTCCACTGAACCAGAATAGAGAGGGAAAGGAAAGAGTGGGAAGTGGCCAGTGGCTTTTAAAGCTCCCCAAGTGATGCAAAGTACAGGAGGACAAATGAACAAACTAGTTAGAGCAAACAATGGGAGGCACTACACTAGGCCCAGACCCCTCTGTCTGGTTCGGTGCTGGGCAGGTTTCTTGCACAGCAACAAATAAGAGGTGCTTAACAAATGCCCGCTGGCCAATGAAACTAACCATCTGCAAAGGTGGCACCTCCTTCCTCAGGGGCACCAGGATAGACACAGAAAAACAAATTTCATCATCATAAATCACAAACCTTCATGATGGCAATGGCCCTATAATAAAAGAAACTCCTCTGAGAAAGTTCTCCCTCATATCTATGTGTCTAGATGAATATCACGACAATTACCAATGAAAACTAGAAAAAAAAATTGGGTCCCACAGCAGGAGTCTGCAATCTATGACCCATAGGCCAAACTCAGCTGGTACCTATCCTTAAAAATAAAATTTGAAGGCTTGTAGTCACACCATTTATGTCCACGTTGTTACAAGTACATTCACAGTACACCGGCAGAGCTGAGAATGTTCTGCTGAAATGGTATATAGTAAGTCCCCGACTTACAAACATCTGAGTTGCAAACATTTAAAGATATGAATGGATTTCACACTACGAACATTCGTTGATGTGAACAAATCTTGGAAGTAGCTCACGTGTCTGCTGGACACTGTCACAGCGGTGCTGCTGTGTGCTCACTGTACAGTGTGACAGTGTGCAGTAGTGCAGTGCTCAGTCAGAGCCCAGGAAGTCCAGAAGTGAGAGGAAAAGCAGTGGTCATATGGAGGGGACTGTGAGGAAGTGCAAAGCAATATACATTGCATAGTTGTGTCACAGGTGTATAAGGCTTGCACTGCTACACTTACGAATACATCCAACTTACAAACATCTCCTGGAATGGCACTTATTGAGACTTATTGTACTTTACAAAGCCAAAAATATTTGCTTTCTACCTGGGTATGGTGGTATATGCCTGTAATCCTAGCACTTGGGAAGCTGAAGCAGAAGGATTACTCCAAGTTTGAAGCCAGCCTGGGCAACATAGTGAGCTCAAGGTGAGCCTGAACTACATAGAGAGACCCTGTCTCAAAAGAAAAAAAAAAAAAAAACAGAAACATGATTTCTGTGGTTTTTGGTCTTTTAAAGAAAAAGTCAGCAACCCTTATCCTGGAGAAACTCACAAACAAGAATAGTGGTAATATCTTCCCTCATGTGCTGGAATCATGAATGATTATTTCCTTTTTCTATCTTTTGGCCAACTTCTCTTTAAGGAGCACTATTTTAAAATAACAGAAGAAGAAATGAAAGAAGAAGAAATGATATGCCTTAATACACGCTATGGCTGGAGGGCTGCTGGTCCCTGCGGAGGATGGTACCTTATTTCCGATGGCTTTTTTGGGTGGGAAGTTGTAGGCCCGCACTTGAGGGTACTTGTTCTGTAGCTTCTGGTGCAAACCCCGGAACTCTGTGTACCGTCGGTAAACATTCCACTCATCATCTTTTATCCGGATATAAACCTGTTGGGAACAAGAAAAAGAAAGGTAATGTAAGCATCTCTTAAAACCCTCATCACAACGCGGTAGGATTTTAGGACTGTGGTAGAGTAGGGGCAAGTTGGTCTCACATATCACTGGATACCACATGTCTGGCATAGAACAGAAAATCAATGGTACTGACTGAACAAATGGGCACATGAGAGACTTGGGTGGGCAGGTGATCAGAAAGACTCTCTACATACCACTTTCTCAAGATGAGCAGAGACTGCTAGCCAGTTAACAGCAGAGGTGTATTTACATACTTTGTCACATGTGCAGTTTTGCAGTAAGAGGTTGCTGGTAAGGCACTATTCCCCCTCTCTGCCATTTGGTTTTGCCCAGTGCAGCTGAGCTTCCCCCCCACCCCCTTCCCAGGTGGGAAAGAGAGCATCCAGGTCAACTGGCCTTCAGCCAGGGATCACACAAACCACCACATGCACAGGGCAGAATTTAGCTTGGGAAATGAGGGAAGGGGCTGAATTGAGATCTACTCAACAGAACAGAGGCTCACATCCAAAGGAGATAAGCACAGTTGGGGGATAAAGCTTCTTTATTTTAACCAAAGTGTAACTCTTGAGGAAACACTTTAGGGGAACAAAATGTGAGGGATTTTTCATGGGCCCTAGCACCTCTGGGGACATACAGCAATCTGGTCACAAGGGAAAACAGAGAGGTAGAAAAGAGATCAATGCACTTTAAAAAATTACATGAGTTAAGAACAGCTCAGGGAGTACAATTCTGGGATAAATGGTTATTGTAATTTATAATCAGTGAGTGTCAATACCAATCTAAAAGCCTCTTTAACCATAAAAACAGACATCTCTACTGGAGTGATAAATTCTGCCTCTACAGGAAAACCACCTATCTTACCCAAATAAAGACATTACATCTTTGAATAGTGGTAAGAGTCTTTCACAATATCCTTGTGAACAAGAAGAAGGGAGAAAGGCTTGTACCAAAGAACTTCAATTAATGGATAGAAATTTCTAGCAGAGTTAAATGGAAAAACAGAAGGCCTATCACGTTTATAGAAGCCCAAGCTATGATAGTAAACATATCAGGCAACAGATGTCAAGCAATCCAAACTGGCCTGAGAGCTCAATCTCATCCAATGTGAAGAAATTCAATGAGATCAATGCCAGACCTCTATGAGATGGGAGGATAGCGCATAATAGGAGCGGCCTGTGGAATAGCTTTTAAGGATTTCAGTAAACTTAGTTTAAGTAAATAATGGATGAGTGACACTACAAAAAGCTCATGAAATTGCAGACATCACTAGAAGGAACATAATGAATCCTAGAATAAAGGAATTGATAATTCTGCTCCATTCTAAATTGACTAGACAACTTAGTTTGACTTGGATGCTGACTATTAAGAGATGAATGGAAATATGTCCAGAAAGGCTCAGCTCACTTGCTACATGAAGTGTGCCCCATAAGCCAGCAGCATTAACATTATGTGGGGAGATACTGGAAGCAGAGAATCTTAGGCCCAATCCCAGACGTACTGACTCAGAATCTGCATTTCAACAAGCACTTCCAGTGGCTCATTCACATTTTACACTCGGCCCTAGGAGATGATTTGCAAATGATCAGAATAACGTAGATGAAAACTGCTGAAGGATTAGACCTGAGAAAGGTGGAGATGGCAGAGATCATCCAACTCCTGGAAAGGCTGTACTGAGAAAAAAGAAGAACCAACATATGTGCCATGTGTTTCAGGTAACAGACTTCCAGCAGGCAAATAAAGCAAGACCAGTTTCTGAGGGGAAAAACTTTAGCAGACAAAGCTGCCCAAAGAGGAAAAGACATGTACTATATGTCTTGAGAGGTTTCTTGGTGCCAAGTTTCCAAACAGTAGTAGATAATAATGACTGATAGCACTGTTATCACAAACATGCAAGTATTTGATTTATAATAGTGAAGCATTTATGAAACCCCAAAGCATCTGCAGGGACTTGGCTAGCTGTGGGCATCTGAACTGCAGGCTATCACAGTCTCCATAGCCTGCGTGACACATGAGGAATCCGTTCACAAGTAAACCCAGCAGAGCTCTCAGGAATTCAATGTATCACTCTTGAATGACAGCGAGTTAAATTGAAAAACCAATATCCATTTTCCTCCAAAACTGCTAGGGTAGCAATGTATTCATCCAAAAAACCAAACAAGAAAATAGAATCTTTAACCTACATTTTCCTGTCCTCCTTGCAGATAAGACTGGCTAATGAGCAAAATCATTGGGGCCTTCTAGTTTTCTAAGAAATTTCTTCAGAGAGAACTTGACTCAGCAATCAAGTACCCTTTTGCTCTTTTTCTCTCTCAAACACAGAGGTGATGACTAGAGTACCAACCAGCTATCTTGTGACCGTAAGATGATCTTGAGAATGAAAGAAGACAGAAGGACTCTGGATATCTGATGAGAGTCACATACCAATTATTAGATCAATTACTCAAGATTTTTTTTAACAAAAGAGAAATAGTCATCTGTCATTGATCAGGGCTCTGTTTTAGGCAGGTGACCCAATACATTTTAAACAGATCACATCTGCTTGTGGCATACTTTTACAGATGTCCAAACACTCCTTGGACAGTGCCAAGTATAGTTACTTGTCTTATCATTTGTGGCATGAATTAATTACATCAGAGTAAGCAAACTTTGGATCATGGGCTAAATTGGGGCACATTTTTTTTTGTTTGTTTTTTGTTTTCTTTACCTATTTTTCATAGCTACTTTTGTAATACAACGACAGCTAAGTAGCTGCTATGGAGACCAGCAAAGCTGAAAATATTTCTTTAAAAAGTTAGAAGATCCCTGGCCTACAGCATCAGGAAGTCCTTATTTTTTTTTTTTTTTT
>NW_004955442.1:6160946-6191882 GCF_000276665.1 Chinchilla lanigera
GCTTTTGCCGCTGAGCTAAATCCCCAGCCCCTGGAAGTCCTTATTATTGTTATTTTTCCACCAATATATCCAAGATCCAGAATGGGGAGGGACAGTCCTAGATGAGCTGCATTACCCACTGGAGGCTCTGGAAGCCACGTGTGCCAAAGCTTCCCTGGTGATTTGATGAGTGGGCTACTTGGAGACCCCTGACATAAAGCACACACTTGGGAATGAGACAGAGAAGAGTCAGTCACTGCATCTTCTGTGCAGTGGAGCTGAGATGAGCAGCAGCCAACCAAGGTCATCTGAAGAGCATCAAGGTCTATAAGCAAGGCAGCTATGCCTGACATCCCACAGATACTACGAAGACCAGGGGGAATTTGATTTGGGGAATAACAGAGGGGACTAATGTCAAGATATAGACTCAGCCCAGATGAACAAGTCACGTCCAGATGGGACAAGCACATCTAGCATAGGCCGTTTCTTTGTTTCAGCCAAGTTGTAACTCTTAAGAGAACACTCTGGATGTAAGACATGGGCACTATTTCCTGGGTCTCTTATAGACCCTGACACCTTCCAAGGACAGAGTAGTTACTCTGAAGGAAAACCAGAGAGTGGAAACGTGATCAATGCCTTAAAAACATTAGGCTAGTTAAAAACACCCGAGAGGATAAAGTCTCCATGAATAAATGACTATTGTAATTTGCAATCAGTGAATGTCAATACACTGTATATCTTAAAACCTCCTTAACATAACAATAAAACAGGCATCTCTAATGTGAATAATAAATTCTGACTACATTTTTTATTTTAAAAAGACTAAAAAATAAAAAAACGTTAAAAACAATACAGAATTTCAAAACGGGATGATAGGAAAGCAATAATGGTTGTTATAGTGCATATTGTTATCTTCAAAGTAGTTTTTCAGATTACCAGATATAGGTGTGCAAAATTGATCAAAAAATTAAGAATTAATCATTCCTTTTAAAAAACCAATAGAAATTAGTAGTATAATTATCTTAGCTATCGTGTATATATATATATATATTTTTTTTCCTTTCTTCTTTTCTCCTCTCTCTCATCGCAGTTGTTCTTTCCTTTTGAGCAGTTTCTTTCCCTTTCACAGTATCTATTGTATTTTCAGATTTTATTTACTCTCTCTACATTTTTTGTATCATGCATTCAAGATTCCATTGTTTTCATTCCCTAGAAGCCTGAGCACCCAGGTCTGCATGTTTCATGTTTTGGCCAATGACTCCCAAATCCATACCTGCAGTCTGCACCTCTGACATAACACCTCCAGACTCAGACACCTCCAGACTCAGACTTGATTCCCCATGGCCACCTAAAACTCACCATGTCTCAATCTACATCTGTGATCTGTCTGCACATTTGCTTCTCCTGGGACCTTGTTCCACCAGAGAATAGAAGTCCCAGTTCCCTAAGCCAGAAATCTATGCATTAACTTTGACCCGTCCTATTCTTTACTACCCACCACACACATCCAAAGAGTGAACCACAAGGCCAGGCAGCTCAACCTCACATTCACCTCCAAGTCATCTCCACTCTGGACCTACATCTAACCTCTCTAGCTATTCTTCTGGCCACCTGTCTTATCCTTTAGGTTCTGGTTTACTACTCCCCAAACACTGGAAAGTCTAGGATAGTATCAATTTGCTTGCATTTTCTCTAAGATTCTTTCATTTCTTAAATTCTTCAAATGTCTTTGAAACTAGAATGATGCCAATTTGATGGATTTCTTTAAAACATTCTATAAAATATTCAGGTTGGAGCAGCTATTCTAGAGATGGCATCCTTGACCTTCCAACTTCCTCCTCATTGTATCCTCACCATGGGGACAACAGATGTTCAAGAACGCAGAACTTCTGAATGATGAGATTAGAAAGCACTTCAAGAAACAGCGCAAATGTGACAATTTCTACTTCATCCCATATTCTTCACCTTGAGAAAGGTGCCCAAGTCTAGGTATAAGAGATGAGTGGCTGGGGTGAGGCCACCTGGACTGAGGATGTGAGTAAACACCCAGGGAAAGGGACCATCCCTGGTATGATGACCAGGGTGAGGAGGGGAGAAGGATCCCTGCTGTGGAGAGAAGGGTTCTGGTATCAAAACAACATGGTCAGTAAGGAGACATAACATGTGGAGGCCTCCCTGATTCAAAGCATGGCTCTGTCAGATGCTGGCTAGGTATCCTGAGGAAGTCACTCACCTTCTCTGGGCTTCCCCTTCCTTGGTGAATTGGAAATGATGACTGATGTGATTTCCCTCACTCAGCCTTGGGAGGAGTAAGTGAACTCATACATTAATGCGCTTAAGAACATAGAAGATGCCATGCAAGTTTTAATAAAAATGGGACGTTACTACTGATCACATTGCCACTACTAAATGAGAAGAATTGGGTTTTTGAAGTCTCCGATCTTGGCGACCAATTGTAACACAATCTCCCCCAAGATACCTGTTATGATTGTGTCTAGCTGTCTGTTCCCCCACAGCCTCATGCAGTCATATGTGGGGTTTTTTCAGAGGTGGCTGGGTCTAGAGTGTGTGACACTGGGACTGATTCATGGTGCAATAGGCTCAAGAGCACTAGGATTAAGAGTGTGAGTGCTACCTACCCTAAGTAGTCTGGATAAAATAAAAGGGGCAGACAGACTCTGTTAAGGTCCCTTGTTGTTTTTGCTATCTTGTGGGCACCACGAACTGTTCTCTGGGACATCCCTCTGCCAAGTGCCACTCTGCCTTGGAGCCAGCCAACTATAGACTGAAACCTTTATGAACTGTAAGCCAAATAAACCTTTCCCCTTTTAACTCTGAGTGCTGGGCATTCTGTTTCAGCAACAAGAAAAGTAGTAACACTAGACATTCATATCTGGCTCATGGACTGCAGCAGCATCACAGAAGGTAACACTTCCCTCACTGCTAGTTATGTTGTTAGGCAACATGCTTCTGAGACTCAGCTCATTTATCTGTGAAATGGATATAAATGAAAAAAGATGCTTCAAAACATTTATCAGAATGCTCACACTGTGTAACTGTTAGTTGTTGCTATTACTAACCTGGTTGTCATTCCTGACCTTGCCATCATCGAATCTCATAATGATGGAATTATGCAAACTTTAAAGAGCACCAACAGGGACATCACATTGTGACTCTACAATCTCTATCAGAGGACTCTTGCTTAGTGAAGAACAAGTATGCAGATTTCAAATCACAAATTGAACAAATTATGCTATGGGTCATTAATTTTTTTAATAAAAATATAAAGTGTGATGCCCCTCCCATGAAAAACTCCAAAACATGAGCCATACAACAAAATTCTTCTTAGGGGTATATGACAGAAGCTCTATGCTGGGCCTGGGTGGCGTCCCTCCCCTCCTCTCAGCTACTGCAACTGTCTGGAGGAAATCCTGGCTTCTTTGGGACTAATTTCCGCCTATAAAATGCAAGTTGGACAGGACAGTTTCTCAATTCTTGTTTTTTTGTTTGTTTGTTTTTGGTTTTTTCCTCCGGTACCAGAAATCGAACTCATGACCTTGTGCTTGCCAGACAGGCTCTGTGCCACTGAGCTAAATCCCCAGCCCCTAGTTTCTCAATTCTTAAACAGCTCTCCAGTTCTGATAGTCTGAGTTCCTGGATGATTTATAAGCATAAGCACTCCACTAGGTCTGGCTCATTCTGTATTCATCCCTATTTCATTGTGAAGACCAAGGTGTTCACATAACTAGCAGAAGCCTGACCTGTAGGCTTGCCTTAAGGTAACTTAATTTTCAAGAGAAAAAGCAATAGCAAAAGCATCCTTGGGTCTCTTTGTTCCAAGCTCAGCTGCCTGAGAGTCACCCAGCCACGCCAGGGGACATAGGGTGGTGACAACTGAGAGTGCCAGAATCTAAGGGCAGAGTAAGCTTTAGGTGGTTCCATCCTGCCTACTTTTGCCAGCATCATTAGCCCAAGGCCTTTCTGAAGTACTATTAAATAAGCAAAGAAAAGGATCCATTACCAGATCAAGATCAGCAAAATAATGTCATTTCTAAACTTCACTAAAACATAAATATCTTCAGTGTTAACAGCTGCCACTCATAAGGCACCTGCTCTGCATGGAGCATTGTACCAGGTATTTCACACGTGACTCCTTTTATCCTCATGCAAAACTGCAAGGCACATGTGAGCAACAGCCCCCTTTTCTAATGAAGATATGACTGTCCATGTCATTTGCCTGGACAGGTGGGGAGATAAAGGATTTGAACTCAGCTGCAATGGCCACTGCTTCCTACCCCAGCAAACTACTACAGTGACTGGAGCTCACAAAGGCCTGGGAACCCCATGTCAGCAATGAAACCATCAGGGAAACAAGAGCATCTGCTGGATTCCTTGAGGCTCAGGTGTCCCTTTTGTGGGTAGTTCACATGGCCTCAGGATGTCTCCTTGGTACTAGAGCCTCCAATCTCATCTTCTCATTTATACCTCTCCCTTCCAATTTAGTCTAGTGCTATTAAAATTGCCACAATTATCTAACAGTCCATGCTCAACAACAATGCTTTTAGCATCCAAAATTGGGAATCTTACATTGCAAATTAAGTTGTCCTTGAATTATACTTAACCAAATGATGGGTTTATTTCACTGAAGAACTGAAAGAGCTTACACTCAAAATGACAGTTATTTATTTATTTATTTTATTTAAAGGGTTCCTGCTTTCCAAATTAAGTTTGATTGTCCCCAATTCCCTCAGCTTGAGTCATAAAGATAATAATCCCTTGGAGAGATAAAGAGAGTCAACCTCTCCTGACACAACCAAGCTCCCTTTTAAAACAAGCAATAAAAAGCCACTTCAAGTCTAATCTTCTTGACTCAGCAAAAAAAAATAAAATTAGAGGGTAATATCTTCAATCAAGAGTTAGAGGAAATCCTCTGTTCTCTAGTTTAAAAGAGGAAGCTCAGATTTTAAACCATGTTTCTTCCACATTGGTAAGGATGGCCCTAGCAATGCCATATAATAATATGAGAAAGCACAAAGAAGTTAAAGGGTGGGGAAAAACCTCAGTCAACCAGTGTATAGAATCAAGACCAAACTTTAAATGAACAAGACCCCAGAGAAATGCTTTTGCTGAGAAGATTAAGAACTTTTGTGGAGGAGATTCCATCATGGCAGACATACATAATGACACGCGATGAGAAATGTAAGTATCAAGAAGCCTGGAAGCCAAAGGAAGGCAAACTAAAGGAAAAATTGACCTGATCACATCCAGTTCCAGAAAGACAAGCTGGGCTGCCCTGGATAATGGATAACCTCAAGCTCAACAAACCTGGGTATGCCCTGGATAACCTCAAGCTCAACAAACATGCCATGTGGAAGGAGGATTTAATACCCTGAGGGAGGAAGCCAGCACCTCAGGGACAGCCAGGCTGCAGGGGTCAGCTCCTAACCTTCCCACCCTCCCCACAGGATAAAGGAAACCCAGAAAATGAGATATTTGCAGGGCACCAGAGAAACTGAAAGCCAGTGAGCAGTGACTGAGATACAACCAGTGGGCCCATGAGAAAACTTGAACTCAAAGGCAAGGTCCTATTTAGGGACTGGATTTGAGTGCTAAGAAAGCCATAGCTTAGACAGTGGGAGAGCAGGAAGTGACTATGGATAGTGAAAAGTAACTGAAATGGCCTTGAAAAAGGCAGTCACTCATGTTCCCCTAAACAATGGAGTGCTGCGCCTATGGAATATCGTATCTATTGACCAGTACCCTAATGTTCAGCACCTGTTCTGAGCCCTAAGGTACCATGGAGTTGAAGGGCCAGATAGTGACACAGTGGAGAGTGGAGAGCAAAGAGCCAGAGAACAGCGGCCTAGCCAGAGGGCATGCTGCTGGGTGCTTACCCAGAACTATGTAGAAAGAACATGGAAGTAGCTGCAGGACTTACAGCACAGGGAGGGGAGAGGACTGGAGAAGGCCCTTGCAGAAATCAGTGAAAGGCGGGTGCTGTCCTTGCCATACTGCTCCCTGCCACCTCCCACTTAACTGAAGGAGTCCAATCACAAGACAAAGGCGAAGACCTCCAGTCAGTCAGGCCCTTCAAAGTGAAACTGAAGATAAGCAGAAGACAGGCTACAGTAGGGAGATAGGCACAGCAGTCTATCTAGAGCCCCAAGACCCTTCACTCATAGGCAGGCAACTGGACAAATCTTAGTAGGGGGCCAGTGACTTGCAGGAGTGGGGTGTGGACTGAGAAGGGTGAGAAGAAAAAGCAGCTTATAGACACAGAGATGCTTTGTGAAAAGCAGAGGTGCAGAAAAGAGACAGATCTAGAAACCTGTCCAGACCTACCATACTAGTCAACGCTTTTCCATTTGTGAACACAAGGGGAAGAGTTCATTGGTTGAACTCAGACTGCAGCATGAATAGGACTATGAGTGTGATTTAATTTTGTGTTCTATGAACTTTTTCCTTTTTTTTTTTTTTTTGGTGGTGGTTGCTGGCTTTTATTTTCTTATCTCTTATTCTTTTATCTTCCTTCTTTTCCTTTCCTCCTTTCAACTAACATATATATGGGAAGTGTCTGTACATGAGAAAAAGAGAGAAAGAACTAACCAGTACTTTAAATAGTACCTTTCATGAGCAAGTCAGGATACTCCTCAACAAAATTGTGTATGGAGAATTCAAGCACTAGCTATCTCTCAGCATATTAATGGATTGCAATCTTCTCATACCTTCCCTCAATCTCCAATTACACTCCCCACCCTCCAAGCGCCTCCTCCTGCTCCCACAAATAATTCCCTCAAACCTCTTCTCTGCCAGTTACAAAAATATCATCAACAAAGTTTGACCTCATCTCTTTCTTTCATTTGTTATTATCTCTTCTTTCTGATCTCCCAATTTCATTTTTTCTCTTCCCTTTTTCTTCCCCACCCACTACATTTCAGTCTACCTGTCCGTAGCAATATATCATAGTCCTTATGGATCATTGAAAAAAAGGGTAAAATCATTAAAAAACAAGTTCTTTTTATTTAAAGAGAAAAGAACGAAACAAATTTATAAATACAAAGACATACACAAAACAACATAAAAACAAAAATGATACAGAATTTCAAAACAAGGTGATAGGAAATTAACAACCGTTATTATATTACATATTGTCATCTTCAAAGTGGTCACTCAGATAACCAGATCTAGGCATGTAAGACTGACCAACCAATTAAACATTAACTGTTCCTTTCAATAAACCAATAGAACTTAGTAGTATAATTACCTTAGCTATTTTGTGTATATACATATTTTTCCCTTCCTTCCTTCCTTTTTTCTTTTCTCTCATCCCAGTCATTCTTTCCTTTTGAGCAGTTTCTTTCCCTTTCACAATATCTATTGTACTTTTCAGATCTTATTTACTCTTTCAGGTTCTTACAGTAGGGAAGCAATATGATATTTATACATGTGAGTCTGATTTCACTTAAGAGTATGGTCTCTAGTTGCATCCATTTACCTATTAAAGCCTCTAATTTATCTTTCTTTATAGCTAATACTCCACTGTATAAAAATACCAAGTCTTTTTTATCCATTCCTCAGTTGATGGGCATTTGGGTTGTTTCCAAGATTTATCTATTACAAATTGTGCTGCTATAAACATGGGTGCACATACATCATTGTGGTATGATACTTTCAGTTCTTCTGGAAAAATACCCAGGAGGGGACTAGCTAGGCTGAATGGAACCTCAAATCTTAGTTTACTGAGGAATCACCAGACTGATATCCACAGGGGTTGCACCAGTCTACACTCCCATCAACAGTGGAGAAAGGTTCCTTTTTCCCCATAGCCCTGCCAGCATCTGTTATGGGTTGATTTCTTGATGATAACCATTCTTTCTGGGGTGAGGTGGACTCTTAGTGTTGTCTTAATTTGCATTGCTTGAATGACTAATGTTGAACATTAAAAAACAAGTTTTAATGTACATGATTGATAATGGTTGGACCTATTGATGTTGATTTAACCAGGAGGAATTTTCTTGCAATGCTGCTACTAGGCCTGATCCTATTACAGTGAGTAGGTTGAAAAGGTATGTAAATATCAGAACACAATCAAAGCCAAAGTTACATTACTGGGAAGCAGATACTGACTAAAGAGAGTACCAAACTAGCAATGGAATCTTCCCACTCTAATTAATCCTAAACCTGCAGTACACACACACACACACACACACACACACACACACGAAACATGAGAAAACAAGACAACAAAATGCCTATAAAAGTTCTTAACTACTCCAAAGCTGACCATTAATGGGGAAGAAGTAAAACACCAAACATCTGAAATGTATGAAGGAATAAAACAAATAAACAAATCAGTGAGACATTCAGTGAGATGATGTAAAAAACCAGATAATAGACTTGATTGATAAAAGGATCAGAAACCATAAGACCCAAATAAAAGGCTGAATGAACGAACAAAGACAACATAAGATATGAATGACCAGTTTAATATCAAAGAGAAATACAGGATATAAATCCTGTTGAAGGTATGAGCAACAGAAATAACCAGTGCAAAGAGAGAGTGTCACAACTAGAAGACAGGGTTGAAGCAGGTGACTACATACTCAGACATACCTTAAGAACAAGAGATCATGGAAACAGGATCAAACAGCTGCAAGATAACTCGAAAAGAACAAACTTAAGGATAAAAGGATTTAAAGAAAATTATAGGAGCACAAAAAGTATAAAACCTCTATAGAAATCATAGCAGAAAAGTTTCCAAATATATGGAAAGAATTCAACATACAGGTAAATGAGGTATGTAGAACCCCAAATAGCCACAATCAAAGAAGAACCTCTCCATGGCACAAAATAGTTAAAATCTCAGAAGTCCAACCCAAGGATAGAATTTTAAAAGCTGCTACAGAAAGGCATCAATTAACTTATAAAGGTAAACCTAATAGAATTAAAACAGATTTTTTAATATAAAACTTAAAGGCCAGGAGAGCCTTTCATAGTGCTGAGTGAAGTTTTTCAAGACCTAAAAGAAAACAACTTTCAACCCAGATTAATGGACTTTCCATGATGACACCTTAAGAAATTCATATCCACCAAACTACTATTCTTTGTAGTACTCAGGATATCCTAGACAGATATAATAAGGTGAACAACACCAAAGAGCCTAATGAATGAATATGTATGTCAAGTTAAACAGTTAAGCCAAAAGGAAAAATAAAGGAACCCACAAAAGAAAAATAATTCTATGACAGAAATCAGTACCTTTCAGGAATAACACTCAATGTAACTTCCCAATGGTTCAAAAAACAAAACATAATTGAATGTTGTATACAAGAGACATCTGTGATCCAGAGGAAAGGTCACAGACTAAAAATCAAAGGATGGAAACAAAATTCCATGCAACAGTATTATGGTTTGTGTCTTGATGTCCCCCCAAAGCCTCATGAAATCATAGGTGGGGCTTTTTCAGAGGTGGCTAGATACAGAGCATGTGGTGCTGAGAATGATTCATGGGGCAATGCTACACCCAATGGCACTAGGATTAAGAGTGTGAGTGCTATCTGCCCTAAGTCCTGGATAAGATATAAGGAATACAAAGAGCTCTGGTCATCTCTTGCTTGCTTTACTACCTTCTGTCCACCATGAACTGTTTCTCCCCTGCAACACTTGTCTGCCAACTGCCACCTTGCCTTTGAGCCAGCTGATTAAGGACTGAAACCTCTACAAACTATGAGCTAAATAAACCTTTCCCCTTTTAACTTTGGGTGCTGGGTGTTTCGTCTCAGCAATAAGAAAAGTAACAAAGACAAATGTAAACCCAAAAGCAAGCAGGAATAGCTATCCTATTTTCAGACAAAGTAGACTTCAAGCCAAAACGTATTAGAAGAGACAAAGAAAGTTGCTACATTCAACAGGAAGACAAGAAACAATTCAACAGGAAGATATTAACAATTGTAAATATATATTTGCTGAGTACTGGCAATATTACTGGATATAAAAGGCCAGATAAACATCAACACAATCATAGTCGGGAACCTCAGTATCCCAATGCCACAAACAGATCAACTACACAAAAATCAACAAAGAACTATCAGAGTCAAACACTTTCAAATAAAAGGACTTAACAGATATCTACAGAATGTTTCACCCAACGACAACAGAATTTACATTTTTCTCAGCAGCACACAGAACTTTCCCCAGAATAGATCACACACTAGGGAATAAAACTTGATTAAATAAATGCAAAAGAGCTGACATAAATTCATGCATATTATCAAATCATAGCATAAACTACAGAGTTGCAGAAGAAGTCATAGAAATTATGCAAAGACAGAGATTAAATAATATACTCTTAAATAATCAATGGGTCAAAGAAGAAATTAAGGGAGAAATTAAAACATTCCTAGAATCAAATGAAAATGCCAGGGGCTGGGGATTTAGCTCAGTGGCACAGTGCCTGCCTGGCAAGCGCAAGGTCATGAGTTCGATTCCTGGTACAGGAAAAAAAAAAAATGAAAATGCCAGTACAACATACTGGAACCTATAGGACACAAAGAAAGTATACTAAGAGGGAAGTTTGTAGCTATAAATGCCCACATTAGAAAAACAGAGTGATAGAGGGCTGGGGATTTAGCTCAGCGGCAAAAGCACCTGCCTGGCAAGCACAATGTCGTGAGTTCGGTTCCCGGTACCGGAGGAAAACTAACACCAAAAAAAAAAAAAAGAAAAAGAAAAAGAAAAACAGAGTGATACCAAATAGGGTACCTCAAGGCCCTAGAAAAACAAGAACAGTCCAAATCCAAAACTGGTACATGGAAGGAAATTATAAAGATCACAGAGGAAAGTAATTTAAACCAAAGAAAAATGCAAAAAAACAATGACTCAGAGAGTTGGTTCTTTTAAAGGTAATTTAAACCAAAGAAAAATGCAAAAAAAACAATGACTCAGAGAGTTGGTTCTTTTAAAGGATAAACAAAATAGACAAACTTACCAAAAGAAGGAAAGAAAAGACCCACATTAATGCAATTGGAAACAAAAAAGGTGAGGTTGCAACAGACACTCCCAAAATGCAAGGATTATAAGTAACTACTTTAAAACCTATATTTTAATAAAAGGGGGAATCTAGAAAAAAATGGATATATTCCTAATGTATATAGATTACCCAAACTAAACTAAGGAGAGCACATATAAAACCTTAAACAGTACAATAACAGGCAAGGCTATAATTTAAAAAACCTTCCCAAGAAAAGCCCAGGATTCAATGGATCCACTGCTGAATTTTACATAAACATCAGGGAAGGACTAATGCCAGTCCTTCTCAAACTCTTCCCCAAAATTAAGAGGGAGAACACTGTCAAACTCCTTCCTTGAAGTTAGCATGTCCTTCATACCAAAATGAGACAAGTACTTAACAAGGAAAGAAGGAAGGTACAGGGGAAGGAGGAAAGGGGGAAGCAGAAATAGAGGAGAGGGAGAGAGGGCAGGGAGGGAAGGGAAGAAAGAAGGAAGGAGAAAAGTATAGACCAATTTCTTTAATGAACATAGATGTAAAAACCCTAAACAATATATTTGTAAACAATACAACAAAACATTAAAAAGATCATACCTCATGACCAATTTGGTTTCATCCCAGGGATACAAGAACGTTTCAACAAATCAATAAACATATATCATATAAATAGAGGGATTTTTAAAAATCACTTGATTATCTCAATAGATGTAGAAAAGACCTTTGATAAAATCCAACCATTAACGATTTTTTTAAAAAAAAAAACCTTGAAAAAATTGATATAGAAAGATCTTACTTTAAAATGATAAAGATCTACTTAGGCTAAACCCATTGCCAACATTGTACTATACAGGGAAAAACTGAAACCATGCCTCTAAACTCAGGAACAAGACAGGAGAGTCCACTCTCACCACTTCATTCAACATAGTATTCAAAACTGTGGCATAACAATTAGGCAAAAGGGAACTAAAAGGGGTAGGACTAGGAAGGAAAAAGTCAAAATATCCTTATTTGGAGATGACATGGTCCTTTTCATATAGGATCCAAAAAACTCTATCAGAAGACTCTTAGAACTAATAAATAAATTCAGCAAAGTAGCAGGATACAAGGCAATTATACAAAAATCCACCAAGAATGAACCCTCTGAGAAAGAAATCAGGAAAACAATCTAATTCACAATAGCCTTGAGAAAAATTAAATACCTTGGAATTAACCTAACCAAGAAAGTAAAAGACCTCTGTAATGAAAACCAAAGTGCTCTAAAAACATACACTAAAGAGGACATTAAAACAAGAAATGCTGGTAAGGATGGGGAAAAACAGTCTCTGTTCTTGGGTAGGAAGAACTAACACTGTCAAATGGCCATATTACCAAAAGTGATAGATACATTCAACGCAATACTCATCAAAATACCATCAGTTTTTATCACAGAACTAGGAAAAATAATTCTAAACTTTACTGTATATGGAAACAGAAGACACCAGAACAGCCAAAGCAATCCTAGGCAACAAAAGCAAGGCAGAAGGAATTACAATCTTAGACTTCAAGTTATACAACAAAGTCACAGAAATAAACACAGAATGATAATGGCACAATAACAGACACTTTGACCAATGGAATAGAATAAAGGACGCAGAAACAACTCCAAATACTGGCAGCCAGCTGACTTTTGACAAAAGGATCAATAAAGATAGAAAGATAGAAAGGTATCCTCTAACAAATGGTGCTGTGAAAACTGGTTATCTATATGTGAAAGAATGAATCTTGACCCATATCTTACTCTGTACTAAACTCAAATAAAAATGGATCAAAGATCTATATATAAAAATGGAAGAAAACAATGGAAGAAAAACTTGGTAAACCTCTCAAAGACAGGCATAGGTCAAGACTTCCTGAAAAGAACCCCAATAGTACAAGAAAAAAATACTAAGAATCAACAAATGGGATTATATAAAATCAAAAAACTTCTGCACAGCAAAGGAAACAACCAACAGAGTGAAGAGACAACCTACAGAATGGAAAAAAAATTTGCTACCTACTCCTCAGACAGAGAACTAATATTTAGAATATATAAAGAACTCAAAACATTAGATGCCAAAAATAAGACTGAATTAAAAAAATTGATCACTGAAATGAACAGAAACTTCACAGCAGAAGAAATACAACTGGCCAATAAATACATGCAAAATGTTCAGCATCTTCAGCCACTAGAGAAATTAGAATTAAATGACACTGAGATTCCTCCTTACTATAGTAAGAATGACCACTATCAAGGACCCACTAAACAAGAAATGCTGGTGAGGATGGGGAAAAATGAACCATTACACATCACTGGTAGGAATACAAACTAGTACAACCACTTTGGAAATCACATGGAGAGTTCTCAAAAGAGCTAAAAATAGAAATACCCTTTGTCCCAGCTACACCTCTCCTTGGTATCTTTCCAGAACGGTAAAGTCATCCTACTATAGTGATACATGCATATCCATATTTATAACAGCATGACTCACAAAAGCTAAGTCATGGAAGTGGCCTATATGCCTATCAACAGGTGAAAGGATAAATATGACACTTACCTACAGTGAGTATTTCTCAACCATAGAGAAGGATAAATTTGAGTCCTTTGTAGGAAAATGGATGGATCTTGAGAATATAACGTTAAGGGAAATAAGTCAGTCACAAAGGTTAAATTTCATGTGGCGTCTCTAACATGAGAGACCCAAAACATAAACAACTTAAAGAATAAACAGCCATGTTAAGAAACAATGAGGTAGACTCTGTAGAGATGGGAAAGGGATATGGGGAAGGAGAAAGAGCAGAAGGTGGGGTGGGACCAGAGGGAGTAACAATGATCATATATATATATATATATATATATATATATATATGATCATATATATCGCTATATATATATCACATCATGATCATTGTTACTCCCTCTGATATATATATATCAAGCTCCCAAGCTGAATGTAAACGCTATGTATTGCAAACATATACTGAAAAAAAAAAAAGAAAGAAAGAACATTTGTAGAGGTCCCACTGACTCCCTCTCACCCTTTCCCTGTCAATACAAAACACATCCACGCCTTCCCCATCCTCAGGACAGTGGATTCTCACCCTAGCTTTTGGAACTAGGATGTCTAATCTAGACTATGCACAGGGCCAGAATGGTGTCAAAGGCTCCTTGGGTGAGTGCCCACACAGACCTGATGTGTAGCTGGACATCAGCATTAAGAAGGAGGCCAAAAAAGACCTGGATTCGAATTAAGCTCCCCCTCTTGCTAGCCAATTGATCGTGGACAAGGTAATTCACCTCTTTAAGTCTCAATTCTCCATTTGGAAAATGAGGGTGGGACTGACAGCTACGTCCCAGGGGACTCAACGATTATGTACAGGACAACATTCTGTATATATTCTGCATATATATTAACACATCTAACTGCCAAGTGTTGGATGTTTTAAAGCTTCTCTCTGTCTCTCTGTCTCTCCCTCCCTCTCTCCCTCCTCCCCCATCTCTCTCTCACACACACACGGGGTGGAGGAATAAAGAGACAAGAGAGACAAGAAGAGAGAGAACAAAGATATAAAAGCTTCTTTTAAGTGGGTGGGAGTCCCAGATCTGGTATAAGGTCCGCCAACCATAGGCACAGGCTCTTTTAGCCAAAGCATGTGGCTCACAGGCCAAACTGCACAGTGAAAGGATATGGCTGATGGCTAATGCAGAGGAAAGGCCTGCTTTGCACCTGAGCTCTCCCCTTTCTGGCTGCGGGGATACCTCCCCACCACAGATTCATCTCCATCTGTAGAATGGAGACGAGGCCAATCTCACTGGGTGAGGTGATAATCCTTGCCTTTGCCTGGAAGGCAGTAAGCAATGATAGTTGTTAATATGGCAACCCCTGTCACCTTCATCATCCACTGCCTTTGTGTACATGAACTTACCTATTACAGAATTAGGGCTAATTATAGGATGTGCAATCATGAAATTAAAGCAGGTAATTACCATGCCTAATTAATTGTCAAATGCTAGGCAGGCGAAGAAACACAAACATAAAGCACAGTCTGTCAATTGGACAGCTAAGCATCTCCTTTGCTAGCAGAAAACTCAATAAAAACACCAGAGTGCAGTAACATGAGCTTCTTGGACAGGATTTCAAGCACTAAGGCAAAACCCAGAAGTGATACTTGTATCTCTGACTCACAACAAGCCAAGTGTTCCTCTGGGCTGGGCACAAGCAGGAAGCAGGGACATTTATGGAGCCCTGTCACACAACCTATGGGGTCCTGGACCACAGTGCTATTTAGGAGGAAGAGATACTGGAGCTTATAAGAGATACTGGAGGATGTTGTAAACCTCTACAAGGACCAGATTCCACAGAGAAACCCTATGATGCAAATGCCAGAAGTACACAAAATGGTCATTCCACATCACTGGTGTGAAATGGACCAGGATGTCAGGCTGCCTCAGCTTACTGGACATACATCAAATACCTCCTGTTTCATTTCCAGGCTCATGTAACTCCTGCATGATCTGAAGTCCTACCCCTCAGAACAGAATGCTTCATGTGCATGTTGTAATAGTCAAGAGTCAAAGCCAGTATTAACTATCACTTTCTTGGACTCACAGATGACGAGGTATAATTTAGAAGTATTTTTTGTATGCCAGACATTTTACATAAAAAATGTCTCCAAAGCCCTGCAGTTTTACATGCCTTAAACATCATCACGGAGTAACTAAGCAACATGCCTACCACGACCTGGGAAGCAAGAAGAGACCCAGATGGGGCCTTCAGTTGTTGCTATACCCAAAGCCAAGCTGCATCTTCTCCATCGCAGAGAAAAACAAGCACTGTGAACTCTCCAGAATACCAACACCCTTTATGAGGACTGTTAAATGCAAAGACAGCCTGATAACACTGGATAACAAAGAATCTTTTTTAATGGCTTTAGGTTCCTAATTCATTTGCTTCCTTAATAGCCAAAGAGTGAAATGACTTGGGTTATGGTTCACAGCCTATGTTAATGTATCCTAGCAAAACTTTCTTTTTAATGAAATGGCTTCATGTGTTATTAACTATAAGTGTCCTCAGTGCTAGAACAAAATGCCCAAATTACTGTATGACCATGCTGATAGCTGATAGAGTGATATTACTGCAGCCAATACCAGGAGTAAGATGAACAACTTAGGCGAAGAAAAATGACTTTTCAGTTCACTGGGTTATGTAAATGAGACAGACAAGTAAAAGAGGAAATGTGTTATTTACTAAGAATTGCCAGTACAACTGCACAGGATATAGAATGAAGGTTTAGAAGTGACGAGATCCTGCATAGTCTCTGCTCTACTAAAACAGCAATGCCACAATCATCCACAAGGCTGACACACAGACATTCTTCTGCGGACAGAACCATAGTACACAGCTCTGTTCACCAGATCCAGCCTAAGCTCTACTGTGCCTGTACATTCAGTACCAATCTGGATGCTCCTCAAAATGGCACAGCCAGTGGTACTCAAAGACCAAAGACCTGCCTCCTAGAGCTTATGAGTTAGTCGTGGAACGACTCCTACCTGATGCAAGTAATCACAACTGGGATCACTTAATTTCAGATGGTGATTAAGAGCTGTGGAAAAGGAACAAGGTTCTTTCTGCTGTGTTAGGCCTATGGTAAGAGAGAGTTAGCTGAGCAGGAATGTTTGATCTGGAACAAAAAGAAGACTGAAGAAAGCATAAAGAAAGTGTGGTGGGTGATTACATATATATGAATTTTACTCGTTGCTCAGCCATAAGGGGACTGTGTCATCTGTGGCAACATGTATATACCTGGAGGGTGCTGTGTTAAGTAAAACAAGCCAGACACAGAAAGGCATATACTATATAATCTTATATAGAACCTAAAAACGTCCAGCCCACAGAAGCAGAGCATAGAAAGGGGAATACCGGAGGCTGTGGTGGGGACATGGTGAGGTGAGACAAGGGCTGCTGGTCAAGGAGTACTAACTTTCAGTTATAAGGTAAACTTTGGAGGGCTAATGTACATGCTATAGTTAATAATACTGTATTGTCTCCTTGAAGTTCATAAGACAGCAGATTCTTAAATGTCTTCATTGCCAAACCTGCAAAATGCTACCTATGGGTGATGGTGGGTATGTTAACTTGATTATGGAGGTGATTCTACAATTTACACACCTATGAAATCATTTCACTCCTTTGAATATATACAATTTTGTCAATGAAATGTTTTTAAAATAAAAAATAAGATGATGGAAAAACATCAGAGGAAAAACACTCTAGCCTGGTCATGGCAATGCTGGGGAAACACAAAGCACAGGCCCAGCTGTCATTTTTGGGCTTAAAGAGCAAAGTACAGAAAGTACCTCAACTCCCACCCTCTTCCCAAGTCAGAGTGACAGTGACTACCAGTAAGTGCCTGTGTCCAGAAACCTGGCATCCTGACAACAATTGTCTTCAGCTTGGGCACCAGCAGAAGGGGTCACAGAGAGAACTGCAAGGGGCAGATCCCTGAAGTCACAAGAGATAGGAAACTGGGAACTGGGAAACTCAGAATAGCTGGAGCCCTTTTGATGGGAGCTAATTACTGGCAATCAAGCTACTAGAGGCTCCAATGATCATGTTTGGGGAATTTAAAAGGAGAGATGACTTCATCCTACAGTCACATGTTGCAGCCTGGGTATTTGAGTCATGCATGCTACACCCCTTTGCCATGTTCACTGTGGGAGACATTCACTTGCTAGACATTGGCTGATCTGTTTGTAGCACCGATTTATGCGTAGTTTGAGACTTCACTGAGAAGACAGGAGGATTCTGGATCTCTCTTTAGAGATATAAATACCACCTGAGTCTTTCTGGGGAGGGGGAGGCACAGTGGGAGCAGAAGCTAGACCTCTATTTCTCCAGAAATAATGTAAGCTAGGGACTACTTATGATACACTGATGAGTATGATTCCAATCCCATGTGTGTAATTGTATCCCAGAAATAAGACCAGGGAACAAATCAAACCATCAACGGCGTTATTTCTGCATGCTGGTAGATTTTTATGTTCTTCTGTATGTTTTTTCGAGTTTTTGCAGTCCCTTTCCTCTGTTCAACATTGACTCTGGTAATAGAAACACTGAATGATATTTGCCAAGTAAGTGGGCCTCCTGGTCAGCACCACAACGACAACGCAGGTCTGATCCTCTTTTTTTTTTCTTCAAATATAATTGCAAGGACGTTAAAATACAGAGATGTTTGAGCGGGTCTGACCATATCCCAAAGTGAAAAGAGCATCTCTATCATTTAGGAGGAAAGAGGCAATACCCAGAGTGAATGGGGGATGCAGAGCTGACCATAGACAAGGCCTGAGGGAGACAGCCTGTCAGGACTACACCTCGTAGGGCTTGCCTTCTGGCAGGAGACCATGCTGGGAACCCGGGTGAGGCTTGAGCCTGGCTGGCCCTTAACATCCATGACACTGACCTCTGTGCTTGCCTGAATTTTTCAATTGGAAAAAACTAAAAGAAAACCTTCATGGAAGAGCTGATGTTCCAAACTGTTTTCAGTCCCAAACAGAACTGCTATGATGGATGGTAAGTTACTTTCACCCTGTAGCTCTGGAACCAAAAAAGGTTTGATACAGTAGCAAGTTTCAATGACAGCATGTTTCTCTTTGCCTTGCAGAAAGGGAGCAAAGGGCCATGGTGGGAATGTAGTCCTCTATCCCCAGTCACAGTAACAGAAGAAGCCAACCCTCCTTTGACCATGTCCTGCTAGGCCAGCAGAACTGCATGTTCATATATATCTGACCTCCTCCAATTCACCCAGGTTTACTGAGCAACTACTACATTCCCAGACTAAGACTTGTACTGGCCAAGTGCACATGGATGCAGCTGGACTGACAGCATGGAGGACAAGCTTGGAGCCAAGGCTGCCTGTAGTCAGATCTTGATTTCATATTCTTAATGGATTTGATACTTTTATTAGCTGCACAAGTACTTTACTAAACCTCTCCATGTTTCTCCGCGTCTTGATGTAAAATGAGGGCATCTGCTTTCTAAAAGTGTGTTTAAAATCAACAACTTTGCTTGGCATGTAGATGCTTAAACATTAGCTACTAGTATAAGCTCTGTGCCTACTCTAAAGTAGTTCATATGCCAGTGAGGCAGATAAAGAGACAAAAGCTAGGCAGTGACAATGACAACAGACAGCATCTTAGGAGGCCCATACATGAGCAGAGGCAATAGGCAGGCAATGGAGAGCCTACCAGGGAAGGTTTTCTGGAGGAGGTCTGCCAAGTCCTGAAGCAGGAGGATGGGGGCAGACAGGTAAGCAGAAGGCAGGCTAGGCCAAAACTGTAGGAGTGGTTGTCTGCTGGATTACATGGATACCTTCCCAGATCAAACATTCTTGAGGACAGGGAATTAGTAAGAATAAAATTGCTATAAGAACTGGCAGAAACAGCTACCTCAAAAGAGGGTTTCAGGGCTTTTGCTTTTGGAAGCAGAACTCCCGCTGTAGGGCATGACTACACCGCACTTGGCCTCTGAGACATGAGCTGAGTGATGAGGTGCTAGGCCACTACGCAGCTCTCTTGTGAGCCAGGAGGCCAGGGAGGTGATAATTCAGCCAGGATGGCCATTAACATGACATCTTCTAATGTGATTAAAGACAACCCCCTGCCTCCTACCGCCGCTAACTGCCCTTTAAGGAACAGCAGCTTCTCTTGCTGCACAAAATTCAAGCCAGGCCAGGCTCTGCTCTATCTGACCATGCATCTGTCTGAGGGTTAGAAGCACACTGGAGCTAGGTGCTCTGCTCCCAGAGTGAAGCTGTGTACCAGCCTAGTTGTTGGTGCCACTAGTCCTTCTTTTCTCAACTGGGGACTCTGAATACCAGAAAGAATACCAAGAAACTGATTTCAATGGCTTTGGGGAAATGGAGGCTTACTGGAAGAAAGTAAGGGCATCTTAGAGATATAAGAGCAGGAAGTGCTTCCATGTCTCCAAAGGGGCTGGACCCAGAATCAGAAGGCCTCCCACAAGCAGGGCAGCTGGCTGAAAATCCCCACACTGCTCTCCTCATGTGGCCACTCATTTCTGCACTTTTTCCATTTCTTAAGCTCATGGTACAAATGTGATGCCCTTCTAGGATCCCACATTCAGAACGACCCAGTCTCTGTTGGCCAGTGCTATACATCCAGGAAAGTGTTACCTATGAATGTGGCCTCATCCCATGCTCTGAGCCTTGATGTGACATGAGATTGAGGTCCAGCCAATCACACCATAGGAGGATGTTTTACTGAGGCCAGGCCAGTCAGGAGGCTGTGTGTCTGGGGAAAGGCTGAGGGGTTTTTGTTATACTTGGCCAATGAGCTGTAAACACAGAGCTGTGACCACCACCATAGAGTGAGGTGTGGGTGTACAGCAGAAGATAAGAAGAAAGTACAATGAGGCAGGGATGAGGCCAAGTAAGGTAGAAGGACTGAGCTCCTACAATCAAACCACAACCGAACTCCTTAATCACATAAGACAGTAAGTTATTGTGGTTAGGCCACTTTAAGATGAGGTTTTGTACTTGTAATAAAAAGAACTGAGATCAAAACAGAATTGGTCTGGGCTACTATCAAGGGAATTCTCCCCCATGTGGGTGTCCATTCTGGGCCATTTGGCAATGGTGAGAACCTCCCTCCTTCTCTCTGTACAGTGAGCATACAGGTAGCGGGACAATTCCCAGAAAAGCAGATGCAGACTGGCAAAGCACTTCTCCAAAGGATGCATCCTCCTCACTGCCTGGGCCATTCTCCTCTCTGGGCTTAACTAGCCTTTGGCCTATTTATAGAACAGTCCAAAGCTCCTTGTACCCCTTCCCAATAGCTCTGGGAACTGGGTTTGGGACAACACTGCTGCTAACACCAGGAATACAAATACTGTCCTCTTCAACACAAAAACCAGGCTGGTGGTAGAGTTCTAACAGCAATAACAAACATTAGATAGTAAGTGCAGGACCGTTAAATAAAGTGCAGAACTGGTATGTAATCAAATAGCAAATAAAATTGCAACAACTTTTCGAACAGTTTTTGAAGCAATACTTCCCGGGATTTTGCAGGGCATACCAGGACAAGGTTTTTCTTCTTCCTTTGCAATCACTTAAGGTGTCTGTCTGTGTTTCTCCAGAATGCCTCAGCATCCTTGGCTTTACAGAGCTTAACCTCCACCAAAAGGCATTTACGAGGCACAGTTAAATAATGCAAGAGGGTGGTGCTGAGTTGGGAGCAGATAAGCTACAAAGTGCCAGCTGAGGTCCATTCAGGTGCAGGGACGGAGCCTCGTTGACATCCTCTGTGATGGGCCCAGGCCATCTCATGTGCTGTGCAGAGCCTAGGGTGAGGCTGCTCACGCCTTCTGCCCAAAGCAGCCTGAAGAAACACAGATGCCACTCTTTTTCACACAGCTGCGAGACTCTGCTTATGTTCTTTAATCTTCCTCTCTGAAAAGCATCCAATTTAAGAATTTTTGCAGTAATCATTTCAGAGTAATGAAAAACAAACAGAACAATAGAACACTCAGACGTGATGTGTGCACTGCACGCACCTCTCTCTGATGCACGTTTAAAGAGACATATTAGTCATCATGAAGAACCCTCTTTTATCTCCCCAAGCAACCAAACTTTGCCTGCATGCACACCACAACACTGTAGCAGTTGATGGCCCAGTGTACACCTCTCTCCCTCACAATCATGTCCACAAGATGGTACTGTATTAAAAAAAAAAAAAATCCTGACCTTCAAATGGGCTGGGAAGAAAATTTTCTCACCACACAGACTTGCGAAGCACTAGGGAAGATACTGTCTGTGGGTCACCTTGTCTGTATCTTTTATATGATGGGTAAGTGAGAGGTAAACAGGGGTTTGCCCAAAGACCCAGAGCCAGGAGGTGGTGGAGACATGACTGAGACTTGTGATGTTTCCAGCCCCAACTCTGTACTTCTTCCTTCATACCCCTTTCACTCTGTCCCCAAGCAGCAGAGAAGGGGTGCAAGATGCTAACACCAGGAAGCTGCTAACACCACCAAGCTGCTAACACCTGCTGCAAGGAGGCATGTGGGCCATTCTTCAGACACACCACATCTTCACATAACACAGGTTGGTGACCCTAAATAGCTAGGAGTGGGAAGTGAAGGCTGTAGGCTTGGCTGTCGGTTATGCTCTGCTTCCATCAGCTGCCAGCTGGGTAGCTTTGGTCAAGCTACTTAAACTCTTTGAGCCTTGGATTTGGCATCTCTATAATGGAACGTGATTAGCATCTATCTGCCTAACAGGGTGGTTGTGATGGCTCAATGACATAGCAGGACATACGTGTCATACTTGTCATTAGTGACTCTGTGAGGGGTTGAAGTCCTGTTCAATGAGAGATGGACACACAATGTGAGACGACTCTCCATAAATGGATGGTTACCTGATGAGAAGAACAGGGAACATGACCTTGTCTCACATCATAGCTGGGTGCCAGCCAAAGGGAGTGGTATGAGAGCAAAGGAGTTTTGATGACACAGTCAATTGTCACCTGTAGTCCTGCATTCCTTTGGAGTGGAGACTCAAGGTGCTTTCTCTAGAGGTTCCTGGCAGATAAGAAGACAACAGGACCCTATGCTTCCAGAGTTTATATGCAGGGGAGATCCCGAGCCACTCCTGTCTACCCAGGCAGTCTTTCCAGGCCAGCAGCTTGGAACTTTCCCACTTTGCCTGGGTCAAGCACCTTGGAAAAGTTCTACAGCCTGTGCTCCTCTCCCAGAACAAAGGCAACACACACCCCACTGACAGAGGCACACGCCCTCACCAGAAACAAATATATGCACACCAGATGCACATACACTTTACCAGGTACTCACATACGCACTCCACTACCATACCAGAAACACACATATATGCACACATACACACAGGCGTGCACACATACACACACACACCCTCTCAGTTACACCCTCTTACACATCACCTCCCAGTCTTCTACTTAGTCATTTTGGTGAGGAAACCCCAACCAGCTGGGTCTTGAAGCAGAGTCTGAAGCACCCAACCTTGGAGAACCCTGCTGCAGCCCTGGGGCACCAACCCTTACAGGGGCTTGCCTCCACATTCTTTGGGGCAACCCTGTGGGCCCAGCTCCACTCTAGACAGGCAGACACAGAGCCTCTTTGAAGTGACTTTGGGGGATTTGAACTGGGCCCTTCTGGCTCTGGAGGAGTCCACACAAGAAGCCATAGCTGCCTGAAATCACTGAGAGCCCTACTTCCAGGATCCTCTCATCTGCAGCTCCTGGCCAACAAGATACAGAAGGTGAGGATAAAGGGATGGCTGATGACTTGGGCTGCCAGGAAATGCAGCAGACAGTACAGGTTGGCAGGGACCCACCAGCGAAGTCCTTTAACTGTGCATCAGTGGCTCCTTTCTGATTCCTCCAAGACCTTCTGGTGATGACACAGGTTTATGTCTGAGCCCAGAGGCCACCAACAGACAGACCAGCTTTCTCCTAGGAAGGACCTGTACAAACCACAAATGTGGACCTTGATGACCCAACCCAATGGACACCAGCCGCAAGAATGGACTATGCTGTTTTTGAAGAGGGACCTGTGCTGAGGGTTAAGGCCAACTGCCTGTGTGATCCTGGGAGGCAACATCATCTAACAACATTACTAGAGTCTAATTCTTCTCCAACTACACTTCACACCCCTCCTCCGTTCACAATTCCAAAGCCTAGGACACTATAAAAACTGAAAGGCTCTTAGTAAGTTTAGTAGAAACTTATTTGGCAGGAAAACGTGACTGAACCAAAATGAAGGTGTTTATGAACAACACACATCTCACTTAGTGTCAGCGTTCCTACTTCTCTGTAGAGACACTGGCATGTGCGACTGCACAGTGCTGCCTGAGACCTACTTACTATATGACTTACCCCTTCCTAAAATCCAACAAGAAAAGGGAAATTATGTATCTCGACTTATGTTGACTTTGAGAATTCTGAATGACGGATTATAGACCCACAATTAAAAGACTCCATTTAGAGCTGGAGATATAGCTCAGTGGCATGGCGTCTGTCTGGCAAGTGCAAGGTCCTGAGTTCAATCCCTGGTACCAAAAAAAAAAAAAAAAACATTCCACTTAAATGGACTGGAACTTTATATTCTTTTCATCCCAGAGGGTATAATATAAGGTTGGCCAAAACTACCACCAGAGTGGGTCCCAGAATAAGAGAAGGCTCTGCAACAGTCCAGGTTGCTCTGCCACTGGGGCCATATATCCAGCAGACCCAATGGTAGCTATGGTGCCAGTGGCAGATTGGGACACTGTTTTGAGTGTCTAGGAGGCCCCCATTGATGAATCTTAGCAGAGGCTTTTAGGATTTGGAGTCAGGTTCTGCTATATATATAGACAACTATTCTGCCTTTGAAAAGTAGCTCCTGGTCTGCTACTGGGCCTTAGTAGAAACTGGATGGTTGACCATGGGATATCACATTACTAAACAACTGAGTTGCCCATCATGAGTGGGTTATTAACTCATCCATCAAGTTATAAGGTTGGATGTCCACAGCAACAATCCATCATTAGATGAAAGTGGTATACACATGATCCAGCCTGAGCAGATCTCAAGGGCACAAGTTAAATTACACGAAGTTGCCCAAATGTCCATGGTTCCTACTCCTGCCATAGTGCCTTCTGTCTCCCAGCATGCACACAAGGCTTCATGGGGTGCACCATATAATCAACTCACAGAGGAAGAGAAGACGAGGGCCTGGTATACAGATGGTTCTATATGTTATGCAGGCAACACCCAAAAGTAGACAACTGCAGCATTACAGCCCCTTTGCAGGACATCCATGAAAGACAATGGTGAAGGGAAATCTTCACAGTGGACAAACTTTGGGCAGTACCTGGTCACACATCTTGTTTGGGGAAAAAAGTGGTCAGCTATGTGACTATATTCTGCTTCATGGATCATTGCTAACAGTCTGGCTGGATGATCAGAAGAGGACTTTAATAATCAAGTATATAGGATGACCCATTCTGTAGACAGTAGTAAACCTTTTCCTTCAGGCAACCCTGTCACTGCCCAATGGGTTCATGAATAAAGTCATGGCAACAGGGAAGGAGGTTATGTATGCGCTCAGCAACATGCATTTTTACTGACCAATGCTGATCTGGCTATACTCACTGCTGAATGCCCCACATGCCAGCAGAAGAGACCAACACTGAATCCCCAGCATGGCACCATTCCCCAGAGGGATCATCTGTGACCCAGTGACAGGTTGATTATATTGGACCACTTGTATCATGAAAAGGGTAGACCTCTGTCCTTACTGTCATGGAAACCTATTCTGGGTATGGGTTTGTCTTCCCTGCATGTAATCCTCTTGCCAAAATTACATCTATGGATTTACAAAATACTTGTCCACCATGATGGTATTCTACACACCACTGCCTTCTAACCATGGAACACATTTCAAGGCCAAAGAAGTGAGCCAATTAGCTAATGCTCATGAAATTCACTGATCTTGCCATGTTGCTTACCATGTTTCTTACCATCTAGAAGCAAATGGATAGACAGAAAGGTGAAATGACCTTCTGAAGATGCAGTTACAGCACCAGCTAGGTGGAAATACCTTGCAGGGCTAGGGCAAGGTTCTTAAAAAGGCTGCATATGCTTTGAATCAGTGTTCACTACATGGTACTGTGTCTCCCATTCATGCGCCTAGGAATCAAGGTGTAGAAGTAGAAATGAAACCATTTACCATTACACCTAGAGATCTCCTAGCAAAATTTTTGCTCAATGTTCCTACAACCTTATGCTTTGGTGGCCTTGAAGTCTTAGTTCCAGAAGGGGGAAGGCTTGTACCAGGAAGGAAAATAATGATTTCATTGAACTGGAAGCTAAGACTTCCCTTCTAGTCATTTTGGTCTCAACCCTTTCAGTAATCAAGCTAATGGAGTTGTGGTATTAGCAGGGGCAATTGATACAAATTATACAGGAGAATTTGGACTATTATCCACAATGGAGGAAAGAAGAATATATTTGGAGTTCAGGAGACCCCTTAGGACACCTCCTAGTATCACCATGTCCTAAATGGCCCAGAACCTTCAGGAATGAAGGTATGGGTCACCTACCAGGAAAAGAACCAAGATTTGCTGAGGTGCTTGCTGAAGGCCAAGGGAATACAGAATGGATGACAGAAAGTAGGTAGTTATAAATACCAGTTGGTCATGACCCCATGAGCAATTACAGAAAAAAGAATTCTAATTGTTCTCTCCTATTTTTGTTAACATGCTTGTGCATATATTAAGGAAGTACCTTTATAGTCTTCCTTCGTAACACAATGTTGACAGTCTTAAAATTGGTTCTTAAGTATCATTAAACCTATATTATAAGGTTTTAGTTATGAAATGTTAGGAGTAAGCACCACCAAAAGAAAGACTTCGCCTTCTTTTCTGGGGAGAGAATTAGTGTGCTTCCATTTTTATACAAGATAGTTGTGCTTTATCATGTTAGACATGATTATGAACTTGCTATTGAATCTGAAAGTCAAGTATGGTTTAAGGAAATGTGTCTGGTTGGCATGTTGACAAGAGGAGGATTGTGGCGGTTAACTGTGGTGTCAACTTGAATAAGAAATGCCTAATGGATTAGTTTAGCACAGTTCGGGGTGTGTCTGGATGAGGAAAGACCCACCCTGTATGTGTGTGGTACCAACCAATAGGCTTGTAGTCTGGATGGAATAAAAAGGAGGAGAAGAAGAAAGTCTTGTTTTTTTGCTTCAGAAGAGCTCCAGTCTTCACCATCACTTTTGACTGTTCATCTCCAGGCTTCCAGCATAGACTTTTCAGCTTTCCAGCATAGACTCTTTGGCTTCCTGATATGGACTTGCAGGAAACTCTGCAGTGAGTGCCAGGTATTCAACATTTGACCGGATCCTCCAGCTCTCCAGCACACACACTGCCCTTTTGGATCCTTCCACCCTTGACTCTGCAGGTGGCCATTGTAAGTCTACCTTGTAAATCCTTTATGCATCATATAAATATATAAATATATATTTATATTAAATCTGTTCTTCTATTTTAAACCCTGAAAGGCTCTTAAATTGCTCATCAAGTACAGTAAACATGGCTTGATATACAACCCTGAGCAGTAATTTGGCTACATAAATGTAAAATGTACACAGACTTGTAAAATATATATAAGGGATATGTGGGAAATATAACTTTACAGGATTTTTAATCACATAGAAGAAAGATATGTTTAAACACCTTGAGAACAACTTTACATCTAAGGCAAAAAAAAAAAAAAAGAGGCCACCACAAGGTTCTTGTCTTTTATGCTTCCCTGAGGGACAGGTAGGAGGGCTATGCTTTTTACATTCATTCTCTCACCCTCTCCCTTTGATTACTGTGGTACACTGAATTATTGGCCCCAGTTCTTCATCCTTTCATGTACGCATGATGGCTGTCATGTGCTTTGCGATTCCTATTACAGGCATGGCATGACTTTGAACTTGGCCATGTAACTTCCTTTGGCCAACAGAAAGCTAGTGTGAATCAGGCCGAGCCTTGGAAAGTATTTGCAGGGCTAGACTGGGCTGGAATTCTTGCACCTTTACTGTCATCACGAGGACAAAGTAGTTTGCTAGTTCAAAGACATACATGCACCAACTAGAGTCTGACACAAACTCCGATTAGACCAGCTAAAACTCCAGGAATGTAGAGACACTTGTGCAAGAAGAGTTGCAAGCCACTGAGTCTGGGTGTGTTATACCACATTATTGTGGCACCAGCTGACTGATACACTTGGCTAGAGTAAGTGACTTTGGATAAGGTGAATGTATGCCATGTAGCTGTTGAGTCCTTATGGCCAGTGTTTTTCACTATACTGTTTCCTGTGCATCTTAATCCTCACAAAAATTGCACAGACTGGGAAGCTAAGGTTCAGAGGAGGTACGGACTTGCTCATATAGCTGCAGAGCAGAGACTCCACCAAGGATTGTATGACTCTCAGAGTCTGAGCTTTTTGGCTGCCATGTTATACTGTCTTCTCTCTAGCCTCTACCTTCTTGGAAATAAAAGAGGAACAAAGAGACAAACTCTCTTTCTCTGCATGGGTTCTGGGCTGGGAGGACAAATAACAGCTTACATTTGTTTCCTGGGTTCTAACCATACATATGTACTGGACTACATTAAGCATTAGAAGAAATTAAAAACATAGGAGTATACTGATAAACACCACCACCATCACTTACTGGGTACCAACTGTGTGACAGGTACAGGAGCTGAGCACTTGACCATGAAGCACAAATAATACTCAGAGAACCCCCAAGAGACAAGGACTATATTACCCCACTTTACAGGCAAATAAACTGAAGCCCAGAATCAGATCTGATAGAAATAGTACATGTGTTTAATAGCCACACTAAACTTCAGAATTTTTAAATGTCTGTTTATTTTCACTGCCTAGATGTTAAGTTTTCAAAAAAAAATTTTTTTCCTGGTACTGAGGATTGAATCCAAAGGTACTTCATGACTGAGCTACATCCCCAGCTCTTTTAAATTTATTTTCAAACATGGTTTTACAAAATTGCCCAGGCTGGCCTCAAATTTGCAATCTTCCTGCCTCAGCCTCCCAAATAGCTGAGATTATAGGTGTGTGCCACCACATCCAGCTTCAAGCACATAGCCAAATTTCTTTTTCAAACCAAATCTTACCTATAAATCTGATGCATTTAAGGTATGATGGCAGAGCTGCTCTTATTAAAGCAAAGATGGGGGCAGAGCCCCACCTGTCCAGTCCTACCCAAAGTGGATCTGAGGCCCATTGGCAGAGCGCCAAGTCACATCAACACAAACCTAAAAGTTCTCAGACATGACAATCAAGTGCACATCCTTGACTGGGCACACAGGGTCCTCCCCAGTATCCCCTGGCCTACCTCCACAGCCTCACCCCTCCCACAGGCCTAGGCCCCATCCACATTCACAGTGAGCCGTCCACTGAGACACCTGAACGCTCTTGCTTGATGGTGCTCCCTCCTCTGTGGCCTTTGTCTATGCTGAGCCCTCTGTGCTCAGTGCCTCTCCTTAGTCTGCCTGGCAAACCTACACCTTCCCTAAACCCAGGTCATTCAGTTTCTGCTGCCCCAGCAGAACCACACTCCCGGGTAGGACTGGCTCCTCTCTCCTTGTTCCCACTGGGCTCTATAGCAGCTTTTATCATAACCCTTTCCCAAACTGTCTCCCACCATATTACCCTGTTTCTCCTCAGCATTTGGCATAATGAGTAATTACCATGCATATTTATTTACAGCTTGCTTTCCATCTTCTGTCTACTAGAAAGTAAGCTCCATAAGCTGTACTCACTATGCCCCAGGTCCCAGATCAATCAGTGCCTGGCAAATAACAGACACTTGATAAATACTGGACACTCCTGCAAACACAGCAGGGATAAGGCAGTGAGTTGCCTACTCTCTTGTAGCAAATCTCAGCAGCAGAAGTGGTTGAGTGCCGAGGGACCCAGAGACTCTGAAACTCACCACCAGAGCTGCGCTTGCCCCCATCTAACTCAGCCTGTGGCTTCTGTGCCCTGGCTATGGCCACTGGCCAACTCTGAGTCCAACTGTATGTTTTGTTTCCCCTCAGAATGGCACAGCAAAGGCACCAACCAACTAATCAGATTATGGAAGAGGCCAATACTTAGGGAAAAAAGGTAAGCCTGGAGTGTCAGCAGATCCAAGGAAAAACAGTGGACGAGCCAGCAGTGCTAGCCCCAAGAAAAGATCTCAGCTATTGTAGATTGAGATCTAAAATGGCATAGGATTTTACTCCTAAAGTGACTCCTTTCACACAGCAGGCTATAGTTGGAGAAGAAACCCAGTGCAATATCTGCCATATTTGATAGGGTTTAATCAGGTGACAGTTTTGGAATAAGTAAATTGTTTAAGACAGCTGCTAAATAACTTCACCTTAGGGTTTCCAGTATTACCCCTCAGTGAGTGGTGACAGTCAGCCACAGAGGCAGTTGTGGTGAGATTGAAGACCAGACATAGATCCCCTGAGAAGCTTAAATTGGGCTAGGAAGGACACAGGGACCCCAACCTTCATGATGAGAAGCCAGGGCCTGTGTGTGTGACTTTCAGAAGTGGCTGGATCTGAAAGTGCCAACAGTGAGTCCAGCTGTCTGCTTGAACTCCCGCCCCACTACATCCAGCACAGAGATCAGCGGTCTGATTGCTTTCCCCATCTACCAATACAGGCAAGGACAGGCCTCAGTTTGGACAGTTGCCAAAGCCTGAAGTGTGTAGACGGAAGGGCTTCTGAGGGTGGGGCTGGGGAGCTCACAAACCTACATGCCATAACCTAGATGGGGAAAACAATGATATGTTAGATTCCAAGACTACAGATCCTTGAAAGAAAGCACTCATTCAAAACTATAAAGGAGTTTTTGTACCCATTTGTTTCACTGGTTTTTGGGGGTTCAGGTTTTCTTTTTCCTTTTGTCTCCTTTCTTTGCATGGTTTTTCTTTTTCTTTTCTGTTTTAGTTCTATGAATTTCCTCTTATTCCTCAGTAGAATCCTTTATCTCACTTTTCGCTCATCTTCCATTACTTACTTTTTCAAATTTTACTTTTTCATTCTCCCATTCCTCACTGTCTCTATCTTTACCAGTTGTTATGAGTTATGTCTAGCTGTCCCCACAAAACCTCACGTAGTCATAGGAAGGGCTTCTCAGAGGTGGCTGGCTCGAGAGTGTGTGATGCTGAGATTAACAGTATGTGATTGTTAATTCCCTACCACTTTGTTTGTAACTCTGTATTGTCTGTATTGTGCTTGTGATATGTTGTAAAATGTTGTATGTCTGTTAATGTTTCCCTCTTTTTATCCTTAAAATAAAAAAAAAATGAATATGCTTCAGTTCATAATATCTC
>NW_004955442.1:6191982-6217495 GCF_000276665.1 Chinchilla lanigera
TGAATTAGTCCACTGATTGGTTTGGCACAGTTCTGGGTGTGGATAATGGGAAGGCCCACCCTGGATGTGAATGCTACTGCTACCTTAAGGAAGTGTAGCCTAGAAAGACTATAAGGGACAGAAAGAGGGATGGTGCTATCACTTGCTGTGTGTGTGGCTTCTACCCACCATGAATTGTTTCTCCTCTAAATGTCCCTCTGTCATGTCACCCTGCCTTGGAGCCAACTGATTATGGACTGAAATGTCTACAAACTGTGAGTCAAATAAACCTGTCCTCCCTTAACCTTTTCTTATTGTCTTAGCAACAAGAAAAAGTAACTAAGACACTAGTATAACTATTAAGCTTTATTAATCTTTAGATAGTTAACTCTATGTTATTAGTGTTGAATTCTTTTCTATTGTTGGTAGAGGTATAGTTATTACATTTAGTAAATATTTACTATATGTCAATTTTTTGTTTGTTTTAGTGTTTATAGTATAATTACAGATCTTTTTGTATGGTTAAGGGTAGTATATTATTGATTCTGATGGTATGTCAATATCAGTTTGTCTTTGACACTATTATTGTTGATAGTTTTATTGTTACTGCCAAGGTGGCACAGTTGTTGTTATTAATTGGTTTGCTCTGTATGCCAGTATCTAGAATGCCTTTATGTCATTAACAATACTGAGTCCCATTCCCAGAGAACTGGGTACTGGGCCAATTACACTGCAGCTTCCCCTTCGAAATTAATGGAGGTGGTCAGATTTTAGAACTGAGGCAAAAGCCTACAGTTAACCATGCCCAGAGTACATCACTGAAAAGCATACTGACTAAAGAGGTCTCTATACTAGCACAAAGTCTCCCACTAAACACATACATACAGAGAGAGAGAAAGAGAGAGAGAGAGAGAGAGATGAGAAGATAATAAAATGCCTCCAAAAACAAGAGGGAGGAAATAAATAGCTATACAACTGAATTATTTGAAATAATAAAAGAGATTTTAAAAAAACAGATCAATAAGGTGCTTGGGGAGCTCAAAGAAAATTTAACACAAAAGACAATGGACAAAATAAGCAAAACAATAAATACCAACAGAGAATGAACGAACAAATGAATAAGTGAACACTGACAGGACATTTGCTTACAATTCTCTCTCCACTTCTACGTAACAATACATTGTTAGAGGGCAAGAATCCATGGTTGATGCTCCCAGGAATCTTCAGTTCCTCAGGCACTTGGTGGGAGCTGGATGGTGGGTAGGTGGATGGAGAGATGAATGGACATTTGGATAGATTAATCAATGGAAGGGAGGGAGGGAAAGACGGTAGGCAGGAAAGAGGGAAGGTAAATATGGTAATGGCTCATCTTCTGCAGCCAGTCACTGACATGCACATGATACATATCCACCCTTATTGATACATATCTGACAACAAGCAATGGACTGCCACCTTTGACGGTCAAGGTCAAGGTCTGTCTGTATGTGCAGACTTCTGTGTGGATAGCTCCTCTAGCCCTCTGCACAAATGAAGACTTTACAGAGTCTCCTGGATGAAGTCACCAAACATTCACAGTAATAAAAAGTGGTAAACCAGAAAGGTATTAGATGAGACAGAGGGTGATAGCAGTAGGTATCAGAATCTAAAATTGAGGGAGGGAAGAGGCAGGGAGGACTGCTGGCTAAGGTAGAGGAAAGACAACTTCCCTCTGCACTGGCTCTGAGAGCCACAGCCAAGCAGGCAGCCACCGCCATCTAGAGGTCACTTATAGCCACAGCAGACCGTGGCCACACTGCCTTCCATTGCTTGCTAGTAGGTATGTGGCTGTCCAGGAACGAGGAGAGTTTCTCATTAAAAGGGCTTTGATGAGCACAGAGGCAGGTCTAGAAGGCCCAGTGCAGATGGCCCTGAGCTGTGAATGCTTTGGAAAACACCAGGCACAGACTAAGGTCAGACTGGCTACAAATACTCAGGGCCCTGGTGTGTCAAAGGGGATCTCAGAGCCCATTGACAGGCTCAGGTCCTCTAGAAGGAAGGAGTTCTGGTCAGTTCTTATCCACACTACATCCACCACAGACAGTCACAGGTCATGGCAGCATGAGGAGCTCTTATTTAATGAGGTCAGGATTCAGGTGAAACTGAATCCATGCTCTGATGTTACACCTGAACAGAGGTGGGAGGGGAAGCACACATGGCATCAGGTATTGCTTCCAAGGATCTTTTTCTGCATGGAGGGCCTGTGCCTTAAGAAAATGTGTGCTTAGAAACTTGTCACAATAAAGGCCACCTCCAAGCTCTGAATTATTCCTCTTACTAACAAATGGCCTCAAAAACAATAAAAGAAATGGCAACTACAATTAGAACAATGTGCAATTTAATTTTAAAACCCAACTTTAAAAGGACAAACCCAGCAGCTTGTGTGGGAGCGTAGTGACAGTTCTTGTCCCCAGTTACCATGCCTGCCAACAACCTTGATGCCACTGCCCAGGCCCATGTGACTGAGCAGTCATTGGAGTCCAGGGGCCTTGAGGGCAGGCCACCTGTGTCTTAACAGTGCCGGGGCAGGTACCCCTCATCACACAGCAAGCCCAGAGAAGGGAAATGGTCCATGGCAACTCTCAAACTTGGCTCAGGTGCCCTCTCCTCAAAAGCCACTCCTTATGCCCTGCCCCATCCCATGTCCCAGGCTGGGTGTGGGATGCTCTAGGGATCCTTTGTCACCACCACTGGTGAGAATCTGTCTATTAGTCTGTGGTCTCTTTAATGGTGTCAGGAACTGAATCCAAGGCTTTGTGAATGCTAGCCAAGCAAAGTAGCACTCAGGTGCACTGTCAGCCCCTATCCCTGCCTTTCTGAACTTAACACAGTCCCTGGCACACAGCACCCAATGTTTTACAGACTGCTTCTATGGAGGACAGAGTGCTGAGATCACAGTAAGTATTCACACATCAGAGTTTCTCATTCTCAATGGTAGTGCCATTTTGGGTCAGAGAAATTCTTTATTGTGGGGGTGTCCTACGCATTGTATGATATTTAACATATGGCCTCTATTCACTAACATATGGCTATTCACCAGTAGCCTTTCCCTCCCCCAGCTGTAACAACCAAAAACTGTCTTTGGGCATTGTCAAATGTCCCCTGGGGAGCAAATCATCCCTCACTGAGAATCACTGAAGGACACTGTCTTGGAAACGACTAGCTAGTGACTGTATTCAGCACCTCACAGTTCTTACATCTCATTTAGGCTTCACAACAGTCTGACGGGGTGTGTTTAGCTTCCCCATCGTACAAGTGACAAAAGGGAAGTTCTGAGAGACTCAATAACTGGCCCAAGTCCAACACTTGGAACTAGCCTTTTCCAGAGAAAACCCACCATATGGCTAACATGGCTTGTGCATGGTCAGACACATCACTCCCTTATTTTAGCAGTGGGCACTCAGTAAGGCCAACTGGGTTTTAAACCACCTATTGCACGCATTTCCCAGTGTACGGGATATCTTCTGTTGGTTAATAAAACAGAACAGGTCACAGGTCATCATCCTGCACACTGGGCAGCCACCATATCCTTAAAGGACTAGTTACAAGAGATGGCCTCTACTCGGTGAGACTCCCAACTCTACAGACTCCTGGCTCCTCACACCAAGAACACTGCTGTCTAAGGAAATGAAATCTAAACTTGGCAGAGCTGGCAGGGAAGCTAATTTTCTATTACAGTACATCTCCATTTTCTCACAGAGCCCTGGAATTGTGTTTATGAACCTAATGTGTACTTTAGAGGAATGTGGTGAGGAGTAATGAGGACATAAATCTCGTGTTTGGGGCCACTGGGTAGTGGCTCGTTGAATAATAAAAAGAGCAGTTGGTACTTCTGGAGTTTTTCTCTTCAAGGAACAAAGTGGCTACTTTGAGGATACTAGACACACTTCCTCCTTTGCTTGTAGAAGGCAGACACTTTGTTTAAGATCATGGTCAAAGCCTTATTATTTCCAGCACTTACTCCCTAACACGACTGCTCAGGGCACTGAAATCCATCTTCTCACTGGGCACATGAACACAGCAAGTCCAACCAATTCCACCTCCTCCTGTGATCTGGGTTTGTTTCCTGTTTTCTACTCCTAAGCTCAGTCCTTTGTCAACTCTTGCCAGGAGCTCCATATGTTTCCCAACCAATCCCATCACCCCCAGTACCATCAGATCACCAATCATAGAGTCTCCCCTCTTTACATGCTCTGCAGACTCCTGGTCAGACTATGTGTACACCAAGGACTCACTTTTTGCTAGTTTGTGCTGGGTGTTTATTGCTCTGGGCCCCTGGTTTATAGTGCACCCTTTCTGGTACCCAGCTTGACTACTCTTTGGGAAACTATCTTCCCTTCTCACACTGAGTACTCTGGATGGGGCCTATGACTGAGACCCCAGCCAGCAAGAATACCTCACTCCCTTGGCCAAGCAAGGGATTCAAGAATGGGCATGTGGCCTCCTATGACTTAACGAGGTTTTTGCTGAGATTAATGGGAGTCACTCTTTCTAACTGAGCTGAAGTCAAACATATCTTGTTTAGAGTTGCCACATTTGACTTCTGTCCATGAGAAGAAAGCCTGTCTGAGAACAGAGAACACCAAGAATAGAGCAGAGAACAGGTGGACCATATTTAAGCTCCTGATCAGTCTGTGCCAGATGTCCGTATCCTCCAAGACTTCACTTATAGGGAGCTATAAATTCCCTTTTGTTTAAGCCAGTTTGCTCATTCTTCTGGCACTTCCAAGTGAAGAAACCCACCTTTCACTAAGTCATCCACCTGCACCAACTATTTCAAGCTCTCATGTGCCGTGTTCCCTGTCTTTGCCATACCTGTCTCCATCCTCACCCCCTCCCCCACCCCATCCCATGCCTTCTCTTTCTGGCTAAGTCCTACTCAGCCTGGAAAGCTTACCTCAAGCATCTTCTCTTTGGAATAACCTTCTATAACCCAAATATGCCCAACTTCTGGGTTCCAAGATGTCCTAGGCCAGTGGTGGTGAACCTCTGGCACATATGCCATAGAGGGCTATTTGTATTACTGAAAGCTCTAACATGTTCAGTATAACTGCCCTAGGTCAGTATCTGTCACTGGCCTCCCCTCGCTCCACCTGCTGCTGTGCCTACCTCCTCTGTGCACCGAGAATGAGCACCACCTGAGGGTGACCAGCTGTGTGTGCCCTCATTTCTCTACCCTGGGTGCAGGGTGGCACACTTGGAAGAAACAGGCCACTCAGTGTCTGCTGAAATTGAACTGAGTCTTGCTCCGCTCCCCCCAGCCCAGTCCCTGGGAAGCAAAGCGGCTCCTCTGGGTTGGATCTAGGGAAAGCAAACACCACAGATAATCACTACCATCTAAAAGGCAAAGGAAGATACTTAATGAGAAGTGAGAAACTAGTACTGAATGCAAGAAGTTAATATTCAAAGCCCTGCATTGGGATGGCTAATCGTGTTAGAGAAAAACAGACATGACTATGAACCGGGCCCTTCTCACTTGTGCATCTGGCTTAGCCAGCCACTTCCATAATTACAAGCAGGGAATGATATCTCAATGAATGGCACGAGGCCCTACGAAAGGGCCATCTTTTCTAAGCAGCAGCAAGGGAAGAGGATTATCTGGAAAAAATCTCCTGCTTCTTCCCATCAGCTATTTAGAACCTTGAGTACTTCACCAGACGTTGGGCTGCCCATAAGTAAGAGATGTCTCAGTAAAAAGCAATTGTAAGTCAAGTGAGATTATTGACTGGTAGCTTTAAAAGAAAGCTCCTAATTCTCTTGAGCAATTCTAATAATCTGCATTTTATATTAAAAAAGAGGTTAATCAACAGTTGAAGACATGGAATGTACATCATGGGAATCATATCAAACACTGTCAAATTCTTAGCCATTATTACCACCACCTACAACCAAGCAAGAGACTTCAGCAGTGGAAACTGGGGCAGTTTAGTGGAGTCAGAGAAAGTGATAGGGAAGGTGATCAGCTGAAAGCCACAGGCTTTGAAGTGACACAGCCTTGGTTCTGTCACTTATAAACTGTGTGGTCTTGGTCAGCTTTCTTCTCTGAACCTCAGTGCTCATCTATGAAATAGAGGATAACGATGTCACTATTGCTATTGCCCTCCCAGGGCCGCTATGGTATAGTCACAGTCACCAGCACACTCTCAGAAACCACACCCTATACTCCCATGGGCCCCAGACCTTGGCCCTCCTGGACCAAAGCAAAGGTGGTCTCAGTTGCTCTTCCTGATTTGGGGGAGTTTTTATCTTAGATAGCCATTTGACGCATGTTGTCTGTGAGCCCTTCCTAGTCCTTTCCTGACAACTGTGCCCACAATGGGGACATCCTCTGTATGTCAAGAAGGGTAGGGGACAGGAGGGCTCTGAACAGCAGGGCTGCTTTGGCTCTCATTCAGTAAAATGAAGCACTCTAATTAGTCATAGCACAAAAACACTCTCAGGAGAGAGCTTTGAAAAACAGCCCATGAGCTGACATCTCATCCACTAACCTGCATCTCAACTCCAGCCAGGGAGTTTTCAGCATGCATCCAATTACATCCTTCAGCCCACCAGTTTTCATGATCCCATTCTAACAACAAGAAGGAACTGATTTGCTTTAACAGTGAGAAGAGCAGGCAGCTAGCTGGCTTATACCATCCCTTCCCATTTTTGAAATCCCAACCTTGTCCAAGTGGTTTCTCTGTATTTGTTTCCACAGCGAAAAATGAGATTTGAGCAGAGGTGAAAATTGCTCCATGAAGTATTTTTTGAGAGTCTTCAGGGTTCCCAGGAATAGGCTGTATATCAGGAGAGTTTTTATTTTTGATTTTATAATTCCACTAGCAGCAAATTCCCACTCATGTGTACTTTTCCCAATTATAGAAAAAGGGCAAGGCAGAAAGAAACCCACAGTTCATGCTGATACCCCTGTAGTCCTTCTTCAACTGCCTGAGTGCTTTAACCATCAAAAGTTGTTATTTGAAGGAATAGTGCTAGTCCATAGCATTTATTTTAAATATTTATATCCTGCTCGATTAGAATAAAGAACATAAGTCAGCTTGTAAGAATTCATTTAATAAAGTAGAGTATAATAAGTAACAGCCCTTTCACACTGAGTACTGAGTACATACCAGAGCCATTTCTGAATGCTTCCCACAGGTTAACTCATTTCATTCTCATAAACAAGGCACAAAGAGATGAAGTTATCTGTCCAAGGATACACCACTAGCTAGTGGCCCAGGTGCAGTGAGACCCAGGCATCAGACCCCTGGAACTCATACTGACCCTAGCACAAACATGCCCAAGTCAGTGCCACTGATGACTGGCTATGGATAATGCTATAAAACTAGTCCAAACAGTGCCATAGGGACAGGGAAGAGGATAAGGTTACCTCTGACCAGATAAGAAGCTCTGAGTATTAGAGGGCTGGGGCTGGGGTTAGTATGGCAAAGAGAGAGAATGCAGGTAGAGTGAGCATCTAAATTCTAAGGCATTAGATAGCAAGTTTAGAGGACTGTTTGTCTAAAATGAAGGAAAACATACTATTGATGTTTTAGAACTAATTTAGGACATTTTCTATGCTTTGTTATACATTAAGTATATGAGACTATCACAAATACCTGCTGAATGATCAAATGTCAACTGGGTTGTAATTAGTTGGGTGGTAAGGTGAGATGTTTCTTCCAAGAACATGGGAAGCTGAGTCTTTACGAAGTTTAAGTGTACAAGCCACATGAGAGAGATGAGTGGAGCTTAGCAAACCACTTTCAAAAAAGGCCAGTGCTAGCAGGGTATGGTGACACATATCTGTAATCCCAGCACTGTCGGAAGCTAGGGCAGGAAGATGGCAATTTCAAGTCCAGCCTGGGCCACTTAGTGAGAACTTGTCTCAAAATAAAAAATAAAAAAGGGGTGCTGGGCTGGGCTGGGGATGTACTCAGTGCAAAGGCTCTGAGTCCACAGTAAGGAGAGGGGTGGGGGGGGGGAGGAAGGAAGGAAAACAAAGGGAAGGAGGAAAAACTAACTCATATTTGCCTTGATATATAGAACACATGGCAGCCTTCCAATTAGGACTTGACTTTCTGAGATTCTACCAGTTTCCAACCAGGCCAAGGGTGAGAGTGCTGTGCCTCCTGGTGTATACTCAGCAACCACCCTGGCGATTAGCACACCTGCTGAATGAATGAATGGACCAGGCACACACTGACTGCATGTGTACTCATCACACTGAAGGGTTTTGGTTCCCATGGCAGTAATAGCAGGAGCTACTTTTTTGTTTGGCTTTTTATTTTCTTACCAGTATGTCCTTTCTCCAGCCACAGCATCTTGACTTGCTTTCTGGGTCCTGTGCCTTAACCTTTAAGTCAACGAAGTACCACTCCCAGAAAGAGAAAACCAAAGATCCTGGAAAAGCCATTGGCAACTCTAGTATCATGAAAGCTTGCAAGAAATTTCCTCCACTCACTCCCACCTCCTGTCTCCAGAAAAGTTCTCTGTGAGTTCCTTTGCCTCTCTTTTCTGCTCAGCAAGCACGTAACAGGGGCCTCTTGGAGCACTGGATTAATGAATTATCTATTCAATTAAAGGAGGTTAAGACATTAAAAATGCCAGCAAATGATAAAGAGCAATTACTGACTGTGTTGTGGTTTTAAAATGCAAGGCAGGAAAGCTGAAAGGAGGTCCCTTGTCTCAAAACAGACAAGGCCAGAAGCAACTGTTTCAATTACACACTGAGGGGCTGGGGCAGGCATAAGGAGTGGGGGAAGCGGCAGGGTGTGCACTCAAACTAACCTCGGAGCTCCCCTCCCCCTTCCCAGATACCCTTGCCCTGCACTGCACTACCCATCCAGACTCCAAACTCTGCCTCTCACCTGCAGATCTGGGCAAGAGGCATGCTTCCTTCCATGGTGTCGCAGATTCATGGTGGTTTATATCCGTACCATACTCAGTCCCAGTCCAGGGCCTGGCACATAGCGAGTGCCATGCTTAGTGTCAGCCACTAATTATATGTGACATCTATTTGTGAGGGCTGGGGAGAAAGCTGAGGGTCTTTAAAAAAGGAAGTTCTGGAAGGACTGTACACTGAGGCCACTTTCCTGCATGTGCAAAGCTTAGGTCCACCAGGAAGAACTACCGTACACGTTAATCTACTATTTGAGGTGTCTGTTCAATTCATTGATTCATTCATTCAGCCAGCTACCCAGCTCACAGGTGCTCAGAAACCAGGTGTCTGTGCTTGCAGGACATGACATTTGTTAGTCCCTGCCCTGTGCCATGCTCTAGCTTATGCCCTCCATGACCTTCAGAACAATCCAGAGAGGTAACTAATATCCCAGTCTACTTAGGAGGCTGTGAGAGGTGACAATGGCCTTAGGCCACACAACTCAAGGAGGAGCATCTAGGTGTAACCCATATTCCCCCAACTCACACACCAGCTACACCTATCAGGCACCAGGGCAGACAGCCAGGAAGCCAGGACCCAGTATCTAGTGACACCTATCTTGTCAGGCCTGCAATGAACTACCTGCCTGGCAACCTCCTAGGGCTGCCCAGATGCTACCTGATGCATGCAGCAGAGACCCCGAGACAGACCACAGCAGAAGCTTCAAGGCTATCTGAACAGCTCATTACCACTGCAGTTCCAGGCAGAGTTTGTCACATGTTCCTATGTCCAAGGCTCTTCTCTGCCCACACCAGAGTGAGGAGCCCACACAGGCAGGGCCAAGCTTGCCAGTGAATGGATGAATACTGGACCCCTGCTGGGCTGGGGAGAGCAATACCCCCAAGATCAGTTTGAAAGACCAAGTGTGTTACACTGATAGTTTAACAACAACAACAACACAAAAGAGTATTAGGTACTGGCAGCCAGCATGCATTTTTCAGGCTTCCTCCAGGAAGGGAAAGAAGGTGGAGTTAGACCACAGTGCTGCTTGCTTGCTCCTACCCCACCCCTCCCCCCAGAGCCTCTGGATCCTGTGCCTGTGGATGGGGACAGCTAGAGATGGGGAAGATGTCGGAGTAAGATGGGAAAAGGCATGGAACTAACTGCCCAGCAAAGCAGGGGCCAGAAACAGTTTCCTAACTGCCAGCCCAGCCTGCCTTTCACTTTCTTCTCTTGCCTAACTTCGACATGGGGCCTGAGACCCAACTCAGGTGACAATGTCCCCAAATAAGACCCACGACTCATACGCCTGACACAGAGAGTGGCCTCTGTACTCCACTACCCTGGGGCTCCCCGCACCACAGCTGCCTCACAGTAGTCTGAGGGCTGATCCTCTCCCCACATGATGGGACACAGGGCACTCAGGAGCTTAGATCCTCGGCTCCATCCCAGCACTGAGCCGGCAGGCGGCGCCTTGTGGGCACTCTGAAGCTAAGGAGAATGAATGAAAGAGTGAATGAATGAAAGAAAACAGAGAATAGGAAAGAAATAAAAGAAGAGCAAGAAAAAATAGAAGAGAAGCAGGCAAAAAATACATCACACTCATTTTCGCTATATTGAAACATTACTAGGCTTCATTAACTTAAAAAAATCCATCTTTGCAGATACGTTGTCTGTCTGTCTGTCTCATTCTAAGCTGAGACATAAGCTGTCTTCAAAATCTCAGGCCTGACACTTTCTTTTCATATATTCAGAGATGTTAGGCCTGGATTTGACCACTGAAAATACCCTCACCTGCCTGCTAAGTTCAAAGACAAGACAGCAAGTCTTGGAGAAGTGAAAGGGCAAGATCACCAGGTAGAAAAAGCCCTAGGATAATGGTCATGTTCCTGCAGGCCAGGGGCCCAGAACCCTCTAGCATCTTTCCAAGCACAATTTGGGCTGTAAGAGGTTGCCTCTGCTATCCTGAATCCCACGCTGGGCTGGCGTCAGAGCAGTCAAGAGTGTGAACACTGCCTGAGCAACAAAGGCAACTTCCTAAAACAGCATCTGGCAGAGAGGAAAGCAGCCAGGTGTTCACTCTCCACTCCACAGGCAGCAGCACACCTTACACCAGGAAATGTCAGGCGCTCTGCTCACACCAAGCTGTCGCTATTTCTTCGTACTAAAAATGGTGTCCTGTTCCTGTCTTCATTCCTTCCCCTCTCTCTGAATAGAAATGGCTGTCTGTGGGCTCCATCATAACCTACCACCATGTTGGGAGCTGCTGCCTAGTTCCAGGAACAAAATGCAGCCCGCACCTGTGCCACCATGGCCTCTTGGGGTGTGAGCACAGCTTGGCAGTGCTCCTGGGCATCATGAAGAAAAGTTCTACCTTCTTTGGAAAATCAACTCTGAGTAATGCCTGCATCAAAGTTCCTGGGGCCACAAGGAGCCCCTGAGTGAGTGACACAGACTATTCTCTCACCTAATCCTAGCAGCCACCCCATGAGCAAGGTGGATCAAAACTTGACCCCAGTTTCTAGCCCAGGGGTGGCACAATGAATTGCAACCCAACATTTCAACCTACATCAGCCTAGCGGGACCAGGGGAATTAATAGTGTCCTCATCACATGGTGGCTGGCTCTGTGTAGTGAGCCCCATATTATGGGTGAAGGCAACAGCCCTTAGATATACCACCATTCCAGTGGGGAATCTTGGGAGCAAAGTCACAGGAACCCAAGACTGAGAACCCAGGTCCCGCTCCTGGATGCAGCTTCCAGGAGAACATGTCTCTAAATCAGCATTTTAAACTAGCTTTGGTGGCATGTGCCTACGAGTCCTAACACTTGGGATACTGAGGTAGGAGGATCACTTAAGCTCAGGAGTTTGAGACAAGTCATGGCAACATAGGAAGAACTCTACCTCAAGCAAACTAGCATTTTCTACACTGTGTACTGAAACAGTGTCCCAGGAAATGTCTATAAGTATTGGTAAAGATGGAAGTAATCAAAGCTAGGCCCAAGGTGTGCCTCTAGCAGGTCCTTAGAGCCTTTGCGTGTGCCCTCCAGCCACAAGAGTCTCCAAAAGGTTACACGAGAAGGGTGGTTCCCTAATTTCCTTGGTCAAGAATACCATATGACCACCTCTTTGCTGGGCACTAGTTTAATAAACATGATCTTTATCTAAGCTGGAGAACAATCCAGAACTTTAGGAGACAGATGTAAAAGGCAGAAATGTGTTCCTGGAAAATGTCTTTATTCTCTACCACACCTAATACAGGGCAGATCCTATCAGCTGCTACTTATGCTGATCTGAGTGTGGTGGTGGGGGCATAAAAGTGAGCAAATATGCATTCTCTTTACCTGAGGAGTAAGTGCAAAGTCCAAATTGAAATGAGATCTTGTCCATCCTAGCCTGGGCCTGGGCAGGACAGGCTGGTACAAGGTTAAGCTCCTGGAAAACAACCTGGTCATGGCCTCTCTATCTAAAAGCAGTACACTCCTCCTTTTATACACAATTACACAGATACCCAAAACACCCACTGACATTTACTTCTTTCCCTCAGGACCCAGGAGGCTGATTTTATTCTTTAATTATAATAGACATATCAAAGTGAAGGGCACTGGAGAGTTTTGCCAGCCTGCTGTGAAACATTAGGCCTGAGGCCTGTCCCTGTGCTAGCCCATCTTTGCAGGTTAATGTGGATGCACTTGTGAGACTGGAGCAAACAGAGCCTGCCCATTCCCCATTTCCAGGGGTTAGGTCAGTGAGGCTGTGAGGTCAGTCAGGATCAAGAAAGCGCCAGATGCACCTCAGGCTGTTCTAGGAGAATTGACTTTGAGGGGAATCATCTGTGAGTACATCACCGGGACCTGAGACAGGCCATGAAAGGAAAGATGAACTTGTATCAACAGTTCCCCCCATTACCCCAAATCACCAAACACCCTGCTCTGAAGTTCTCAGGGTTAAGTCTAACCCCAGACCAAGTCTCTGATCTCAGGGCTCACTGGATCAGCTACTTCCCATTTTGGGCAAACAGAAAAACAAAAACAGACACTGAGGGCTTAGGATGCTGCAGACACTCTGGTCAACAATTCCTATTGTCTTAAAAATTTATTTCCATTATCATCTCCATTTTGCAGAAAAGGAAACTGAGGTCCAAAGATTTTTTTAAAAATTTGCTTGAGTACACATAGGCAGAGTCAGTGGGATGGGCAGGAATCAGAGTTTTTGACTCCAAAGCCCAAATTCTTGCTGTTCCTACCAAGTCACAGGACACGAAATAAATGCCACCTGATAAATTTCCCCATCAACCCTGATCTAGGGTTAGCAGCGGAATGAGTGTGGGAGGTAATTATAAGGATGATGAATGCAAGGACCTCAGATCCCAGCAAGCAAAGCTAGCAGGAGACAGTGACCCTTAAGTAGCACACAAATATCAAGAATGAAAACAGTTGTAATGACAGAGTCTAAATAGAGTCAGGGCCCAGGTTGTTATACTTTCTCTGGTTGGTTTCCCTAACAGTTCTATGTTCTGAATTTGTTTTCATAAAACATAGGAAAGTAGAGCAGGGCTTTTGTTCTCTATATCTCTTATTATTTTGCTACTAGAAGACTTTGTAAAAGGTGTGTTCCAATTAATGGACATTAAAGCAGAGGAAGGAGACTCATTGTGTGGACCAGCAGTTCTCTTCAAGACTTTTCTTTTGCTTTTTATTCTTTTGTATCCTGTCAAAAGCTGCCCAGAGCTGTGGATACTAAGAGGTAGCAAATGTACTTACTCAGGGAGTAAGGCGGGGGCCCCTACTGTAAGGGTCCAGAAGGACCAGTGACAACTACAAGTTTCCAGAAGCACTTGCCCAAAGAATGCATGTTTCCCTCGTCAGGCTCTAAGGTTGTCAGTAGACAAACCTCAAGCTTAGAATACATTGACACACAGGCAACAGTAACTGTTGACCTGGGGAATGATGAAGTCTGATCCACTCAGTTTATTTGCCAATAAACTCAAGGACTCATTCCTACTGCCACCAATGGAGAGACCTTCCCTGACAATCCCACCTAAGGTGGCCCCCACTAAGTATGCCCAGCCCTTCCAACATATCATCCTGCTTCCTTTCCATCCCAGAACCAAGTGCTACATAAATCACCTTTGCTACTTTTCCTGTTTATTCATTAGAATGCACACTCTTCCTCAGGAGCAGCACAGCATCTTATCTGTCTGGCCTCATTAGTCAATCCCAAGGGCACAGAGGGCACCCAACACACATCTACTGATGGATACCTTAGGTGGTTGGGAAAAGGAATGAATGCATGAATGAACAAATAAACAAATAAACTTCCAGAAAGAAGGCTGTGAGCTCTCACTGTGTTGTGAGCACTACCTGACCTCTTTCTGCCAGCTAAGAGTTTGGGAAACAGCTCAGAAGATGTTGGGGACAAAAGCATTTCCCTTGAATTCTTAATGCCCTGAAAAAGAAAAAGGGGTGTTGTGTTTTGTTTTGAGACAGGTTCTCACTATGTAGTACAGGCTGGCCTTGAGCTCACTATGGAGCCCAGGCTGGCCTGGAACTCATCCTCCTGCCTCAGCCTCCTAGGTGCTGGGATTACAGGTGTGTGCCACCACATCCGACTAGAAAAAGGGTTTTACTTGAGTATTTCTTGACTCAAAGACAAAACTTAAACCTTATAGAACACAGATTGACTCATTTTCTGAAACACTGCAAAACGTGTAATGAGGACTCCTGTCCTCATTACTCACAGTGGAAGGAGATATATCTCACACTCACACAGCAGCTTTCATAGAGCTCAGATAGAAATAATGAGAATGATAAAATAATAGTAGTCATAACAATAATGGTTTCCATGTGTTAAGTATGAACTACAGTATACTAAGGAACTACACGAAGTCCTTTGCATATTATCTCACATTGTTAATTTCATTTACTCCTCATAACCACTTTATGAGCTTTACTCCATGATTCCCATTTTACAAATGGAAACTGAGGCTCAGAAGTGTTAACTTTCCCAAAGTTGCAGCTCTCTCAGGGCAGAGCTCAGATGTGTGTGTGAATTCCAGGTCTCTGCCAGTCAGGTCTTCTGTTCCTTACAGCAGAGGGCATACCACCTAATTCAGTGTCCCCTGGAGGCTGGGGATTTCACAATCATTATTTAAAATTTCATAATGACCTTGTAAGTTAAGTGACATTGCCCTCATGGTACAGATGAAGAAAGTAAGGAACAGGCAGTTAATAAGGTGTCTGTGGTCACAGAGCCAGGAAACAACAGGGGCAGGATTGGAATTTGTACCTATTTACTCTAAACATCTATGCCCTTTCCACAATGTCACTCTGCCACCTCCTCCAACCACAAATCTATTTAGAAAAGGAACTGAAAATACAGAAAAATGCTTCAAGGACAGTATGGCTCCCATAACTGCCTATGACACTGAGGAATTAGAAATCTCCTAAATGAGCCAGGTATGGTGATGCAGGCCTGTAATATCAGCACTCTTGGGGGGCTGAAGCAGAAGGATCCCAATTTTGAGCCCAACCCGAGAAACTGAGTGAGATCCTGTCTCAAAATATAAATAAATGAATGAACAAATGAATGAGGATTAGTTCAGTGCAAAGGACCTGGGTTCAATCCCCAATGCCACAAATAAATGAATGAGAAAAAAGGGGAAAAAAAGGTACTGAGTAACATGATAAATATTTTATGTTAAATTAAGAAGCAGAACACAAGATATAGAAATCCATCTGAAGAAAAAAATGCATAGAGAAAAAAGTAGGAGACATGAACTGCAACTGTGTCTTTGTGGGGAGCTGTGAGTCATGTTTGCTTTCTTTCTAACTTCTTTTTATTTTTCAAATTTCTTATAATAAGCATGTGCTACTTTTAGAATTTAAAAAGTTTTCTTTTTCTTTTTTCATTTCTTTTCTTTTTTTTTCTTTTAAGAAACTGGCTATCATCTGCTAAGGCTGAGTCCTAGCTTATTTCCATCTTTGGAGCAGATTCTACTCTGAGTTTTGATTAAGGGTAATTTAAACCTTTCAAATATCCAAATAGTCTCTGTCGACTTTTTGAGGCAAATAATTGCGTTTTATACTAAACTTATTTGCAGCTCAAATATGCTTAAAACCTTGTTTTGATTACTTGTTTAGAACGTGCATAAGAATCACATTTGCATGATGGGTGATGAGGCAGGGGAACTACAGTTAGCGGGGAAAAAAAAACCCTGCATATTCAACAGCATGTATGAATTCTCCCCTGACACACACATTTATACATGCTCCTCCCATATAGGTGCTTTCCTGTGTCCTTAACCAGCAGAAAGCCCACTTTGCAGATGGAGAGGCTGTGGTGGCTGCCCTTCAGATGACTGCTAGACTGGAGTTGATGTGTTTCATCTGAGTTTATCCAGCAGCTGCCTGAAACTGGCCCTTAGAAGGGCTCTTCTTGCTGTCAAAATGTCAACTAGCCCCTCTTCAGGTCTCTCTAGTCATGGGGTTATCTTTAGGAAAATACATCTGGGCTCCATGTCAACAAAAGCCAGCAGTTCTATTCTACGAGGATCCAGGTTGGCCCTGTAGAAGATAGAAGTTTCATGGCTAAGACACAGATGGTTATCTATGTCAATAGTGTATAAAAAAAAAAAGAAAACAGTACAAAAAATGTAGTGTTAAACAGCAAGATACTCACAATAGCAAAGGAATTTAATAACAAAGACTGGCTGAGAAAGACCAGATCCCTGTGCCCATGAAGTTTGGGGACACTCATTTCAGCACACATGCTTCTGGGTAGAACTGGCCTGGCCTCCTAGGATTAAGCTGAGCTAATGTGTTTATCTGTCTCTCTTTGTCTCTTTGTTTCTGCTCTGACTGCCTTTATCTCTAGTCTCCATCTATTTTCATATTTCAGTCTCCTTAAAAAAAAAAAACAACACACACTTTGACCAGTCAAATGGAGTGAATTTCCCAGCTAAATCACTGTGTAGTGGTGCTACCCCTGCAACCAGGGTGTGTAACTGTTCTCCTTACTGAGACAAAATACCCAACAGCAACAAGTTGAAGGAGAAAAGGTTTATTTTGGCTCACAGCTTATAGAGGTTTGAGTCCATAGTTGATGGTAAACATTAGCAAGACATCAACAAGGACACAGTCTTCCCTTGCTGGGGCTCCCTTCCAGTTCAGCCTCTCCTTATGCTAGGCACAGTCTGGTCCTGGAAGCTTTACTCACAACTGAGCAGCTCTGGGTATGGCCAACACTCAGCGTTCACTCTTGTGATTAAACAACAATGATCAACTAACTAGAGAAGTACAAAGCTTACAGCAATTCCTATAGCTAAAATATTCTTGTCCTTTTATTAAATGTTTTATTTCCCTATTATTATTTGCCAAAAAGAAATGCTTCATTTTGACATAAAGTAAGAAAATATAGACAAATAAAAGATAAAAATGTATGAAATCTCACCACGAAGAATAAGTAATTTGGTTCCTATCAGAATAGCAATTCAGCATCCCATGTAAGTTTAATAATCTAATTAGCCTCCAACATTTAAAAATAAGAGATCTTAACATTTAAGAGGAAGTGACTCGATCTTCACATGGGTACAGAAACTGACCTTTAGAAGCTGAAATACACAATGTCATCCTTTCTTTTTTTAATTAAAAATTCCTTTTTGATTTTTTGATACAAGGTCTCACTGTACAGTTCAGGCTGCTCTTAAAATCACAATGTATCCTTGAACTCACCTCCATTCCCCTGCCTCAGCCTCCCAAGTGCTGGGATTACAGGCAGGCACCACCATTCCCGGCCTCATGTCATCCTTTTAAAAATGAGTCTTTCCAATAACTTGGATACATGTAAACTGAGTGTCCTTGATGTACATATGTGTATGTCTGCCTGTTCATTCACTTAATAAGTATTTATGGATAAATGATGGTTAAGGCCTTAAGATACAGCAGAAAAAAATGACAGAGCTTATGAAAGTATGAGAGATGATAAACACATAAGCACTACACACTTCAAAAAGAAAGTTTCAGAAAGTGGAAAGTGCTCTAAAGAACATAAAAGTAGGATAAAGGGGTAGAGAAAGTGAAAGGGGTAGGGAGGTGACTTCAGAAAGGGGTGCTGAAGACAGTCCCTCAGCTCTGAAGCCTGGGCATTAAGAAGGAGCCAGCCTAGGAAATTCTGTGAAGGCAGAGAAGAAGAGATAGAAGCCGAAGTTGTAAGGCCACAGTGAGCTTGTCTAGACAATGGAAAAGGGTACACTTCAAGTTTTTCTATACCTTGACACCTGGCATAGGCTAATCCCTCTTCTCCCAATACTTAGCTGGTTCCTTTCACCTATCCCTCTCTCCTGTGGCCATAGCCTGATGTGGAGGACCATCTCCTCTGCATTTCTCATAGAACTTCCTCCATAGCACTACTCCCAGGACCTTATAGTTACTAACTTCAGAGCTGTCTCCCTATAATATTAGGAATGACAGCAATCACATTCTTCCTATTCCCGATGTTGAAACAAAGCCTAGCAGCATTGTCTCAGTCTCAGTTTCCTGATGCTATGTAAGATTTTAGCACTAGGGGAACCTGGGTGAAAGGCCATGGAAATTCTTTGTACACATGTATGTGTGCATGTGTGTGTGTATATATGTATATGTGTGTGTGGTATATGTGTGTGTGTGTGTGTGTGTGTATATATATATATATATATATACACACACACACACGCTTATGCACAACCCAGGCCTCATGCACGCTAGGCAAGTGAATTATCCATCCCTAGCTTCTCTTTACTGCTCTTACAACTTCTCTTGAGGCTTCAAATTAAAGTATGTAAATTAATGTGGAAGATACTGATAGACAACTGGAATGATTAAAGGAAAGAATGGAGTGATAACTGGTAATGCATTTCATAAAATCTGAGACACCATCAATTGTGAGACCCATCTTGATGTCAGAGACACCAAGATATGAAAATAGTTCATGTCTCTGAATCAATAATAGCAGTTATCTTCTCCTGGGAAGGAAGGATAATGAAAAGCTACAAAATTCCCTCCTGAGACCTAGGACTGAGTCTACTTCATGAATCGTGCCTCTCTGGTGAGGACCACAGAATACTGGCAGATGGTTCAGGTACAGCACAGCATTGTATCTAGAGAGACTTGATTTTACACCTTTGCATGATGTGAAGTCTCAACATCTCTAGATATCAGATCCTATGTCCATAAAAGCTGACCAGGAGGATTAAACAATATGATGGCAGTAAAACCACTTAACCTTGGGGCCAACCCACAGAGAACAGATGAGCTAAAGATGAAGAGGTATTGAAGGAGCTCAGGCTTTCTGAAAAACAATGGTGTCAGCTCTGCGCTTGCCCTTGCCCATCCTGGGGGACAGTGACAGCAAGGGAAGACGGTGCAAGCTGTGCTCTTCAGGGTATCACCTCATTGTGTCTTCAACAGTTTGACAGTAAGATGGGAACAAAGCAGAGAGAAATGCCTATGAATCACCTATGAAAGGACTGTACTGGCACTTTTCCTACCATGTATCACCTAGTTCTCCTACCATCTCTAGACCCGAGGTAGTCAGCAGGGGCATTTTATAGATATGGAAACTGAGGTAAGGAAAGTTAACTCTCTTGCTTTAAGGTTATGGATAGAAATAATAGAGGTAAGCTTTGTACCTCTCAAGGCTCCAGAGCCAAAGTGTTGAAAATACAGTAAACAGAAGACAAATCAGGAATAAGAGTTTTATTCTTCATGAAAAGTGCTGGAAATCCTATGTGATGGGTGCCAGTCATAAAAGCCAAGGAAGTGTGATTTCAGAGCAGCCAACACTGACCTTTTTGCAAGTCCAGGAAAAGATCAAGTCACTCAAAGAATAAAAATGGTGTCAAAGGAGGTTTTGGGATTAAATGAAGTGTGTAGTTCCCCTGGTTCTGCCAGCCCCTTGACTGAGAATACAGTATTTGAAAATCAACTATGTATGATATGTACACAATTTTCTCTGTAGAGTGAAAAAAGATTCCTCAACCTTTCTTTACCTAATTTTTCTTAATGCAGACAGGGTTTTCAAGGAAAACACTGGCATCTTCTTATTCTTGCAGCTGTAATTAAAACTTTCCCATGTGTTGCTGGAGTTCAAGGAGATAAGGCACAGAGAGACTTGGTGCATTGTCCAGCTTATGAGATAATCTTAGCAAATATTACAAGGATTGCTACTAGTATCATTAGTTGCCATCATTATCCACCATCAAACATCCCCATCATCGACCATCATCATCACCATCACCAATCATCACTGTCATCATCATATCATTGTTGTCAAATATTGCTACTCTCATTATCGAACATTCTCTTCTTGGGAAAACTCAGATAAGAAAGATGGCATTTTTCTCATAAACTAGACAACTATTGTACATTTTCTCTCGTATGTGGAATCTAGAAAAAAAGATACAAAAGTAAAAGGAAGACAATTAGGGAAGAAGAGGAGGATCAAGAGTTGAGGGAAGGGAAGGGTAGGGAGGGCAATGAGGGGATGGATATGATCAAAGTGTGCTATTGCTGTGATTTAGACCTAGAATATCACCGGTGAGGCTTTTGGAAGGTTATTAGATCATCAGGGCTCTACACCCCATAGCTGAATATGCTGGAAGAGGGTACTAGTCTAAAGAGTTAGATCACTGGGAGAATAACCTGGCAGGATATATCTCTTCCTCACTCCTCCCTTCTCCTCCTGCTTTCTGGCCATCGCATTAGCAACTTTCTCTGCCAATCCTTCTGTCATGCTCTTCCACCATGCCATTTCTGCCAGCTGACGGTGGACTAAACCATGAACCAAAATAAACCTTTCCTCTTTTAAGTTGTGGGTGTTGGGCGTTGTGTCTCAGAGGCAAAGAAAGTAACTAAGACAGGTATGTCTTATGTGTGTGTGTGTATACATATAACAAAGCCACAATGAAATTCATTACTATTAATATGGTATGAACTTAAAAAAAACATAGAACTGGAAAGGTGCTAGATCTAGGTCTGAAGATAAGTTCTATTTACTTTTGTAAATAGGGAAGAAAATACCCTTTCCCCCCGAGTTAATGACAAGGAATCGCAGCTATGTATATGAAAGACTCAATAAGCCAAGTGTGGTGGTGTGTACCAGTAACCCCAGCTATTTGGGAGGCTAATGCAGAGGATCACAAGTTCAAGGTCAACCTTGGCAACTTAGGGAAACCTTGTCTCAAAATAAAAAATAAAAAGGTCTGGGGATGTTGCTCAGTGGTAGAACACACCTGGGTTCCATTTCAAGTATCCCCCTACACACACACACAAAAAGGAGGAGGTCAACAAACAACATGCTTCCAATTAACACTGGCCTTGTACATCTGTTTCTCCTGTCACTTGTTCTTAAATAAATTAATGCAAAAGTGGGCAGTGGGCAGGGAGACCTGGTAACATGACTCAGTCACCTCTACATAACTTCCTTTAGCTAAATCACACCCTGCAAGGAGAAGCTTGCTTTCCTTTCTGTTTCCTCTGATAACTGAGGTATCAAGGTTTGTTTCCCTCCACTTCTTTCCTGGAGTCTCTGCCTCTGCAGCTGCTCTGTCTGCACCTCCTCTGCTCTGCACCAAGGCAGACCAGCACCATCCTAAGCCCAGAGCTGAAATTCCTCATTCCCATCTCTGCTGTCCTGTGCTCTAACAGTCATACTGTCCTTTGAGACTTGCCCGCTATACCAGTAAGCAAACTACACATTTTCCACACCCTCCTCTCTTGGCCTCTGAAAAGCAGCCGCCACACAGCCACCAATCCAAGCTGCTGCTTCCAACTCTACACAGCCAAGCAGTCTGACAGAATCTCAGTATGCCAAGAAGCCTGGCAAGAAACTGGATTTCACAGTCTCTTGGGATGAGCCTGCCCCCATGGATCAAGGAGATAATCTTTCAAGGCTGAATTGGAGATGTTTCTCTATGTCTGGAAGAAGTGGGGCAGGGGGAGATTGGAAGCTTAAAGCAACAACCCCTTATTGTCTACTTCTTCATTATGAAACAAAGGCTTAATCCAGCACTCCTGGTATATATAATGCAGTGGTTCAGTGAACACTTAAGGTGATGTGAAGGCCTCCCTAGTTTGGGAGCAAATCTTCGTCTCTAGTTCTAATTTTGTTATCTACTGAGTTCAGACAACTCCCTCCTAAAACTGCAAGACAAGAAGCAGTCAGTACTTTCACTGGTTTGTGTCCTTAGGACAGCCTGAAGGTAGGTTCCTGTGCTGTGACCACAAAATCACTGAAGACAGACAGGGACCAAGGCCCCTATTCACACAGTATAGGATAGGAAAGCCTGAAAGTTGGAAGTTTTCACAAACTTATAAACTTGAAAAGGGACCTCAGATGTGAACCAGTCCCTCCAACACTAGACTGTGGTCAAGTAGACTTCTAACATCTAAATGAGGAGATCACCTATTTCTGGATCTTGGGGTAGGGTGTCCAGATCAGTACTGTTAAGACACCCTACCACTGAACGGCTATCTGCATTCAATCTTTCTTATATCAATTAGTCAATGACTAAGATTATGTCTCTGTCATTTACTACTCTATCTCTAGCATCCAGCCCATCGCAGGATGGCTGTATAGAAAGACAGGCAGGCAGAATGACAGAGAGATAAACAGACAGATGAATCAAAGCTTGTTTCTATCCAACTTCTACCCACTGGGCTCCATTCTGTCCAGAGATGCTGGTAGTATAGGAAAAAAAATCCTAAACTTTGAGTGGGGGAAAAATATGACACTTTTGAACTGTGTGACCATGGGCAAATTATTTACTAAACATTCTAAAGATCTCCTTCTCTGGCTCTAAAATGGAAAGAATGTCTACTGAATCTCAGGATTCTTTTGATACTGAAATGAAATAATACATAGTACTTCAGCAGGTCAACCAAGAAATTCTTTTCTTTCAAGATTTTAGAGATCAAGAAACAAAATGATAACAATAATAATAAAAATCTTATAAATAGAAAGTTAAGCCAGAGTCTGAAACATGTATAACAAAAGGCTCACCATCCTATTGACCCCTAAAAATGGATTAGAAAGTGATAAACAATACAACAATACAAAAAGGACATTAATGGGTTATTCATAAAACAAAAAGGGGGTGCAAATTTAAGCACAGACATATGTTCAACTTCACAAGTAACATGAAAAATGTATATCCTCAAATCATGAAATATAATTCTTCCCTCTATCAGACTGGGAAAATTTAGAAGACTGACAATACTCAGTGTTGGTAAGGACATGGGGGCAATGGTGGGACAAAGTACTCTGTTACCCTGGTGTGACTGAAAAATGCTTCAGCCCTTTGGGACAGCAGTTTGGCTGGGCCTATTAAAATTTTTTAAAAATGGATATTCTTTACTTCAGCATATCAACTTCTACCTATTAATCCTTCAGAAATACTAAAAATATACAAAGAGGTTTGTGCAATGGTAAGTCTGGCAGCTTTGTTTGCAGTGAACAAGAAATGGAATACATCTAAATATCCCTCATCCGGGGAATTTACATAAATTATGGATCCTTCATACTGGGAAATACTCAGCAGATGCTTAGAAAGAATAAGGAAGGCAGCAGCTGTCTATGAGACAAAGTAGAAAGCTTGCATTATATCATCCAATTTGTGGAAAAAACAAAACAAAATAAAACAAAGGAGCAGGACATCCTCAGGAACCCTGGTGACCCATTCCTGTGCCTCCCCAACCAGCATGTGAAACAGGTGGAGCCCTGGACACCTTTTGGGGCCTTGGTGGATACTCCTTGCACTCCCTGCATCCACATGAGAGACAGGCTGAATCCCAGACATCTTCAGGGACCCTGGAGAGCCATCCTCACACCTCCCACACTAGCATGGGAAGCAGGCATAGATATGGACAACTTCTAGAGCCTCAGTAGCCACTCCTAGCACCATCCGCACCCTCTCGCAGATGAGCTGAAACCCAGACAGAGTCAGCAGCCTTAGGAAATCCACCCTCACCCCTGCTCTACTGGCGTGAGAACCGGGCTGAGTCCAGGGCAACATCTGAAGCCTCAGTGCCCACAACCTGCACTGCCCCCACTCTTGTGGAAGCCAGGCTGAACCCTAGACAGCTTCAAGAACTCCAGTGAGCCTCCCCAACCCTTTCCTCACTGGTCTGGGAACCAAGTGAATTCAAGAAAGTATTGGGAGCATCTGTGATCCCACCTTGCTACCACACACCAGCAGAGGAGCCATGCTGAGCACTGGGGACCTTCAGATCCTCACCCCATCACTCCCACACCATCCTGGGAGTGAGGCTGAGCACCAGGGAACATCTAGATCTTCAAAAATGACAAAATGAAGGAGGAAAATGCAACCTCAGACCTCTACCCCACCAAGAACAAGTCCAGGAGACATCAACAGAGAATAGCCTGCAAGTTGTACACCTGAAATTACTGAAATGATAGCACTGCAGTGAAGAAACAACTCCATCAGGCCAGAGAAGACATCAAATCAGAAATAATCTCTCAGGTAAAAAAAAAAAAAATGACAACAATAATCAAAGAATTGCTCAGCACATGCAAAAATAACTTTGATAAGAAAATAGAGGAGCATAGAAAATTCACGGAGACCTTGAGTGAACAATATAGAAAAGAACTAGAATACATGAAACAGATTCAAACAGATATTCAGGAAATTAAAAATTCCATCAAAAGCTGAAAAATCACTTGAACAAACCTGAAGACAGACTTCCAGACCTTCAAGACAGCATTGCCACAAATGAATGTGAAAGGAAGGATCTATTAAAAATAAAAAGGAATCAGGAAATAACAACTCAACAACTGCAAGATGAGCAAAGAAAAACAATGTAAGATTAATAGGTGTCAATGAAATAGCAGGTGTCAAAACAAATGACATAAAAAGACTATTTTCAGAAATAATAGCAGAAAATTTCCAAGGCATAGAAGAACCAGACATCTGATAAGTGAAGCATGTAGAACTCCAATTAGCTATAACCAAAATAAATCTACACCCAGACATATAGTAATCAAAATCCCAGAAACTCAACAAAAGATCAGAATATTAAAACCTGTTAGACAAAAGAAACAGACCACCTATAAAGGAAAGCCCATTAGAATCACAGCGGATTTCTCAACAGAAACTATCAGGTCAAAAAGAGCTTGGATTGAAGTATTTCAGGTACTGAAAGAAAACAACTTCCAAACCAGATTGATGTGCCCTGCAAAAGTACTCTTCAAATTTACTGGAGAAATAAAATATTTCCACGGTAAAGAACAACTGAAGAAATTCATGAGCACCACACCAATCCTACAAAAGGTACTAAAAGATATTCTAGAAAGAGGTTAAAAAGAAAAAAGACAACAACTTCAAGAACAACAACAGAAAAGAACCACCAAGCAGAAAAAACAATTAAACAGAGGGAAAAAGGAGGAATCAACAGCAGGAAAATAACATGACAAAGATAAGCTAATACATATCAGTTATAATCATCAATGTAAATGGTCTCAATGCACCAATCAAAACAAGCAGACTGGCTCTGCATGCCCTGCGCCGAGTGAGCAAGTGCTCTGGGACCTGCTGGTCCTGTGGTTCAAGTCCGTGCTTTGCTCACACCGCCACGGTTCCCAGCT
>NW_004955442.1:6224095-6225568 GCF_000276665.1 Chinchilla lanigera
AAATAACACACTCCTGAACAACCAGTGGTTCACACATGAAATCAAAGTACAAATTAAACAATATTTACAGTCAAAGGAAAATGTAGATACAACTTATAGGAACCTGAGGGATGCAATAAATGCAGTACTCAGAGGGAAACTTACAGTGGTGAATTCCCACCTCAGGAAAACAGAACAAGCACAAATAATCTTATGCTGCACATCAACTTTCTAGAAAAAGAAGGGCAACTCAAACTCAAAGCACAAAGAAGACAGGAAATTATAAAGCTCAGGGCAGAAATTAATGCAAGGGAGATTAAAAAAGCAATACAAAGAATTAATGAATTGAAGAGTGGTTCTTTGAAAGAATAAATAAAATACATAAACCCCTAGCCAACCTTATCCAAAAAAGGAAAGAAAAAACTGAAATATATGCAATAAAGAATGAAAAGGGTAAAATCACTACAGATCCTGTAGAAATTTAGAAGATCATCAACACCTAGTTTGAAAATCTTCAGTCTCCTAGCATGGAGAACACAGAGGAAATGGACAGATTTCTAGAGAGATATGAATTACCAAAGTTGAATAAAGAAGATATAAAAATCCTGAATAACTCAGTATCAGCCAGTTAAATTGAAAATATAATAAAAAACTTGCCAATGAAGAAAAGCCCAGGTCCTAATGGATTCATAGCTGAATTTTATAAGAAATTTAGACAAGATTTAGCAACAATTCTTCTCAAACTCTTTAATGAAATTGAAAGGGAAGGAATTCTCCCCAAAACATTCCTAGAAGCAAGTATTATCCTGACAACACAACCAGAGAAAGACCCAACCAAAAAAGAGAATTACAGGCCAATCTCCCTAATGAATATAGATGCAAACATTCTCAATAAAATACTAGGAAACAAAATACAACAAATCACTAAGAAGATTATACACCATGACCAAGAGGGATTCATCCCAGGAATGCCTGGATGGTTCAATATACACAAATCAATGAATGTAATACACCATGTCAATAAAGCAAAAGACAAAAATCACATTATCATCTCCATCGATGCAGAAAAAGCCTTTGATAAAGTCCAACACTCACTCATGATAAAAACCCTACAGAAAATAGGAATAGATGGTCTTTACCACAATCTGATCAAAGCCATCTATGACAAACCAATGGCTAGTATCATACTAAATGGTCAAAAATGGAAAGCTTTCACTTTAAGATTAGGAACAAGACAAGGATGTCCACTGTCACCACTCCTACTTAATATAGTTCTGGAAATATTAGCTAGAGCAATTAGATAAGCGAGAGAAATAAAATGAATAAGGATAGGAAAGGAAGAAGTAAAATTATCATTATTTGTAGATGACATGATACTCTACATGGAAGACCCCAAAACTCCACCAAAGGGCTTACAGATTTAATAACCAAACTCAGCAGCATAGCTGGATACAACATCAACACTCAAAAATCAATAACATTCCTGTACACAAA
>NW_004955442.1:6227368-6445046 GCF_000276665.1 Chinchilla lanigera
ATATATATAAGAATTGCTGGGATAACTGTACTGCTGATGTCTGATGGTAAACTGAAAGGAATAGTTAATGTTTAAATTTTTTTATATTTTGACCAATTTTGCATGCTTATATCTGGTAATCTGAGCCACTGACTTGAAGACAACAATATGCAATGGAACAACCATTGGTGAATTCCCACCATCTTGTCTAGTGAAACTTCGTATTGTCTCTAATGCTTTATTTAAGAATTTTTTTTTATTCTTTAATCGTTTGAACAATCTTCCATTCTTATATCTGGTAATCTGAGCAATGTAGTTGAAGATAATAATATGTAATATAACAACCACTGTTAATTCCTATCATTTTATTTTGAGACCCTGTATTACTTTTAATGTGCTAGCTTTGTTTTCTTTATGTCTGTGATGTTGGTATGTTACTATTGTTCTTTTTCTTTTTTTTGTTTTACTACTCTCTTTAAAATTAAAACAAAACACAACAAAACAAAAAACTACAGCAGCATCAGTGAGTCCACACAGAGTAGTGGTTTTCCACCAAAGCAATTCTGTCTCCTGGGGGAATTTCAAATGCTTGGAGACACCCTGGGTTGACAGAATTAGGGAGAAGATGTGGTGACCAACATGCACAGGAGACCCACTAAACAAAAAATTAACTGGTTCTGAATTTCAACTGTGCTGTAGGTGAGCCACCATGGCACAGAAATATGGAAGTGTTATCATATGGCTCCCCCCAGCCCAAAGGCATGATTGAATGTGTGCTGCTTTGACCAGTATGACTCCATCTCCCCTTTTGCTGTAAGAATACCCCATTCTCCCACTAGGCTGCAGCTTTGGGAGATGTGTGCCCTGGAAACATCACATCCACCCAGATACAGCGATGAATGGATTAAGGAAAGGCCCAGATTAGTGAGTCAGTGAGACTCAATCCCATGATGCTGTTGGCAGTGGGAGAAAGCAGAGGCCTTTCTCACTGAGGGCAACTGAGCCAAGGGTGTTAGCCTAGAGCTGCCCACCAACATCTGCTCCTGCAGCCAGCTCTGAACACAGCCAATGTAAAGACAGCTATGAAGATGCAAGACTGAGCCCTGATGACATTTAGTCCCTGAAATTCATGCTATGCCCTTGGTCCTTTCCGAGAGGTAAGCCCATGAGTGTCAATGTGATGCGTTTCCTTCCCTTACCACCACAAGAGTGCCAGTGCAGATCAGGAGTCAGTGTCTTGGTACAAAGACCTGAGTGGCAGTTCATCTCCTATCCTGTTCCCATGTGAGCAGCCTAGCCCTGGATCAGGGCAGGGTCACATTCCAGGAGTAGGAAGGTAAGTAGATAGCTGTACCCAGAGGACCCTGTTGTCAATGTGTCCAGGAGTGCTCAGAGTCTACTGTGACCACCAGCACTCACACCAAGCTGCAGCTCACCCCCATAAACCAGCCCCAGAGGACAAGCACAATGATGGCTGCAATGCTCACCAAAAGGCAGAGCTGCACGACCGTGCACAGCAGGGATTGTGGGTCAGGTCAGTACTTGTTTTAGGGGAGGTTCTGTGGATTGAGGATATTAAGTAGCGTCTCTATCCCCATGCTCTGGATACCAGTAGGACTCTTTCCCTTACCCTCCTGCCCCCCAGCCAGGGGAGGGAACGCCAGACAGGTTTAGGTGGGTATGTGATTACTCTCCTAGAGAAGGGAACATCTGAGCTGACCAGCACAGGGGGCCAAGTCTCAGGACTGCAACTGCTATTAAGCACTTGGAGAAAAGCCCCAAACATAGAGGCAAGAAACGGTACAAATGATCATGCTCTGAAACTCTAAGACCACAACCAGACAAAACAGCCTCTCTCCTTCTTACCTAGTCTACTCTCCAAACAACTTTCTGACAACAAATCCTTGTGGTCCGTATAAACCCTACATTTGATTTGTGGTGGCTTGAGATCTATTTTCTTTCTTGATCAGCCTGATTTAGGGTACACGGGCATGTGATTTTACAGTAATTGATGATAAGTGATATTTAAAGTTATTAATGTCAAGTTAAAAATATCATTGACCAATTAACACCGATTTTGAATCTGTAATAGAACCATAATTGGTCATTAAAAAGTTGCAGGTGATTATTAATAGTAGTGACTAGGTAACCATGCAGGGAGGGATACGCTAGCTTAAACCTGCTCCCACAGGGAGGGGTACTTGGAACTCTAACAATTGCATGTAGCTCAGGCTTTAGGAAGAAAATGTACCCCACATACTTTACCTCATTTCTTCTTCTTCCCCTTCCCAAGAACTCAGAGAAGGAATTCTACAGGCAAATAGGAACAAGCAAGGGTACCAAGAAGCCACACAGTTAGGGAAGGGAGGGAGGGCAGTGCACCTGCTAGAAGCCTGCAGAAGAACAGCCTGGTGGGGAGTTGTGGATTTCCTCTCTGTGCCAAGGACCGAAGATGGGCAAACAGAAGGAAGGAAGGAAGAAGGGTGGGAAGCCAAGGTGAGGGGAGGAGGGGAATACAGAGAGATAAGACAGTGTGAGAGAGAGGAAAGCAGAAGAGGAGGAAATAACGGGTAAGAGAAAAGAGGCAGAAAAAAGAAAAGAAGGAAATGGAAAAGGAGGAGGTTGAGACTAAAATAGAAGGAAAGGGGAGGAAAGAGGGGAGGGACAGGTAAGGAAGAGCAGGGCAGAAAGGGGAGGAGGGAGCGGAGAAGTGAGCAGCTCCCAGCTCTGATCTCTTGGCCCATCTCTGGCTTCTTTCTATGTCTTCACAGCCAGATACCTGAATATAGGTCTCTGGTGAAGTAACTTGAGGCACCAGGGTCCCCTCAGACCGACCCCATGCAGCAGTATGACACAAAGCCTGGGTTAAATTAAACATGGGAAGATGCAAAATTTTCACACATGGTAAAATAGAGATGGAGTGCTGTGTCGAATGGGAAATGCCCATGACTGTGGGAAATGGGACAGGGACACTAAGAAAGGCTCTGCTCAAGGTGGCCATGGCCTGTCAACTCCAGGAGGGAGGGAAGAGGGCCCATTCCCCTCAATTCTACTGTCTCACTAAGCATGCACCTGGCAGGTAGTGAGGGCTTGACAGATGTTTGCTGAATGAATAAGTAACTGGGCTGTGACCCCCCAGCTCCTGGGTTTTAGGTACTTCTGCGCCTAATGAATTTGAGGGGAGTATTAAGAAAAGCGGGAATGCCCAGGCTTTTTAAGCAAGAAGAAGCCTTAGTGGGCTTCCTGGAAGAATCTGTGAGAACACACCTTCTCTATTCTGGTTGTCTGATCGTCCCACAGGGTCCTGGAGAGGGGCAGCTTTAGTCTTACAGACCAGAGGGCATGTCAATCAGAGCTCTGCCTTCCTGCATCTCTTCCCAGCACCATATCAGCTGAGCAGGGTACATCCTGAGCCATTTGCCCAGCAGGCAACATGTTTGAGGACAAGGAAGCAGCCCCAACCTCACTCCTGGAGGAAGCCTCATGCCCACCACCTGTGCTCTTCAGATGAGCTGCACAGGAAAGACCATCGGTCTTTCCTCTGGCCTGAGACCTACTTCTTGATGCAGAAGATTCCATCTACCCCAAACACCTCTATTCACCCAGTCTTGTTTCAGACCTCAATATGTGAAGTCCTACGCCAGGAGGTCAAGCACTTTGTTCTTCCTGCCATGACGTCAGCAAGTGGAGGGTCTGACAGTGCAAACACTGGGCCTTGAACTGCACAGCATGCTGAGATGCAAACACCAACCTTCACACCAGGAGGCTCTCATGGCCGGATTAATTACTCAAGGAATAGTTTCCAAATGTGTACATTTCGTTTGGGCATGGTTGGGAGAGAAGAAACAGCCTGTCCTTGCCACGTAATCACAAGGCCTCATTTAAACACATTACATGGTCCTCTGCAAAAGGAACAGGACATAAGAGTGCCGGAAGTAATTGTCCGCTGTGTTTTGATCACAGCTCCAGGCTGGCCCTGCTGAGAAGGTGGGGATGGCCATCTTGCCTTTTAGGGGTCCTGCCTGCTCTCTGGTCTTCGCGACAGTGTGGGCCCTGTGCAGTGCCTCTGTGCGCAGAAGGGATCCCCAACCAGCACATACTGGCCAGCTGATAGCCCAGAGCTCCCACAGCACACAAGGCAGGCTAGAATGTCTGCCCAAGCTGGGACCCTCACCCCTCACATCTGCTTCAGGTTTTCCAAAAACAATAGCTAGGCAGGAAAATGTTTTTGAAGGGACTTTAGACAGAGAGAAGGAAAGGGCCACCCAGTATGACAGAGGATCCTAGAGAAGAGACTAGTGGAAGAAAACACAGATTTGTGTCATAGCAAGTTATTTTTCTTAGGCTTTGCTTCTCTGTTGGCACACAGGACTACAGGACACGCCGCCACCTTGGGAAGGCCCATTTAAGTTGTGACTCACACATTTCGATAAAAGGAAAATGACTCCAAACGTACCTCCTACTTTTTATGAAGTATTCAGAACACCAGACACTGCCATTCAAGAGCAGTAAGCAAACATGGGGTCTCTGAAAGCCAAGACTGAAAGAAGAATCTTGGGTAGCGATGCCTGGTACCTGGTGCTCCAGCACTTGTGCTGGTTCACATTCTGTTCGCATAATGCAGAGGAAAACAGGAGGGACACAGCTGTCCCTGTGGCACAAAGAGAAACTTTGAACACCTTCCTCAATGCCTCCAAGGGGCCACTGTCCCTTCCTCCTCCTGTTCCTTTGCCTCTTCGTGGAGGAATGGGAAGGGCCGGAGCAGGGAACCCCCAGCAAGGAGATGGGCAGGCTTCTCCAGGTCAAGGGGTGGGAGTGAGCTCCACTCCAGCTGTGGCAAGGAGTGATGACCCTGGGCCCTGGGGACCCCCAAAGACACCTCATCCTGCTGGAATAGACTGCAGCCAAGGGGTGTGGTCTGGACAATACACAGGGTAGGGTGGCTCTAGCTGGAGCTCCAAGCACTCATGCAGTGTACTTCCAGGGACACTTAAAGACAGTGGTTCTGCCTGCCACCCTACAGTCAGTTCTTCCTCAGGTCCTCCTCTCTGCCTCTTCTCAGATGCACCTATCTCCACAGTGTCTCTCCTTCTCTGCTTCCTTCCCCTTGATGTCCTTCTTGCTGTCCTTCTGTCACTTTTCACTCTACCTGTTTACACCTTCTCACATTCAGGCCTCTCAGGGATCACTGCCCCTTGGTCACCATGACTAAGTCAGGTGTCCTGCTGCCCATTCCACTCCATGGTCCACTCCACAGTCTGTGGCCTGCTACCTCCCCTGGCACTGTCATTCTTGAGTGTGACAGTTATCACCACTAAGGTATTCTGTGTACAATTAGGAGACATGGCCATCATGCCAGGAAGAGTGCCTTGGCTGCATCCTTCATTGTTTTTTAATCCCTCCTGAAGACATTTCCCATGCTTGTAATTATGATGAACAGCACACCTTTCCATTAGCACTTGGCTGCTTTATTTACACATGTGCCTTGTTCAGGCCCCACCCTTCCTTCCCCACCCAACCAAGCAGCAACTGTTCAGCAAGTGGCAACTGTTACCACGGAACAGAAAGTACACAAAACAGCAGCTGCCGACCTCCATGATGAGCTGATGTGTTAGGCTCACATCCTAACCTTCCCAGACACCAGCTGGATGCCTGCGCTGGGCAGTTTTCTAGATGACCTTGGCTCATAGCTGGGCATGGAAGGAGTTAGGAAAGGGACAAGGATCGAGTAGCACTGAGATGCCACAGAAAGGCAATGAAGCAAGTCCATACTCAGCTCTTTGTGCCACTGTTGGCGTGGTCTTCTGCAAGTCACTGCTTTGGGTTTCCTCACATAAAAATATATAGAGGGAGTTAAGCCTGGATATCCCAGACACTTCTATTTGGAGACTGTCTATAAAGTCCAAGCCTTTCTGATTTTCAGCTTGCCAAATATGAAATTACAGCACAGAATAAGCCTTTCAAAACACAAGCACACACCCACATGTATGCACAGAGGCAAGCTCTAAGTTTTCCTCAATTCTACACCCCATGATTTTATACCTTTAAGGCCGAAAAAGCCTCCACACTTAATGGACTTCTCACATTCCTGGGGACCCATCAATTAGAAACTCTGGACTTGCAGCTCTCTTTACTGTGAGAATATTACTCTGTCCCCAATACCAGCTGCCCATGGCAGCCCTGACAATGACTGATGGGTCAATAAAACAGTGGGCAGAATCCCATGGCAGATTATGAAAGCAGGCTCATTTCGGTGAAACAAATACTCTTGGCATAGCCTGTAGGGGGTGAGCTCCACAGAAGGGGTAAAGACTGCAGCAAAGCCGGCTCCAGAGGTCACCCAAAGAAAGTCACCCAACCCATGGAGTCACATTGCTTTGCCTGTAACATGGAGACGAGGACTAGCACCTCACTCAGGAGTCACAGAAAGGAGGAAAGAACACTGAAAATCAAGGTGCCTATAGCAGAAGCTGCTGGCTGCCTACAAGTGCCAGCTGTGACCCCGGCAAGGCGTCCTTGGTACCTCTCACAGATGCTTCCCTTGCCTTCCAGATGCCTGAATGGGGTCCTATCTCCTCACCAGAACCCAGATCCCTTGAGAATAATGGCATCTTGTTGTCTGATGCCCTGTCACAGCTGATGTGGGATACTTGATACAGCAGATGCTAAATCAAAGTTTTGAACACACATGCATACCCAAAGACATTCAATAAAATGGAGAAATTCTTTTTATACCTGCTTACAAGTTTTTTTGATTATCATAAAAAAGTAGTTAGCAGCTCCCTAAAGAGAATATTCACAAGAAGCCAAGTGCCACACACTGTGCTCAGCACTTTACACCTCGTCACATACCACATCTATGCTTCAGGGTGGGCAGTGTGCTGCTCCTCCACTGTCTCCCTCTCTTCAGAGCAAAGCTCCTTTCCTTAGTGGAATGTCTGCCTCACTAGACTGTGAGGTCGGTGAGGGTAAGCCCAGAGTCAAGGCTGGCTCACCACTGGCTTTGCAGAGGTTAGCACAGGCCTGGCATATAGCAGGCCCTTACTTATCAGCTTGCAGATGAGAAAAAGAAGCAGAAATACCCTGTGAAAGAAAATAAAAGATTCTTCCTGTTAGGAAAGACAAAAGCAGTAATAGAATAACCACATGTTACACACCAAAAAAAGCCAATGTACCAAGGAGACGCTGGTGTCTCCACTTTTTGTTTTCAACCCCATCAGCTTCTCCCAAGAAATCTTGGCTTTGTGGGATAAAAGTTTCCAAGGAAGAGAGAGGGCAAATAAAGGCAAATGCTCCCATGGTTCCACCTAGCATGCAGTACGTGAGCCAGTACTGGCTGGAAAAACCCAGAGAACAAATGGCTGCCTCAGCCCACAGGTATGACAGGAAGGACCAGGCGTGAATAAGGACCTGCATTTACCTTAGAGCTTGTCCCTTTCCCCAAATCTGGAACTTTACTTGCTGAAGCAGAGGCTTCCTACTAGGACTGCAGTCACAGCTCCCATTTCTGCACCATTTCATCTTTCCCTACTTAAAGAACTCCTGTCTCTCTGCATAGCTACACACTAGGCAAAGCACAAAGACAAGCCATGGGTAAGAGAAGGCTTGGGGCTCAAGGGTGAGCTATCTTAGGAAAGAGCATGAAAGGAAGAGACAGTAAACACAAAGCCTGAAGTCCAAAAACATAACCATCCTCCAAGCCACCTGAAGCTCCATGCCGCCTACTGAACTGCTGTGATCCATTATTAATATGAAAAAAATCATGGATTTTCCCTGCATCACATACATACATAAGCTCAGCTGGACTAAATCTTTAAAATAATTGCTCAGGCTACAGAACTTTGCAGGGCAGGGGCAGTAAAGAATTTATTCTAGAGAAAAAAGGCTTTGTAGAAACAAAGAAAGCTTTACAAAGATGATCTAAGTAGTTCCCCATGCAAATGGAATACTGTCCAGAGCCAGTTATCTGATGTTAAATTTAAAGATGGAAATTACATCTACTACTGTAGATGTAATTACACTAAAGGTATTTTTTTAAGGTTCAGGGCTCAGAAGATAAGTGTGCTGATATATTATTTCATACCAATTTAGTGGATATAACATTTGTGGGGTTTTTTGGGTTTTTTTTTGTTTGTTTGTTTTTCTCCAGTACCGGGAACTGGACTCATGACCTTGCGCTTGCCAGGCAGGCGCTTTTGCCGCTGAGCTAAATCCCCAGCCCCGGATATAACATTTGTTAAAGAAAGTATGTGGGCTGTTTATAAAGTCTAAGATACCAATATAAAACTTCAGTTGGATATTAACATAGAGCTCAAATTTGTTTGGAAGTGTGGTATTTGGAGAATAACATCAAATATTTCCAGAGGTGTAAGCTAGAAATTTATTGATAAACAGAAATTTTAATTATGTTTGTCTGGAAGTGATACAAAATCTTTCTCTCTGTATTGAAAGAGAAACATCAAGAAAACCTGAGCAATATAAAGGACTGAGTTTTGTTTTGTTTTCCATTGTATTTGCTGCTGCTTCTTGGTTTTATCTTTGGCTAGTGCCTGTTAGCACTAGCATTAGCGGCCCAAAAGCCTAGGAAATACTTTCAAACCTACATTGGAAAGATTCTGGATACCAATGCTACTTTTGTACTAAAAACTGGTCAAATGGTGCCACTTCTTACTTTTAGCATGAGTGGAACACACCTTGCCCCCTCTGAGGATATAAGTGCACAAGCATTTCTATATAGCATTTATTCAATCTGGTCAGTAAACAGCATTTCTTACTAATGTCCTTTTTGCTGAATGCAATTCCAGACCTTTCCCACAATCCCAGCAGTTACTGATGCTATGGGCAAATTATCTCAGCCTTGTAGGTATTTATAAAGGAGAATAACCTTCTTGCCATCCCTGCAGGCAAGCTGTCAGGACCATGACACTGCTCAGACAAGGCACCTGAAGGAGCACCCCTGAAAGCCCTCCTACAACCAGCCAGTCACCGTGGGGTTACACCTGCTTTGACAACTTCCCAAGGCAAAACTATTCCAGATTGGTACTCAGAGCTGGATGGTTTGATGGGTAACATGTTTGTGCATAGCACAGGCCCCAGAGCTGTCCTATAGAAAGTTCCAGGTATGGCTGCAGGTTCAGTCTCTGCCATCACAGGGATGCAGATGGCTGCCCATGTAGGCAAGACCTCAACCAGGCTGAACCTTTCCCTTCACACTGAGAGGAACTATACCAGCTGTTTGTAAGATTGTCAAAGAGCTTGGCTCTACCCTCACTCAGTAGCACAGAATTTCTGCAAATTGGTCAGAAATCACTAAGAACAGATGTTACTGAGTGATATGCTTCTCTGTCTTTGTTTCCTCATCCATAAAATGGGAATAATATGAGTTTTTCACCCTACAGAGTTGCTTTCAGAGATGACTGAGCTATTTTATATAACACACATAATCAGTAAGAGGCAGTTGTACCTTACAATCATTTACTATTAATTTTTAGTCACAGTATAGTCACTCCTTTATATCAATGTTCCCCATAGCTCAACATCCTCAACTTTTTGCAGTTTTCACTATTTATTTAGTATTTTTCTTTAGCTTGACTCATTTTCTTTTGCTTTAAATTTATTTTAAAGGGGGTAAATGGGAACATAGAATTGTGTCATAACTAGAAGGCAAATGTAAAAATAAATACAATGAACACAAAGCAATTTAAACTGAAGCCTGTTGCTGGTCAAAGGTGATGATTCTCAGCCTGCCTGAGTTTCTCTCCTAAAAGGCAAAATCAGAGGATGTGAGGCTGAATCCTCACCTCCAGGTAACTGGAGGCAAGGGAAGTGCTCTACCTGCAGGTCTGTCCAGCACAGGACAGACCTGGACAACACTGAACAGACCCACAGCCCCCGTGCCCACTAATGTGGTTCTAAGCAGCACTCACAGAACCTTCTGCGCTGGTGGAGGCGGTGCAGTTCTTACCATCTAACACAGCCACTACCAGTCCACATAGCTATAAAGCACCTGAAATGTGGCTGGTGTGACAAGGAACTGAACCTTCATCTTATTCAATTTTAATTAATTTAAATTTAAATATCTGCATATGGCTAGTGGCTGTGATGCTGGACAGCAGAGTTCTCTTGAGAAAGTTACAAGTCTGGGCTCTTCAAACAAACTTCTGTTCTTTTTGGAGTTATGCCCTTGGCTTCTCTCCAAGACTTTTTTGAAATTGGACAATGATTTTACAGGAAGATGTAAATAAAGACTGTTTATTACAGACATCCTTTATCATTGCTGAAGCTTAAGTTCTATAGGGAGATTTCTTTTAGAGCTCCTTTTGAGCTCTTTTCTTGTCATCAACAATGGAATTATCCAAAAATAATCACATTTCTATTTTCACATTGGCTGCAAGGGAGCCCTTAGGAAGTTTACAAGTCAATGAAAAACACCACACTGCATTGCACGACAAATATGGTTTCCAAATTTGCAAATTTCCAAATGTGCCTTTCAAACTCTTAGCTTACATTTTATGACTGATTTCATTTACCATTCTTTTCCATACATTTCTCTAGATATTATCTCAAATCTTATAGGACTGGATAGCATGCATTTTAAAAAACCTTTTAAAAAATGTCCAATGGCACCAATATTTAAATAAGTCACCTTCTATCCAGTATAACAAAACATTGCAACAAAGCCTTCCTAAAATGCTTCTAAACACAGGACTGAGACTTTGGTCTTGAGGAACCAACAAGAAACACTGTTAGCTAAAAAGAGAAGAACAATGAATGCAAGAGGTTGTGACTTTATACACTCCAGCATGGGGAGCAACTCAGAAGGTCTGTGGTGTGAGCAGAAGTTGCTGCAGGTGATGTGGCCACATTCTGGGTGCACTGGCTGGGAGAGCTTAGGAAGCTCTGAAAGCAGTGAAGGATTAGAAGACAGTGGCTTTAATGCTACTATGGCCACCATGGAAACTGTCTCTCAGGCAACAGCATATTTGCTGTGTCCATCTCACTTCAGAGGTGACTTTTAGAAACTAAAGATTGCCAAATTGCTTCATGAGGTGAAGGAGGAGGTCAATACTGAAAAGTCAAGGAAACCTCTCCAGGGTTACCACATTTTAATTTTGCTCTAAAATAAAGTTGCCAGCTTCCCTCTTTTCATCCATCTTCCAGGCAGCCTCCCAGCTTTCTGATGACCACAAAGCAGAATCTAAAGGGCACTCAGTGAGAGGTCTTTGTTTGGGTTGTTTTGTTTTTTATTTGTTTTGGTTGGCTTGGGATGAACAGAGAAAGGTTATATCTGGCAATCTGGCATATCTAATTCTCTTTTAAAACCACAGTTGAGAGCATCATAAACACTCAGGTTCTACTAACACTTATTAAAGTGCTACTATTCCTGTCTGAATATGTCAAGTAAAATGACTTTTTTACATCAGATTCTACCTCATCTATCTGTAAGATCTTAAGTAAGATTCAGACAGTATGCTTATATCTAAGACGAAACAGTGTGATCATCTGAGAAGGCTAGAAAGAATGAGTGTCTACTATGTGCTACACGTTTCTAATTTCACTGCTGTTGTATAAGATATATATTACAGTTTTAGAAGGTCTATATTATTTCCATTTTACATATGAAGAAACTAGATTTACTTAAGGTTATAAGACTAAAACCACAGCTCCTATTTTCAGGGTCAGTGTCTTTTTTCACCACTCTATTCTCTAGGAAGAATGTCTTTAAGATGAGAAGACTTATACAGTGGGTCACTCCCCACTAAGAAAATTGGCAAGAAAACCTAGGTTTTTCACAGAGTTCATGTGGGTCAAAACTAAACTTAATGAAAACTACTGTGCTTCAAAGGACAGTGGAAGCAGGAAGCAGTTCAGAGTTCATGCTGAAATGAGCAATTCCAGAACAAGAAGAAACATGAGGTTGGCAATCAGAATCCACAGTAAAAAAGAGAAAGATCAGCAGAGAAGTAGGCAGGCCTGAAAAAAGAATCAGAAAATGAGGTAAGAAAAACTGAGGTCCTTGTTGCAAAATCACCTCCAAAGAAGACATAGATCTGGACAGTCAAGTCCCAACTGGGGTGTCCACCTCTACCACAAGAAGAAAAGGAAATACCTGTGGTCTTAAATTATCAAGTATATCTGCTACCCCTTCCTTTGAAAGAGTGGTCTGATTGTCATCTGGGACATTCCCTCTTGTAACTCAGATATATGGTCAGGTGAAGTCAGCACAATTCCAGCACATGAACCAAATAGGCCAGCCACAGAAGTTTATCACTCAACCTCAAGGTTCAGGAATGGGCTCATAAGCCAAGACAGACTCAGGAGGCATGGCTCAAGATGTCACTGAAACCATCTAGCTAGGCTGAGAGACTAGCACGGGTGGGAAACATCCACCAACCTCCAAACATTCCACCAAGGATGTTGAGAAGCAGAAAGGAGAGACAGCAGCAGGCTCCTGACCACAGGGTCAGCATGCTGGAGGTCTGACCTCCCCTAGACTACACACCTTCCTTGAAGAAGGTGGGCCGTTTTGGAAGGCTGCAGCCTCCTACAGAGGTACAGGGTCCCACCAAAAAGGGTAGAGCACATGACTTAACAAATGGATACCTTCCACCTTGCTGCAATGTCTACCTGAAAACCAGGTGCTTACCTGATAAACGTGGAATGCATTTGCTGCTTTGCCACGGAGAAATACTGATGGGATCCAGACGTTGATCAGTGCCCGGTTTGATCTGACCAAAAGAAAACAATCAAAATTGATCATTTTCACTTACAAATAAAACAAAACCAAACAAAACACAGGGCAGGAAAGAATTTTCTCCTCTAAGAAGCATTCTGCATGAGCAATTTATACAACCTGCACCATACTTAATAGTAAGCCAAAGGTAAGTTTAAGTCTCAGCATTCAGCCCCAAGACAATTTTTAAGGGATTCAGTTTGAAATATATATCATTTAAACATGTAGTATGTACTTTGGAATGAGAAGAACTGCCTTTCAGTTTTTGCCCGGTGAGTGACCTTGGCCTATAATGTATGTGAAGCTCAGCTTCCACTTCTGATGACAGCACAGTGATGGGAGCTATGGGAAGCCACGCACAGTAATACCCACAGTTTCTAGAGCACCCCAGGAAGCCACACTGCCTCTTCATTGCACTGGCTTCAGACCCAGACCCCACTTTCAAGGCAACTCCACAACAGAACTCAGGAGACCAATGGTCAGGACTATGAGAGTGACAGCTCTCTGGGGTTTAGGGAGGGAAGAATAATGGGAAATAAGAAGTTGAAAAACCAGGACAACGGCTTTAAATACCCTTCTTTGGACTTTTCCAAAGATAATATGTAGGTGGGTCTAATAAAGTGAGATTTAAATTAAAATACAAGGACTAGAGATGTAGCTCCATGAGAGATCACTTGTCTAGCATATATGAAGCCCTCAGTTTGATTCCCAGCACCAAAAAAATTTACAAACAAAATGTAAAATAATTTACTGAATACCTACAATGCATGACTCAGTGTTTTCACCTATATTAACTCATTTAATTCCTCATATGGGCTATTTAAGGTATATATAATGGGATTATATTGGGTTACTTGGGTTAGGTGACAGTTACTTAGGTTATGTGACAGTTTTGCCTTACAAGGTGATTTAAAATTTAATTTAGAACTCACCAGCTACACACACACACCACCACCACCATCACACCCCACAAACAACACTACTACCACCACCACTATTACTATCACCACCAACAACCACATTTACATCTCCTAGATCTCACTCATGCAGAGCTAAAACTGTGACCACTGCTGAGCCTTTGAGGAGTATCATAACAGCTATCTGAGCAGACTGCACATCCTAGGAAACTTGGGTCTCCATCCAGAGCTGTCCTGGGCTTGGAGCATCATTGTTGATGTTAACAATGGAAGGTTCTATGAATTACTGTTCTCATAACTTATACAGTAAAAAGCATTTTATTTTTATAAGGAAAATAACCTTCCAGATAAAGTTCCCTCCTGAAACTTTCTCCTGAACTCTGGGTTAAGGTGGCAACTTCCTTTAGGGTACAAAATAAGCCCCACTGACCACGTGTCCAGGGCTCAATGCACATGCCGTAATTGTGAGCCACTAAATTTGTTTGTATCTACTGGTAGTGACATTTTACTGTAAAGGTCCCCAAAACAGTACTAGCATCTACAGCAGTGATGGTCAACTTTTTAGCACTTTCAATGATAACAAACAGCCCACTGTGGAACATGTGCAACAGATTTGCCACCACTGGTCTACAGGATTCCCCTCTTACTTCTCTGTCACAGGGGTGGGGGTGGGGTGCAGAAACGTAACACTCTGGTTTTCAGTCCTTTCCTAGATTGGTAAGATCCAGATGAGTACCCAGGGACAGTGTGGTGACATCAGACTTCTATCAGGGCATTTACCATACAGTGTATTAGAAATGACTGCTCCCATGACCATCTGCCCCCCTACATGTTCATTTCTTTGTTCATTCATATGTTTGTTAAATAGGAATCTATTCAGAGCCTACTATGTGCCACCCATAGTTTTAGGGATCAGAGACAGAGGAGTAAGAAAAGGCAGACACAGCTCCTTCCTTTAGGAGCATACAGTATAAGACAGAAGAGAGACAAATCTCCATATAAGCCACTTCACTATGGCCAAAGAAGATGGCTTAGTATGATTTCAGTGTTTAAAAACATACTAAGACATGTTTTGTAGTCTGATATACAGTCTATCCTGGAGAATCATGTGTGCACTTGGGAGGAGTGTGGCTATAATCTGGATCTAGAATGTTCCCCCAAAGTCTGTGTGTTAAAGGCTCATTCCCCAGCATGGCACTATTAGGATGCAAACTTTTAAGAGATGGGGCCTAGTGCGAAGTTTTAGGTCACTGGGGGCATATGCTCAAAGGGGAGCGTGAGACCATGGTCTCTTCCAAGCTGTCTCAGTTTCCCAGAGGCCATGAGGTGGGCTGCTTGCTCTGCTACCATAGGCTGCTCATCATGATTTGCTGCCTCACACAGGCCTAAAAGCAATGGGTCCATCCAACCATGGACTCAAACCCCAAAACTATGAGCCAAAATAAACATTTCTCTCCCTCCCTCAACCTTACTATGTAATCCAGGCTGGCCTCAAACTTGTGATCCTCCTGCCTCAGCCTCCCAAATGTTGGGACTACACGCACACACCACAAATCCTGTATGATTTTCTTTATAAGCAGACTGTTATTTTGTTATAGTGACAAAAAACTGACTAATACAAGTATGTATTTTGCAGTAATGTGTGGAGTATTCTATAAACATGTGTTTTCTCTAACTGGTTTATAGCGTTGTTTCAGCCTTATTTCTTACTGATTTTCTGTCTAGTGCTATTATTAAAAGTTGAGGACTAAAGTCTACAACTATTATTGAATTGTCTATTTCCACCTTCATTTCTTTCAATTATCATATCTTATGTTTTAAGGCTCTGATAAATGCATATATACTTAAAAAGCTGTTACACAGAAATTATTTAATTACCATTGTAAGTATCACCTAGGGATACCAGATCTAAGGAACGTAAATGCCAAGCAGGCATGCTATCAGACCAGGTTTCCCTGGGAAGTGATGCTTGGGTCAGGCTCTGAAGACAGCCAGCCGAATTGAGAGGCACCTGGGGCTGGGAAGAGGGCTTTGGGCAGGGAAACCAACATCTGGGAAGAGTATAACGTCTTGATCAGGATGACCTGAATGTGAATCCCTGCTGAAATCTATCGTCTGTGAGACAAGATCTGCCTTGAAGGCTGTGGTGGGACTGAGAGAATTAGAAAAGGCCCTGGCATGGAGAAAACGCTGGGTGTGTAGGTGAGATGAGCAACAATAATAAGGGATGGCTGGAGTGCAGGGAGGCAAGAGCGGAGATCTGGAGATGGAGCCCAAGATCCATAAGGGCCTTCATTGCAAGATCCATGCTGGACCCTGGTCTCGGTCTTGAGAGAAGGCAATGGTGCCAGTATGTCCCTCTGGCTCTAGCATAGATGAGCAAACCAGTGAAAAGAAGTTCCAGACCTCTGGAGAGAAAGGAGGTGGCCTGGGCCAGGCAAAGGCTGCTATAGGGCAGGGCCTATTCTTCTCTTCCGTCAAGGACCCAGCAAGACCCTTGCCTGTACCAGGTACCTGGGAAATTTAGGTCAATAATGAGTCTCTCCTGGCTCACAAATGACTTGTCTCTGGGATTGCCCTCTACAGCTCCCACCTCATTTCCCAACTTCTCCCGCCAGGGTTCTCCACAGGTTGCCATCCTAACAGCCTCTAAATGCTACAGTCCTAGTGTCCACAGGCCCCTTGGAGGCAAACTCACCTATGATCTGCATCCTTCACCTCTTAGCCACCTCCTCCTCCTCTCACCTAAGAGTCATCCCACCTCCATCCGGGTGGTGGGATGCCTTTGTGGTTTTCACAATTTCACTCACATTGCCACCACAGCCCTGCAAGGTTGGTATCAGGACCATCTTACCCTTTTGAATGAGGAAACTGGGTTCCACAGAAGCTAAGTGGTGTGCCCAGCGTCACACTGGTGAGAGTCCAGTGACTGAGATTCCAAAGCAGGTCAACTTGGCTCTGAAAAAACCTTCTTTCTAATGTCCTGTCCTGTTTTTACTCTCTAGAAGCAGCTGTTCTTGGATGACCCCTTCTCATCAAGAAGTTTGACTTTTTTGGGGTTTGTTTGTTTGATTTTGGGTTTTTTTGGAGACAAGGTCTCACTAGTTGCCCAGGCTGGCCTCAAACTCCTGGGTTGAAGGAATGGGAGGCTGACCCTTTTTTATTCACCTCAAATGAATGAGTGAGGAAGGAGGTTCTCTGCCTGGCCCTTCATCCAGGACTCACCCCACTTCACCACCTACTCCTCCAAAAGCCAAGGCATCCTGAACAGAAACCATCTATAGACCAATAACCTCCTTAGGAGTCATCAGCAGAGGCACCAAGAATAGTCAAAGCTAATCAAACTCAAAGCGATGCACTGACTACTGGTGTATCCATTAACCCTCAGGTTGTGACTTGAAATAGCCACACAAGCTACACAGATAGTGAACTGGGTAAAGTGGGCCAGAGTGAGGTTACAGGGGACAGTGAAGACTGTGGCAAATTGTAGAGCACAGATCTTTGTGAAAGGGCAGCTGCCTCTCAACTGACTATGGCCTTACATGGAAAATTCTGAGTTTAAAATTTTATGCAATACCTTCCAAATTTTAATTGTCAGTCAAAACCAAAAGGCTTTTAAATATCCAAGGGAAATATAAAACAGGTCAGTAGACTCGGGACCCAGGAGAATATCCTCCACTTCTATGATAACAAAATCAACCTTGTACAGACTTCACCGTAAGTTCTGTTTTCTCCTGGGGACTTCTGGGACACAGGCCAATAGCAGAGTCCTACTTCCAAAAGACCCCTCAAACCATATGTCGTGGACTTACATTTCAAAATCCGACAAACTCTGGTCTTCGGATGTTTGACTCAAATCTCCAGGCACCTACAATCAGGAGAGGGGAGGAAGACAGAAAGTGCAAAATGGTTACCATGGTTTGCGAAATCAGGGAGGATTTCTACCTCTCAATGATCCCTTAACATTTCCGGTTCAGAATGAGGTGAAAAAACAGTTACTGATTTTGTCTTGAAACCCTGTATCACTTTAAATGTTCATGCTTTGGTTCATTTATGTTTGTGAAGCTGATATGCTGCTATTGTTCTTTTGTTTTTCTCATTTACTACTCTCCCTAAAATGAAATTTTTTTTCTTTTTTTATTTCATTTTAAAAATAAAAGGAGGAAAACATTAACAAACAACATTTTACAAAATAGCAAAAGAATAGTACAGACAATACAGAGCTACAAACAAAGTGGTAGGGAATTAACAATGCTTGTTGTATTACATATTGATATCTTCAAAGTGGTTTCTCATGAAAACAGATACAGACATGCAATATTGAACAATCAAGGACTCATTGACAGTTTCTTTCAGCAAAGAAATAGAAGACAGTAGAACAACTATGTTAACTATCCTGTATATACGTACATACAAAATTTCTCCTTCTTTCCCTTCTCTTTTCCCACATCCCAGTTGCCCTTTATCCTTGAGTGTTTTCCTGTCATTTTACAATGTCTGGTAAATGGTCACAACTAGAGACTATTCTCATAAGTGAAATAAATCAGACCTGCATGTGCAAGCACCGCATTGTCTCACTAGTGTAAAACCTGAAAGAGTTAATTTAAACTAGGAGGTATGATAAAATAAAATTTTTTTAAAAAGCAGTTACTGGAAAACAATGAGAGATTTCGTGGAGGGATGGTTAGCTACAGTGCTGCAGAAATACAAATATGCTACTATGAGTGACTCAATTATCTTTACAGAAAAGGACTGTTAATCCTATTGAGATAATCACAGGCATATAAAAGGATGTAATTTTGAATTCTGTGAAGGACTAATTAGAATCTGAGATGCAAGGTATCAGATGTTTAATGGAAAAATATCCATTTTCACCACAATGAACATCATACACAGACAGGTGCATTACACAAACACCAAAGCCACCATCTACCCTCAAATGGCTCATTCACCCCCAAAAGATATGAGCAACTCAGGTCAAATGTGGTTTCTCCTGACTCAGAAGTGACATACAAGAACATGACTGGGTGACAGAAAGTGAACTGCATGATATGATGGTTGTCCACAAGTGTTGCTTGGGGGTTCTGACCCACTCTGCGGAAGTGAGTGTGAGGGCCAGCAGGCAGCCAATGGGATGCGTGACCTCAAGTAAGCAGCTACCTTCCCAACCTTGGCTCCTCCCCATCCCCACAGGGCAATTAATTCTCAGGACTGACTCAAGGATTTGCAATTATTATGTAAAGAAGATTACTAAATGTTCAGTGCTGGTAGATGCTCAATAATTGGTGATATTATTCTAATACCCAGGGAATGAGCACCCTTATCTGATGTGATTGAAACTAATTTGGTTAGCATTTTAAGACTATCAAAACTAAGAAGAATCACGTGAAACACAGAAGGGTATGCTGTAGCGAGGAAAAAAGAGAGAATGTTAATTTCACATCTTGTAACTATCAGGACCTTGAGATTATTTACAATCTTCATCAGTGTTATACCTCCCAGTTTAAAGGTGAAGGAACTAGAATTCAGGAGGGTAATATATAACTTGGCCAAGACCACACAGATAGGAAGTGACTATGAATGCAGGTTCATCCAACTTCAAAGTCTTCCCTGTTATAAACCTCTCAATAAAAAGAGAAAAAGCCAGCAAAAAGATGAAAGAGAGGGTAAATTTTGAAGAAACTCTGTCTGTAGACACTCAGAGAAACAGGGTTCTGGCTTTGGGGGCAGGAAAACAGTGGTAATGGAACCTGCCCCTGGGTCCATGCAGCTCAGCCCCATCTCTTCCAGACTGTGTGGCACTGGGCAAATCTCTTCTCTCCAAAATGTATATACTGGTATCCTCAACTATAAAATGGGTGTAACAGTACATAGGCTGCCATAAAGATAAAATGAATTACTGTCTGTAGAGGACAGAGAGCAGTGCCTGGCAATATGCAAAACCTCAGTAACTGTGTACTCTGATAATAACTTGACAGTTACTAAGAGCTGAAAGCCATGTATTCTAATATCCTTGACACTAGACACAGGACCTGCCTGTCCAGCATGCAGGGCACCTTTCACCCTGTGCACAGAAGCCAAAAGGAGAGTAACCCAGGTCGAGACCTTTACAGATGTATGCAGTTAAGTAATTCAACAGGGCTCTGGGAAGCCTGCTTTTCCTATGAAGGTGCTACTGAGAGATTCCTTCAAACCCAAGGAGAAACCCACCTCCCTGCTAGATAAGAACTCCAGTTTCCTAGGACCTCACATGTTACTGGTCCAAGGACTTGCTAGACTAGGTGTCACTCAGCTGCTACTGATCATCACTTTCTTATGGGTAGCTGGAAAGAGAAGGTATATTAGGAAGCCCTGATAATGCATTACCAACAACCCTAAAAACATTCATATCCTTTGATCTAAGAACCCACTATCAAAACTGATCTAGAAGAAACAATCAAAAGTGTCAACCAAAATTTATGTCAAAGATCCTCTCTACTTCTACTGCTTAGAGAACTAAAAAAGATTATACTCTAAAGCTCTATCTACAGAAGAATAGGTCAAGAAATTACAGCATGTCCGTAAGAGGGTGAGGCAACAAATTTTTTAACGTATTTTATGTATATGTGTAGGTATGCGTGCATTCCTAAGACTATAGGACTAAAAGTACATTCTAAAACAATCAGTAATAAACAGTAACAGTGACTATCACTGATAACAGATTAGGAGTGAGATTAGAGGAAAAGAGACTCATTTTTCACTTGCTAACTTTTTGTAAGATAAAAAGGAGATATCTTCTGCATTTCTTTTAAAAATTGTAAACATGCTCTTGAAGAACAAGGTAACTTTCTTTGTGCTTTTATGAAAAGATCACCAAGATAGACCATAAGTGAAGCAAGGGCAGGATGTGCACACAGATCTAATATACTACTTAGGATCCAGACATGCAGGAGCAAGAACATCCCATTGTCTTTGTTAGTTCTTACATCAAATAGCTGTAGAAGTGAAGTTCAAGACACTGGTAAAAAGGGTGGCCAGTGTGTGCTAGGCAGGGCAGGGCTTGGGCCACTGGTGCACAGTGCTGGAAATGAGGCTATTTGTGAACACTTTTTTTATGATAGTTAAGCATCGAAATAATGTACTAGCAATTAAAAATTTAAATAAATATGTTCCCCCCAAAAGTCTTTTTGATAAATGTTTAATGGCATAGATAAAAGCCCTGCTCTCTGTTTAATAAAAAGCAGCAAGAGACAGCAAATGTCTAATGTGAGCCTTAATTGTAATTTACAGTGTTTGCATGTGAATATGGTTGGAATGAATGAAACAACCAAAAGATGATGGTGAGCTTCCTTTAGGACAAAAGTCAAATGAGTCTGCATTAAGTATTTAGAACTTTTCAGCACTTTCTTCAATAAAGACACAGACAGATACATACTCTGTATCAATACAAGTGTGTAGCATCATATTATTAGGTAAAGTAAAATTTCCTTCCACCTCCCCTTCCCCACTCATGATGCAGAAAGCCAGATGGGAGGGACTCTGCCTTCAAACTCACTGATACATCAGGGATGGAAAAGGACGAAGCTAGGGCTCTGACACCACATAAACTTCCACACAACTCCCACTCTCCCCTGGCTGGGACTACAACTCCTTGAGTAGCTCTCAGCCACACCTCTCCTCTGAGTCTGCCCAGTACACAAGGCTAGGGAAGGTTCTTCTGGTGCAAAGCCCAGGTCTCAGGCTGGAGAAGGGACTCCCAGGCTGTCAGACACCAGCTCTGTCATAATGCAGAGTTGCCGCCTCCCTTAAATGCAGTCTTATTTCCTACAGGAAGTGAACAGAGCTTGTCCTTAGGGAGCCTTACCCATAAGCATCTGTGAGCATATGTACCCCACAGGAAGCAGCAAAGGCAGCCAAAAGGAGCAAAGGAAAAGACAAGGTGTGTTTTGAAGGACAGGCATCACTTCACAATCATAAGGAACAAAGAGCTTCATCAAAATGAATCAAATCGTGCTACCAGATGTTTTCCTGACAGATAAGTTTCCCCTCAGGGATGCTGGTTTTTCAGAATGTTTTGGACAGTGAATGTAAGTGCCTGGCAGTTGTTAAGTCTTGCTGAGGCTTTTCTTCAAATTCCGTGGCATTATTCAGATCAGCAAACCAGGATATATTTATCCGGGTGCTGGGAGGCTGCTTGGAAGAAGAGTATATGACCTTCTCAGGCTGTGAGGAACATGTCTGGTAACCAGGCCAGGCTCTACAGCAACTGCAGGGGGACAACAGAAGGCTAAGTTTACTAAACATCTTAAAACTTGGTCTTTTCCTGCTGTCTGCCTAGAGTGCTACTAGATATCCTTGGAGTTCATAGCAAATATCCACAAAGTTGATTCTACTTCATATGCTGGCAATAAAGAAGTATGGACAGAGATTATTTTGTAAGAAAAATCAACTTCCTATTGATAATAATGCAATGTCCCCTGTGACATTCTGAAGCCAGGGGAATCTTGGAGAACTCAGCTCGACATCACCTCCTCTTTTACCCCTCCATGGGGAATATAATGAAGACACTAGCAGCACACTATCTCCATTCACTTTTCACTGTTCCTGCAAAGCAAGCAGCTCCCATCTGCCTGTGGTCTGGACAGCCACAGGGCAGTATCAGGCTGCAAGGAAAGCAGAGGCCATTACTAGAGTAACAAGGCAGCCAAGATTCCTGGGTCCTCCTAGAGCAAGCACCCACCGTGCTGTGTGCACAGATGTGGAGTGATAGATGAGACCCACTCCCTGACTGACTGCATCAGCAGTGAAGTTTCTGCAATCTCTGCTGACTCAGAACTCCCTGGAGGCTGGGAGCAGGGATAGCCTCTCTCTCAGGATAATAAAGCTCTTACTTAACTCCAGCATCAACATGGAACTCTAACATTGGCTTACCCTTTTCACTCTGTCAAGTTTTCAAGCTCAGGAAGATACTAAAAGTTCTGCCAAAAGGACCAACAGTACACTGAGTGTTGAATAAGTGTCTAAGTTAAAAGAGAATAGAGAGAGAGAGTCAGAGAAAGAGAGAGAGGAGGAGAAGTAAAAGGATGAGATGGAGGGAAGGAGGTAAGGAAGGAAGAAAAGGAAGGTCTATCAGCCATTTTTTGAAGTCATGAGAAAAAGCACATCTCTTCCCATGGGCAGAATCAGGTAAGGGCAGCAAAGGTGGGCAGAGATCTCCTCTCCTTGGAGGTGCCCTCACTCATAGTTCTAAAAGTTATGTAAACATGACACTTCCACCAGGAATCATCCAAGATTTCCCGCTTGACAAAGCACTTTCACATAGCACCTGTTCCACAACCTTCTCCCAGCAGCAGGACTACAGGGTCAATGTGAACAAGCAGGCAGGAGCCCAGTCCAGACAAACCTCCCTTTCTACTCAGGGGCTCAGCAAGTGCTCCACTTGCTGCAGGTGCAGACAGAGCACATGGGATATTCTGGCCAGTAATCTCCTCAGATCACAGAGCACAGCCGGCATCAACTGGCAGACAAATGAGATTGCCATCTTGATGCACCTCTGAGGAGACCCAGATCACCACAGCCCAGTCCCGTGCTACATGAAAAAAACCACCCAAGCCCAGTCAACCCATAATATCATTTGAGATAGGAAAGCAGTTGTGGTTTTCAACACACTAAATTTTGCAGTGGTTTGACACAGAGCAAGAGATAACCTACAAAAGTTGTCCAAGGCCATTGGGCTCATAACAAATGTGGGATTAAACACGTCTTGCTCCAGAGTAGCACTTTTACTAGCTATGCTATGCTGCCTCCACTGCAGTGTTCCTATTCCATGGGCTGAAGACCAGAAAATGATGGAATGCAAGTTAATTTTCATGAGCTTCAGCTGATGGAGAGCTGCTGACAGGGCAGAATACTTCTGAGAGGGCTCACCACCCCTAAGCAGATGCACATGGTAAGCAACTGGCCTGAGACCCTTAGTCTTTCTTAGAACCCTTCTCTTGATCACTGCAGGATGACTTTTGATAGGTTTCAGGCCTGTAGGCCAAGCCCAGACCTGGCCCAGTCCACGGTGGCTGGATCTCTCCCTAGGAGCGCTCAGGTTCTCTATATCAGAGCACAGTCAGTCTCCAGACTGAGCCAAAAGCATTAGCATTCAGGGACAGGTAGACATTTTGAGTTCTGATCCTGGCTTCTTTGACAGAGAAATCACTAGGCATCAACAAATCTTCATTTCTTCCTCACCTACTCCTCACCATGCCAACCAGTCTGGCTATGCTCTTAGAAAACATCAACAAGGTGGGATGGAGAGAGTAACCAATAGATGTTCAACACGTCCTATATGCCAAAGACTTTATAGTCTCGCACTGAACTTACAAATAAACTGAAAAGCAAGTACTTAGAACAAGCTACTCATCCCTCCTCCCACTCCCTCCCATCTCCCCAACTTCTCTGTAAGGCTAGCTCTTCTCATTCTTCAACACTCAGCTAAAATGTGAACTCCTAGCAGGCACCATACCTGACCACTAGAACTAAACAGATTCTCTATTGCCACCCTCTGCCATTCACGATGCTCTTTTTGTAGTTACTACACATGGGTTATCTGTAGATCAGTTCCCCCTCCACAAGCTCAGAAAGCCTCTTCCGTATCTCCATGTTCACCACACCTATGCATTCGCATGACACCAGCAACCTGCTCTAGCACTCAGCACACTGTACATCCTATGACTGATTAAATGAATGAGTCATGATACAAGCTATATCTCAATGCTGAAATGGCAATCAATTTTAAATTGCTTTGTAGCAAATTCAAAATACTAATGCATGGTGAGGATAAGTTAGTTTGGAGACAAAAAGAGCCAAAGAAAAAGAATCTTATTTTCCTTCTACTAATTACAAGGCTCTCAAGAGTCACTACGCAAAAAAAAAAAAAAAAGACAGCAGGGGCAGCAGGTCTTTGTCCCAGTCATGCAACGGCTCCCGTAATTTGTGATTGCCAGTCACTTTCTCACTCTTCCTTGTTTTCAAACACCACTCCTTTAAACAATTAGCTCCCACTTTTTGCTGCCAAAAATGGCAACTATTTTCCATTCCACCAACAGTCCTGCTTTTTTATTTCATTTTTAAAATAAGGAACAAAGTGTAACATGGCACAGCTCTGTCTTCCAGCTGGGGTGGCCGGCCAGAGACGGGCAGCCTCGGGGTGCTAATCTGCTCATGAAGTTGACTTGCACTATCTACATCTCAGGAGGCAGCTGGCCTGGACCTGGGCCACCTTCAGGGATCTGTGCTTGTCTGTTAATTTGTTTGGTTTTTTGTTTGTTTGTTTTAAAAACATAATTAGAGGCATGACATTCATATGGCTTTAAAAACAGTCAAGGTCAAGCACTCTTTGATGGGAGTAAATAATTGGGAAAGTAGAGCCCTACAGAGGCTGGGCTTTGTTTATTTGTTTGGTTGGTTTTGGTTTGGCTTTGTTTGGTTTGGTTTGGTTTTATTTTGTCTTGTTTTTATAGTACTGGGGGTTGAACCCAGGGCCTGTATATGCAAGGTACACACTCTACCACCGAGCCTCATGCATAGCCCTTCTTGTTTTCTACTTTGAGACACAGTCTTGCTAAGTCACTAAGCTGCCCAGTTGGCCTCAAAGGTGTGATCCTCCTGCCTCAGGCCCTGAAGAAGCTGGGATTACAGGTGTACACCACTATACCCAGCTAAGAATATTGTCAGCCTAGAATCCTTGCACAGACTAACATACTTATGTGAATTCATTTTTGATGTATCTGTTTTTCCCAAAAGATAGGGACGGTATCAAGGACAATATTTTCAGAAACCAAGATTGTATCAGGCACACATGACTGTTCAGTGAATGTTCCCAATGGATGGGCAGATGAACAGATGCCCATATAGACAGTTGTCAGGTAGATGAATGGATGTTTGGAGAAGAGAAGGGAAGGTAAAGACAGAACACAAGAAAATTATCTAATTTATTACAAATGGACATTTAGTTTCTTTCTAAGTAATTAAGATGCTAAGACAACATATGTACAAAGACAAGGACATTCACTGCAGCACCAAATATGGTAATAAAAGCCTGGAAACAAGTAATGAGATGATGTATAAAATATGGCACAGAGTCAGATTGTACAGCAAGTAAAGAACAGCACAAGTCTCCTCTGTTGACAGGGATAGTCTCTAAGATGTAAGGTCAAAGGCCAAAAGTAAGACACAAAACAGTATGTCAGGTAAGCCACTGTTTTCATAAAAAAGTCAGAAGGTGTATGTCCCCATGTGGCTAGACTACACATGTCTATGGGAATTAACCAATTCTAAAAAAGTAACAGAAACTACCGGCCATGGATGTCTTGGAGGAAAGGATAGTGAGAAAGATGATCAGAAGGGAAAGAAGACTTTTTTTGCTGAAAAACCTCATCATTTATAAATTTTTAGCCACGTACAATTTGTTAACCTTTCAAATAATAATGTAAAAATCACGCAATTTTAAATTAGAAGAAAAAACTACCATGTCCATGATGGAAAAAACCAGAACAATGAGCAATTAAATCTAGGAAGGTGCCCTGGGAAACACAAGGAAGGGGCACAAAGGAACATTATGGGACGAAGTAAAGTTCTACAAGTGTCCTGAAGCGTATTAGAAGACATACATATTGATATGGGCACTTTATTTGAAATGACTCCAGAAAAGATTAAATGATGGTTGTATAGTGGAATGGACAGATTGATGATGGATGGATGGACAAAGGAAGGAAGGATGGATGGGCACATGGATAAGTGAATGAATGAATGATGGATGTATGGATGTATGGATGGATGATGGAGGGACAGGGGGATGGATGATAAAGCAAGTATAGGAAAACGTTAATGGTATGGTAGAATCCAAGTGGTGAGTATATATGTATTCATTGAAAAATTCTTTAACGTAATTTTTTAAATTTTCATATAAACTATTGAAAAATAAGTTTTGTTCAATTGTGCTACAGCAAGTGAATTATGTTTCTATTTTCTCTTTAGAAAATGATATAACAGCACTGTCACATAAAGAGGCTATCTGAGTATGCAGCTTAGACAGGTAAAAGTATTATAGATGTTGTCAGGTGGTTAACAATAAGATTCTTATGGAAACAGCGGCATTTGTGGTATGTGTCAGCTCTTTAATCATGATAATTTATTGTTACTTCTTTCCGTATGCTAAATAAGTACTCTGTTAGGACACTTCTCTCCATTTCGGCTTTTTTTCCATTAAATGGGGCAACTGAAGCTGCCCTAGTGGGCTGTGGTGGGGCCCTGGCAGCAGTGACTCTGCTTACGGATGGACAGAGCCCAAGGGATCTGACACGCTCTGCACTATCAAGGTACTCTGGAAACCCAGCTGAGTGTGTGGCGGTTTAAGGGCTTAGCAGCCTTACCTCTGAGTGAGAAGCTGACTGCTCCTTCCCACAAGTTCACACACTTCGCTGTTACTTGCACACTTATTTCAAAAATGTGCCCTGAGTTCTGCATAGGAATCACACACTGTGCAAGGGAGATGGTAGTGAACAAAAGAAAGGAAGTCCTAGGGCTCATGGAGCATATAACCCACCAGAAGAGACAGCCTTACACTACCAACAAACACAATTAATCACCCAGCTGTGCTTGTGAAAATACAGGGACACAACATGTATCTGGGAGGGGCGTCAGGGAAGGTGGTTTTCAGGAAGGTGGCTGGCAGCCCGGCTGAAGCATAGCGGAAAAGTACGTCGTTGTTCTTTGCTATCACAGGGGAAAGATCCTAGAGAGATTTAAGAAGGGGGAGACAGCTCGAGCTCTCATTTCCAGCAGCCACTGTGGCTACAGAATGGAGAAGGGATGGGCAGATAGGAAAGAGGCGAACTGTCAGGAGACTGCTACATAGGCTCTATCTCTCACACATACACACACACACATCCCTGAAGTGTGCACATAAGATAGTGTGCTAACCCCTCTGCTCTGCCCCCTTTTACCAACAGATAGTTAAGGCTCACCTATACGTAAAGTACTGGGTACACACCAAGACCTATAACGGCATCTGTTGCAGGACAATACTCTATGGTAGCAAGTAGCTTTCTAACCTAGCAGAAAGGCATAGAAGGATAAGTACCAACCTCTGGCTATCTCTGTGGGGGAAATGAAATCAAGCATGGTGGGCAAAGAGATTCTTAACTTAATGTCTGGAGATTTACACCGATGATAGATTTGTATATTACTTGTACTGCAAAAAAATTCTTTAAATAAAATAACTGCAGTGGTTTGTGTTATGGCTTAGATCTAGATGTCCCCCCAAAGTCTCATGTAGGGCTTTTTGGAGGTGGCTGGATCAAGAGTGTGTGATGCTGGGATTAAGGATATGATGGTGGGATTGATTCACAGTTCAGTGCTAGGATTAACAGTGTCAGTGCTCAGGGTGGGTAGTCTCAATAGGATATAAGGGACAGAAAGAGCCTCACAGCTTGTTGCTCACTTCCTCACTACTTTTTGTTGCTTTGCTGCCTTCGGCCTGCCATGAACTGTTTCTCTTCTTTGCTGCCTCTCTGTCATACCATCCTGCCCTGGAGCCAATCATCTATGAACTGAAACTTCTACAAACTGTAAGCCAATTAAACCTTTTTTCCTTTTACTCTGGATGTTGGGTATTTTGTCTCAGCAACAAGAAAAGTAAGTAAGGGATGGGGATATAGCTCCGCAGCACAAGTGCCTGCCTGGCAAGTGCAGGATCCTGAGTTCGATTCCTGGTACCAAAAAAAAGAAAAGTAAGTAAGACAGGTTGAATGGTGGCCTCCAATAGAATATGTCCACTTTGGAACTTAACTATAACTTCCTCTGGAAAAGTGGTCTTTGCAGATGTAATTGTGCTAAGAATCTTGAGAGGAGAGTATGCCAGCTCACTGGGGTAGCCCCAAGTCCACTGACATCTGTCCTCATGAGATACCCAGAGGATAGGCACACAGTGGGAGGAGGAAGAGGAGGAAGAGCAGGTCATAGATGACAGAAGCAGAGATTTGTATCCTATTACTACAAACCAAGAATTCCTGGGGCTAACAGAAGCTGGAAGATGAAGGAGGGATCCTCCCATAGAGCTTCCAGACCAAGAATGGATCAGTTACTGCTGATACCTTGCTTTCTTACCTTCTGATTTCAGAACTCTGTTGTCTAAAGCCTTGGTGTTTGTGATGATTTGTTACAGTGGCCCTAGGAAACAAATACTACAGCTAATATTGAGCGACCTCTTGCCCAATGTCTGGCACTATTTATACACTATACACATGTCATTACCATAAGGAACAGACACCATGGCCACTGTCATTCTATGAATGGGAACTGAGACTTCAAGCTGACTTAACTCACTCAAGGGAACAGAGTTCTAAGTGGTACAGCCAGGACTGGAACCAGGTAGTGTGCGTTCTGGAGTCCACAGCAGGCCATGGCACCATCTGACAAGAGTGTGATGATGTAATCCTGCCATCTGAACCATGGTGCCAGACCTCCACTGGCCTACCTTTCTCAGTTATCAAGCAGGGTACCAATACTTCCTTGCTTGCCTTGGGAGGAATTTAAATACAAAGTCTGGGCTATTCCACTTTGTGCCTGGTACAGAGGGGGTGCTTTGTAAATATCTCCTGAGTGAATGGCTAAGGTAAAGGTAAGGTAATATGTTATCCATGGACCTGGATATTACTCATGGCTACGAACAGTCATTTCAGAAAGCTGAGGCACTCTAAACACATATTTCTCCCACTGAGCATAATGAATGTTGGTACAAGTTCTTTTCTAAACTCCTCTACCCAACCCTGTCCACTCTGCCATGAACTCCTGGTGGTGGGTGGGTAAATGTGAGCATTTCAAGAGTTGAATTTGCCTCAGTTCTATTCTGAAGCTAGGAGGTTAGGACATCCATGCCTGAAAGAGATATAATTCTTACAGCTTAGCTCTCTACTTTTAAATACCAAGAGGTGACAGTCTGGAACCTCCTGGGCAACTTGCTCTATGATGTTCAACACTAAATACAGGCAGTAACTCTAAAACAACACCTTCCAGAAATACTTGTATGCAAAGTTCACACATACCGGGGCCTTCCACCACAGTTACCTAGTAGTCTTATCATGTGTTATGACTTGTACTTAGCTGTCCCCACAAAGCCTCATTTGCTCACAGGTGGGGCTTTTTGGAGCTGGCTGGATTTAGGGTATGTGATACTGGGATTAAAGGTATGATAACTAAATTAGTCCACGGATTGGTTTAGCATTGTTCTGGGTGTAGATAATGGGAAGCCCCACCCTAGGTATGAGTGGTATCACCCCAAAGCTTGTAGCCTAGATGTGATAAGAAAGAAAGGCAAACTTGCTCTCCCTGCAGCTGCTTTTCTGCCTGCCCTGCCACGGAGCACTTCTCCTCTGCAATGCTCTTCTGCCATGCCACCCTGCCTCGAAGCCAGCTGACTATGGACTGAAGCTTCTACAAACTGTAAGCCAAAGTAAACTTTTCTTCCTTTCATGCTGGTTGTTTAGTATTTTGTCTCAGTACTGAGAAACAGTAACTAAGACACTAACTAAAATATCATTAAGGCAGCCCCTGCTCCCTAGCATTGATGACACAGAGTCAACATTAAAACCCTCGATCAAAGCCCTGAACCAATCCTCAGAGAGATCAGACACAAGCATCCCTGCCAGGGAGAAACAGCCCTATTTTTTCAATCTCTTGTTGATAAGGAGAAAACAACCAAGTTCTTCTAATTAGAGATGCTAGGCATAATACAATTAAACAACCCTTCTGTAAATTGAGCCTCTCTAAGTGCTATGCATGCTCCATTCCCTTTTAATTTGATGGCTCCTGGACAGGATGTTTTCTGGAAATGAGACAAAGCAGCAAGAGAGCGCAGTCTCATAGCCACACCTGTCTCTGCTCTGTTTCTAAAGGCCAAGTGGCAGCAGGCAGTTGTTTTCCTACTCTGAGCTTCCATCTCTTCCCAAAGAGAAGAAAGGACAGGCGAGAAGGACTGACTCTAGCCAGCTACTGCATGGTATGCATTTTCACCCTTGGGCAATCATCCTGTTGAAAGTTCTGACCCAAGAGTAGACTCAGAATAATGTCATCTAATCAACAGCATATGCCAGCTGTCCAGCCATAGCGATCCATTCAAGATTGTTCAGTGAATTAAGCAAGTTCAACCAGAGTGGCCCTTGTGATTCTACTGGTCACACTGGACAGAGACTTGCTCTTTCCCTTAATAATGAGCAACCATGGAGATGACAGGTAGAGGGGCCCTGAGTAATCATGACTAGAGGAAAAAACCCAGCCTATTCCTGGACATTGGCAAGATCTCTTTGTCCTTCTCCAAACCAGACCTTCCTCCCAGTCTTCATACCTCAATAAAAACAGTCACTAGAAAAATTATCTCACTTAAGCTATAACTGGGACAACTCTCTATTCACCCATGCCTTTTAGCTCTGCCTTAAAAGCCCAGCTCTCATCCTGGAGAGATTTTATCCTGACTAAATACTGTAACATATATATCCAGGTTGCCAACTAATCAGAATGATGCTGAGACTGGTTTTTACAAATGTAGTACATACTGCTATTCATGTACAAAAACTTAAAGAGTTTTTCACTGATCAAAATAAAGTGTTAATCTGGTTTTCATAAGGCATCAAAATTTTAGAGATAATTATAACTAAGGCTAGAGGGACTTATGACAAAATGTTAGTCTCCATCAGTAAAGGGGTCTAACAGCCAGTGGGTTACAATAGTTATCTCTTAAAAATAGTTTCTAAACTTACCTGTCAGCTCTAATGCTCATGCTTTGATTATACATGCTCTAATTTCTCAGAGAATTTGTTCTTGCCTAGAGGATGCCAGATCCCAGGTGATCATACAGCTAAAACCTATAATAAATGTGTTAGATTACCTTTAGTTTCCTTTTACTGGGATCCATCAGATCTTGTCTAGAGAGAGGGTTATATGACATATATCAAGGCCTTAACTAACTATACTCAGCGGACCTTAAGCGACAGTGAAGCTGGTCTCTCTATCACTCTCCTAAATAAAAAAGTAAAATTAATAAAACAGGCCATCCTCCAAAATCAGATGGCATTAAACATCCTAATAGCAGCACAGGGGATACTTATGCAATTATAAAAACTAAATGTTGTATATACATTCCTAATTCTTCTGCTAATATCTCAATAACTGTTCAAGGTTTTAGATAACAGACCAATGACATGTCAGACTCAAAACTTCCTAGACCTTATCCTTATCTTTATGGGAAACATTACCAGCTCCTCTTGGTAAAAATCTTTGTTGACTGCATTCATAATTATCCTGTTGATCTTATTATTTGGCCCATGCATACTTAATTGTTTCTTTGGTTTTGTCTCCTCCAGACTTAAAGCTACATGCCTACCCAAGATAAAAATGTCTGGTGTCTATGCAGGGCCTTTAAATAGAAACTCTGGAAAGTATCTCTGTCAATAAACAACTATGACCCCTTTTAGCCTGAAAAAGCCAGAGCAATCATCACCCATTAGTCCCTCACGGCAGTTTAGGTTACTTCTTCAGAGAGGGGAACGTGGTAGGCTGCTGAGTTAAGTAGAAATATTATAGGCAGTCAGACAGGGCTAGGCCTTTGAAAAGGCCAGTATGGAAGACAAGATACTTGCAACTGTGGGAAAGACAGGCACTTCCATTGTGCGCCAGACGTCAAGACAAAAGATTAAACAAATGTACCCACATATTTCCCTAGGGATGGACATCAGGGACCGATATTCTAAATGGGTATCCATCACCTTGAAAAAGCCAGGAAGTCACTAACCCAACCCCCTACAGGAAATGTCCCTGTTCTGTATTCATGCCCACTTGCTATGCGACTCGCTTCCCCATTTGATCCTAATTTAATCAATTTTACCTGGACAATTATACTTGTGATCTTACTGGTTGACCACAGTTTTGTCCCAGCTCATGCCCACCTAGTGAGTTCCCATGTATCCCACTTTGAACCTGCCTCACCTCATAGTTCTGCTCTGTAAAAATCCCTGGAAAAGACAGGTTCCTGGGCAGCCCACTTGGGCCCCCTTCTGTCCCTCTCTCAGACAGAAGCTTTCTTTCCTTCAATAAATATATTCTGCTCTTAAAAAAAAAAAAAAAAGCAACCAGCATCACCGCAGCCACTATTGTTTCCATGAGGGAAGCAAAATGGGAGCAGCAAAGGACAGTAAGAACAGAATCATTTCAAATAGACTGGGGCGCTACCACAGCACAGTCCTTAAGCTCAATATGAAGCCAAAGCTCACTGACTCAAGATTTTCCAGTTACCTAAGGCAAAAAAATCTTTGCAGAGCTGAGGCCCAGTTGGGTTGGGCTCTCTGTTTCTTTCCCTGAAAGCATCATAACTGATGAAGCAACTATGGATTCAAAGGTCCTGTCCAGCTCCCACATTTTGTTTTAGTCTCTAAGTTTTCCTATCAAGGCCAACACTTGAAAATGAAAACTCAAGGGAAATCCATCAATTCCTGCTTCCAAGGACAGATTATAAACTCCTTAAGGACATACCATGTCGGTCTTGTCTTTGATCCCTCGTTCAAAACAAAATACCTACCAATGCAAGAAATTAAGAAACTCAACCCAGGTGGACTGCATCACAGATCAGTAAAACAAAGCCTTCATAATCTGTGGGCCCTTGATAAGCTTTGACACTGTAATTAGCATCATTTCCACTATCTACCATCACTACCACCCTCTACTACCCTCTACCAGGTGCAGACACTAAGAGCTTTCCACATCTCACCTAACTGAATCCTCCTAACCCCCTGAGAGGCAGGTCCCATCCATGGACGCCCACAGGGATACCTCATCAGGAACTCTGCTCTTTCCTCCCACAGGCTCTTCTACCTATCACAGATGCACTCACAGGACTTGCTTTCCCAATGAAGTAAAAGAGAGTTATGTGTAAATTCTGGGTAGAGATCATGAGACCATGTGTGCTCAGATAAGCACTCTTGTGCCTCTGTCACACCCTGGGTCTGGGCACAAGGATGATGACAACATGAAGCACAGCCCCACTCAACCTGTGAAGGACCTATAACATGAGGGAGACAGAAACCAAGGTTTTTTGCTCTTTCCATTTTAGGGGTAGTATTTGATACTATGTCATAATACAGTCTACTCAGACTAATGTGCCACATCCTACTGTATAGATCTGAAAACCAAGGCTAAGAGAACTGCCTTGCTGAAACCACAGTTACTGAAGCAGAAAGCCTTGTACCAGTGTAGAGGACAGAGAAGGCTCCGGACCCTGCTCCTAAGTGTCTCCTTCAAGCCAGCTGACCTGGGGTTCTCAATGACAACCTTGCCCACATGCTCTGGGGGACAGCTTCCAGAGGGGCAGACAAGCCTCCACTAGCCAGCCCTTGTTCTTCCACCACAGCCTTTCTGACTAAGCTCTGGTTTGTTCTGACAGCTATCACTGAAGGCACAAGTTCTCTCTGTAACTGACAGGTAATTTCAGGGACAAATTGGAAACCACTTAAACTAAGACATCAGGAAAATTAGGGGAGGGTAACATTATACTTGATATAATGGCTTCTTATAACAACAAGTGAAAAATAAAAACAGCAATGTAACTAGCTTGAGACAAGAAAATTTACAATCCCTTGTTGTTTTGTGGAGCTGGCAATAGTAGTAAGTTTTAGCCAAATTCACCAAGTATTTTCTGGGTGTCTTTAGTGGAGATGCTATGTTGAGAATTGGGAGTGAACATTCACTCATTCAATAAAATACTTAATACTCTATTGTAGGTACTGAGAACTCAGTCAAGCACAGAACAGACAAACTGGGAAACAGCAAATAAACAATTCTTTGTCAAGTGATGCTAAGTGCTATGTAGGAAAATAAAGCAGGACAAAGAGTATTATTTCATTCAGAATTGAAGTGGTATTTTACCCCCTACTTGGGATGAGCTGGAGGCATTATCTGATTTAATTTAAACCTCATACAATTCTCTTTGGTGGCCATCACTAGTCCCATTTAAAGATGAGGACATGAAGACTCTGACAAAGCAGAGAATTTTTAGCTCCATCGCTTACTAGTCATGAGGACTCGGGAGATACTACCTGTCTTACCTGCGCCTTAGTTCTCTCCTCTCCAAAACGGAGGCAGGAATATCCACCTCACAGTTGCTTGCTATTACACTTACAGCATTTGCACAGGATTTGGCGCACAATAAGTACTCAATAATGGTTATCGGTTACTGTCAGTGGTGAACTATTGAAATTCTCAATTGAAAACAGTTGAATATCAAAAGTATATTTTACATGTGTTATTTAAAAATATTAAGCCATGTCCTTTAAAATATAAAAGGTAGAAAAGCAAAGTTCTGCAAGTAGAAGGAACAGCAAATCATGGACTGAGGGGCAGATTCAGTAAAGAAGAAACTGAGCAGGAGGCAAGAAGGGGCAGAGAGTCAAGGTCCTGCTTCAGCACCAGTCAGATAATTTTTTAAACAAAGCTCGTGCAACATTTTCCAAATATCTGAGTGTTTTTCTATATAACTGCATTAACCCTCCCAACTTTCTTTCACATTTTTATTTAAAGTTCATCAAATTTATAGAAAAAAATGTAGCATATGAATATATCATGCTATGACCACAATATGTAACTTTGCATACATAAGCATTATTCTATGTCTTTCAATAGTTTTGGAACTTTTACAACTGGTGTCCCCAGTGCTTGGATATGGTGCAGATATTCAAAAGCAGGCAATGAGGGAGGAGGCCACAAAAACAATAAACATCTATGGGAGTGTGTAAATGAGGGGTTTTCAACTTTATCCAAACTCTTAGCCAGTCAGATCTCAAATGCCTACCTGGCAACATCAGTTATATCTCTAACCATCACCACTAGCTTTGGTGTGGACACAGCCTTCGGTTTTTGAGTATCTGGAAGAACACTATTCAAAGTTTGGTCAACAAAGTCATCTTCCTCAGAAATGAGAATGGCAGTCCTGCACACCTCATGGGCAAGAAAGCTGCTGCTCATGCACTCTAGAGGGTGAGCAATACCGAAATGACACCCATCTTTTGGGAAAAGATTATTTAAAAAGAACAGGTCAGGGATCCTGCTACCAGAATGCACGTGTTCCCATCTGATCACACAGCCTGCTCATCTCCGATGTATCTGGGTACAATCTGCCTGGATCCCACAGACCAGCTGTCCAGGGAAGTAAAGTCCATGAAACACAGCAAAACAGCACTGACTTTCACTTAGAGACTATATGCATTCACGTCAAGCTGAGGAATTCTCTTGGAACAAGCTGTCAGAGTCCCTTGATGCTGTATAAATTGCTCACTTTCAGGCCCAGAAGGCTAAATTAACGAAGGCTTAAGAGAGAAGTCAGTCAAGATGGGTTTCTGGTTTTCAGGAAGGATTTTTAAAATAATATTTACTTTCAAAAGATGTAGAACTTCACAGGCAATTGGTTGGGAAGGTATGACTAATCAGAAGAGTGCCTATTAACATGAAGAAAGAGGTCTGGGCAACTGATTTGAAGGTAACAATATGCAATGGAATTACAATCTTGTAATTCCATCTTGTCTGGTGAAACTCTGTATTATCTCTACTGTTTTATAGAAGAATTATTTTCTTATTCCCATTAATGGTTTGAGCAATCTTTCATTCTTACATCTGGTAATCTGAGCAATGTAGGTGAGGATAGCAATATGTAATGTAACAGCCACTGTTGATTCGTATTATTTTGTCTTGAGACTCTGTATCACTTTGAATGTTCTTGCTTTGATTTGTTTATGTTTGTGATACTGGTATGCTGCTACTGTTTTATTTTTTTTGGTTTGTTTGTTTCTCATTTACTACTCACTTTAAAATAAAAAAAAAATTTTTAAATGGAGAAAGAAATTTAATAAAGAATAAGTATTATAATATATTTAGTCAGAGGGTTTGCACAAGCATAATCATGTGGTTATTATGTATCCTTGTAAATACTGCAAGTGTTAATTTAAGAGAAATAGGAAACAATTAAATTAGGATTTGGAGGGATACGTCTTAGCCAGAGACTCACAAGACATAGTTCAGACAGAATGGAAGAGGAAAGGAGAGTCCACATTTTGAAGACGATACAAATGAAGGGCAGAGCCACAGTCCTGAACAGGAGGGTTTGGTCCAGACCAGGCACTATGGGAGGCCCAGGTGGTAGCTCCAGTCACAGGGCCCTCTTTTCCACATTAATGATGTCACACTGAGACATCTATGAGTAAAGCAACCCAGGATCTTGCAATTGCTACCTTGGGAGAGAAGTGAGGATAGATTCTGGGAGGTTCCCATGGAAGACAAAGAGTAAAATTAGAATGAATTTGTTAAATAAATCCCAGCTGGCCTTGCTTGTACCTAAAGTCAGTGCGCATCACAAGCCCAGGATTTTGGCAGGATTGAGTGGTAAATAAAAGGAGAACACAGGCCCATGAGTCCAAAGGGCATTTTGGCCACTGCTGCCTGTTATTCCTCCTGGTGGATGGGTAATGAACAGCAAATTCACACCAAGCAAGTACAAACCTGCACTGGAGAAGAGAGGTCAGGTAAAATGCCAGTAACAAGTGGCTTCATAAACCCAGCTCATCTCTTCAGAGTTAGTGGCAGGAAAAAATCTCAGAGTTATCTGTTCTGGCCTCTATGTCCATGCCAAACCATGATGCAGTCAAACCAGAGAGACGTATATCACAGAAAACATATGTGGATTTTGACCTCCTCAAAGACAAAGGCAACATCCTCCATCCCCACAGTTTGCCTCACACTCTACAAAACAGTCACACAAAACACTAGTGAATGACAGGCAGCAAAAGCAGGGCAGAAAATCCCTCCCTCCATTTGCAGCTGAAGTCATCTTATTTTGTACCTTACTAGTGCTTTCTATTTGCATCAAGGTAGCTTTGAAGTAAAGCTTGCAAATAGGTACAAAACCCTGATCTTAACAGAAATGCATTTTCCATGTCCCATACCCATAAGATTCAGGTAGCAGGCTCTAACCACACAAATCCTGCACCCTTGCTCCTCAAGAGATCTTCCTGAAAACCAGCTACCCACGGTGATGAGCAAAACTCATGACTAAGAGTTTAACACTGGCCTATTAGAAAAGAAAGGCCGATACCCACTAATTCCCTAAGTTCAGAAAGCATTTATTTGCATTAATACCAAAGATTATCTGACTGGTTGGAGTATTTGCCCATGGACAGAAAAATGTGGTTGGGTCCAAAAAGGGGCTTTTATCCCCTAGCACTGAGAAATTTAAACTGGGTTTTGCAAGCATATTTCCAGATGATTTTGTGTCAAGAACTAATATTTCTGAGTTAAGCTTCCATGTGAGGTATATTTTTAGTAGCCTCTCTCTTAAATGGTACTTTTCAAAATAATCTCCTTCAAGACGGTAAACGATTAAAACACGGATGTCCAAGTGCCAAATTAAAAAGCCTCTTATAATTTGCAATGTGATGTTTAGAGCTGCTGTGGGACCGCAGACAATTTGGTACTTGATCATTAGATATTCGGCAAGTGCCACACAGCTGAAAAATATATTTCTTATTAAGCTTCTGTACCTAAATAGCATCAGCACTCAAATGAGATCACTCCCTCTGAAGGTTTTAAAGACACAGACAGTCCCAGAGAAACATTTTATTTTAAAATGAATCTTCTTACAAAACTTGGGGTGATTTTCTATGTCCTACCCTTGAATTTAAAATTACTCATCTTTCTCTCCCACCAGCCTGATCATTTCAAGAGTAGAGCGAAGGTGCCCCATGGATGCGGGCTGCTCACAGTGAGGGTGAACAGAAAGTCTATCACTTAGCTGGACAGGAGGGCACCTGTCTGAACAGCTGAACATTGTGGTTAGTGCAGTGTTACCACAGATATTGCAGGTGTGTGGTCACATTCATATAGCTCATAGTCCAGGCTTTAAGAAAAGATACAAAGATGCAATGCCTGTCTCAGGGAAGCTCTTGGTCCACAAGGGAAAACAGAAAAGTCAGCACAATATTATAATACAGAACGACAAACGCTGTAGCACAAAGTGCTCTGAAAAATGTCCTTCCCTTCTCTTCTTCATCATCCAGACTTTGGTATTTTGTATGAGATCTCAGTGATGTGGGGTACAGTGGAATCAACTTCTTCAGCCCCTTTTGTGGACTCTCCCGCTTGCGTGCTGTCACAGGCAGAGGGCTGGCCTAGTTGGCGTCAGTAACTAACATGACATGTAACTCTGCCCCAGCTTCTCCATAGGAGTCTTCATAGAAAAGATGTTCCTTGAAATAATTTCAGGATATGCTGTTACATCAAGAAGATAGAGGCCTGGTGTGTGACCCCACCGGGAACTCCTCCAGTTAAAATGACTAGTGCACTCTCCTTAATACACTGTTCAAGCTTATTCCATCACACCCCCACACGCATGCATCAATGACACACACCCCTATGAATCACTGTTCTGCTTCTAGAAAACTCTGCCTTCTCCAGATTCCAAGTTTCCAAAGAACCTTTTTGACATCAAGAAGTCATCACCAATATGACTAAAAAACAAATAAAAAAATCCTAACACACAAAATGAGGAGAGATGAGGAGGGGAGACTGTGCAGACAGAGAGTGGGATTACTTGAGAGCTTCATCAGGTTCTTAAAACCACCTTAGTATTGTGCATGAAAGAGGCAGACACTGCTCCATTTGAGATGGGGATGGGGGCACCGAACAAGGCAGTCATGGGTTTCCTTCACTGCTACCACAAAGCCTTGGGCCTCTGGAGTATTGTGAGACCTTCCTGTACCTCAGTGTGTTCTGCTGAAATATGGATCTGTGGACTTACTAAGTCAGTTATACTGTACAGAGTTGTTCAGAGGGTAAAACAATAAAAATGCACACCACACACAAAGCACACAGCTCAGGGCTGCTGACGGGTGATGCCCTCACCACACAGGATAGAAAGGGCGAGCAGCAAGATGCAAAACCAGCAAGACTGAAGCTGTGAGTAAGGGCAGTGACCCCACAGTCCTCAAGTCACAAACCATCTTTGTTGCTGAAGTGGAGCTGACTAGAAACAGAACTTACTGCAGAGAAACAGACACCCACCAGAGGGGCAGCCTGCAGGAGGAACCCAAATTCCACACACGAAGGGAGGCCTTGTCACTGCTCCTGTGGGAACACACCTGCATTTAATCAGTTGGTTGGCCTTTGGCTTAACTGTGCTATGACTTTAATTGACTTCTACAACGTGCAGTCTTATAAGACTCTATTTCTCTGTCTCCATTTATTATTTAAACTAGGAGCTGTTCTCCCAGAGTGTAATCAAATCCTGCTAAAAGGTTAAAAAAAAAATTCTAGCATTCATTCACATCTTACACCAGAGGGGGAAAAATAATGAGCATCCTAAAAATACCTGTGTTAAAAAAAAAAAAAGAAATATTAAACCCTTAATCCCAAACTCCTTCTCTTTAAAATAAGTAACTTATCTTAAAGGAATATTACAAAGATACCATTGAGAGGAATCTGTTCCTGCTCCTGTCTTTTTTTGTAATTAGCACTTTGTCAATGCAGCCATCTTCTGCTCTTTGAAAATGAAGTTACACAGAACAAACATTTACTGAGCATCTATTACACACTAAGCCAATGCCAGCTATAAGATGAAACCAGATGAGCCTAAGGGCCTTGCATCTCCCATCTTGACAGATGAGGAAACTGAGGTTCCCAAACAAAGCTCGCAGCCCTGACCTTGAGGCACCAGGATGTTCCAGTGGTCTGGGAGGAAGTCAGATCCAGGGTCCTCTGAGAGCCAGGCCAGTGGAAATGAAGGGAGACGAGGCTGAGATTCCAACATATGCCTCTGACAATGCGGAGGAGGAAAAGCCTCCAGAGTTCTCCCAGAGCTGTCCTGGCCTCCTTCCTCCTGCCCTGGCTGCTGGACTCTGGGGAGATGTGGCCATTTAACTTGCTCCTGCCTTCTGGCCATCACAGCTCCCCACAGGAGCAGACAAAATGACAATTAGAGCTGCTTCTATGCCAACAGCTGTCTCAGCCATGGAGGGCATTCAGGCTAAGCAGAAGTGAGCCCCGCACCGGGAGAGAAGATTGGCTTACATATCTCCGGGGCTCAGGGAAATCTTGAACACCAATACCTACCACCAGTAATGTTCACTTACTTACTTGATAGCCAACCCACATTTATTGAGCACCTGCTGTGTGACTCACACAGACACAAAGGAAACAGAAGCCTGGAACTGATCCTTGTGGAGGAAGGGGTGATAAGACACAAGTCAGTGATATGTTAGTGTGGAAATGCTGTAGTTAAGATAGGAAGGAGAGATACACATAAATATACCGAATGTGGAAAGCCTGACCTGGTCAGGCTATCAAGGCTTCCTGAGAATGTGACAAATAGATATTGGAGTGTGGGGGCTGCTCCCTGGACCCAGAATAGCACTACAGGCAAAGGGAGCAGTAAGAGGGAGGACAGCAGACCCAGGCCCAGAAGGTGAGGGAGCACAATGAGAAACCCAGCAGGGACCAAACCCTCTGCACTGCAGGTGCCGCATTTAACAAAGAAGATAATGCCTCCTGTGTGTGCCTGACATGCTGCTGGAACTCCCCAACCTGTGTGTGCCTGACATGCTGCTGGAACTCCCCAAAGCGCAGCCTCCTGGAGGATGCTGGCTCTGGAAAGGTCAGTCCTGGAACAGACAGAGCATGGGAGGAGGCAGAAGTCTGCCCAAAGGCCCCAGGCTTGTAAGCAAAAGAGCCCAGCCTTACCCTAAATGACCTGGGGCAAAAGCCAGATAAGCTTGCCTCTGAACAACACGGTTGCATAAGGATGCTATTCCAACACTGATATAAAAGCAAAAACAGGGAAACAAGCTATATCCTGCCACAAGGACCCTGCTAGGTGGATTATGGCATTGCCAGTTGAGGGGAATCAACACAGCTCTTAAGAAGAAGAGATCTACATACATGTAAAGTAAGATAAAGAGATCTCTAAGGTCTATAGTTAATGAGAAAAAAGTAATGTACAGAACAACAAATTTAACAGGCTACTAATTATTAAAACATGTAAATGTGTGCGAGCAGCTTACTCAGGGATCACTCATCTCTGAAAAGATAAAGGAAGACACTTTTCACTGACTCTTCACTGCATACCTTTGTTAAGCAGTAGACTTTTTAGCAAGGGTGAAATAGTTTTTCAAGAGTAAAAAAAAAAAAAAAAAAAAAAAAAAGATACTTTTCAACTCCTAAAACAATAAAATCTTACTAGAGGTACAGGTAGAGCACTTGCCTAGCATGAAGGAGATCCTGCATTCAATACACAGTACCTAAATAAATAATTAAATCAGTTAAGGCAGACCCAGATCTAACATTTCTCACTGTAGAACACTGGGTGAGTGATTGCATTTCTGGGCCTCAGTTTCCTCTTTTACAAAATGGGGATCATAATAGTAATTACTGTTATAGAGAATGAGGATTAAATAAAGCTCTAATGTTTGAAAGAATTCAGTTGAATTTTTGGCAGGTAATGGTTAAAAAATACAAGCTATAGGTCTCAGCACTTAACAATTTGTACTAGCCAGCTATTGTTCTTTTTATTCCAAATGACACTGAGGTTACTCTCTGAAAATGCATCCACAGTGACAGTGAGGGATCTGTCATTCTTTCTTATTAAAGACACAGAAGGACACCCATGGGGCCCAAACTGAGCTGATGCTAAGGAACAGGGTCACTGTGGGTTCTTGCCTGCCACAGAGCCACTCTTGCAGGAGTGTACTGGAGCAGGCTGGAATGCTTTGAGCTGGACAATGAATAGCAGATCTCTGCCTACCCCAGACCTGCCCTACTCACAGCAGGAAATGGGCCAGCACAAGCTTCTCAAACCCACAGCCTGATGTCTTTCTCAGCTTCAGGGCACAGATACAATGAGAGAAGGTGCCCTGTTAGACAACACTGCCCAAATCTTCAAGACAGGGAATGGGTGCAAAGCCACTGTGGAGGACCCCTGGCAACTTGCTCAGAAGGACAAAGGGTAACCTAGGGAGCTCACCCTGCTCCTCCCAATCCTCTGGCATTGGTGCAGCATGGAAAAAGAATATCATTTAATTAAATCACTTTAATTAATCTTATCACTTTAATTAAATTTGAATCTTACCCCAATGCGCAGTCATTGAAAGATGAGGTCCTCCCTCAGTGAACCTATGAAATGGCAATAATAAACCCTCCCTCAAAGGCGTCATAGGAAATAAAGGACAGGCATGCTCTTAATGTGCTTCCATCCTAGGAAAACCCATAACTCTAACTAAAGAAATCCAGAGACATGTATAAAGTCTAAGAGAGGGCAGGAGTGAGCACAGGGAGCCTGCCCCCCACCTCGACTGTATTGCAGGGCTCTAACCATAGGAGGTCACCTTCACACGCTGGCCATCCAGAAACAGAGGCTGAGGTGGACTGGAAGCTCCCATAGTGCTTCCCCACCCCATGTTTATGAGCTTCCTGATGGAAGCACACACTGCCATGTGCAAAGCTGTGTCCAGGCCAAAAATCAAACCTAAAACTTACAAACCTCTAGAGCAAGGGAAAGAAGAACATGATTACAGATCATTACAGGGTTGCAATGAGCAAAATCCTAACTAGGAAAACCTAAAGGTTCAACAGGCTAATTTTCTTAAAACAATAAAAATAGCAAAGACAAGTGGATTTATAGATGAAGGGAGACTTAAAAACCTTATATCACCCAATTGCAGTATATGAACTTTATTAGGATTCTGAAGTAACTGAAGACTATTGAACACTGCCTGGATATTTGATGATATTAAGAAATCACTGTTAATTTTTAAGATGTTACAATGTATTTTTAGCTGTAGTTACATGTAATGATTTAGATCAAGAATGACCCCAAAACACCAAGTGTTCCAAGGTGGGGATTTTGGAAGCTGATTTATCATGGGGACACTCGAGGTGAATATGCTGTTGGCAGTAGGCATGATCAAAAGAGTTGAGTTATTGGGGGCATGATCTGGAAAGGTATATCTCCTTCCCCAAATAATCACAGCTGGGAAGATTCTGAATAGAACATGAAAGAACTGATTATTGTAGAAACTGAGTAACAAGTATGTGGACTATATTATATACAATTCTCTTTGATTTTATATACATATGAACTCTTCCACTATGGTTAAAAGTGAATAATCAAGCCACAGGGTGAGACAGAATATTTACAATACATATGACTAAAAAAAGAAGTGAAAAGAACTACTATAAATCAGTAAGAAAAGCAAATACAATCCAATAGAAAAATGGGTGAAGGTTATAAAAACAAGTCACAAAAGTGGAAAACAAACCGGGCAACAGCAAATGAAAGGATGTCAACCTCACCTGTAACTAGGGAAATGCAAATTGAAACCATCTTACATAAATGAGTTGGTAGGATGTAAAAGTGTTGGCAGGAACTCTTGCATGGACTTTAGAATTTGACCAACTAAAACTAGTTCAATATATTAAAGCTAGGCAAGTTCATATGTAGCTGCTAACCTTAAAGAAACACTGGCTTAATGGGGAGGAAGTCCCTAATATGTACAGCAGGACTTCATAAGACAAAAAGAAACAGAAGTACAGTAGTTGGATCCACAAAGTCAGACAGTAAAACGGTGGGTGCCAAGGTCTCAGAAAGGGAGAAAAGAGAAGTTAATATTTAAGATAGAGTTTCAACTGGAGAAGATAAAAAATTCTGGAGATGGAGGGTGGTGGTATTTTCACAATACCAGAATATATTTATGCCACTTAACTATATACTTAAAAATTATTAGGATGGTAGATTTTATGTTACATATACTTTACCATAACTTTCAAGGATGTGAAAGAAAAAGAAAAGAGACATCCAATGTGTGAATTCTGTAAATCCTGAACTTTTTAAAAGAAAGTATTAAAAATGATAAGATAATTGGAAATTTGAACATTGACTGATATTTGAAGGTACAGGGTAACAGAGAATGATAAGAATATAGTATTCATGTTTTATTATTTTTAGACATATTTCTATAGACTTAACACCCAGTGTTTTATCCAAATAATATGGAGGAAGAAGCTAGGATAGGGAAGATCATTTGAAACTAGACCAGCCATGACTGATTATAGTTGAATCTGACAATGGATACCAGAGAGTGCATTATACTTAATCTGGTCTACCTTTGGGCACTTAACATTTTACATAATAAATATATTTTAAAATGAAGAGGAAGTTATTATATGTGTATACAAGCACATGTGTTAGAATGCTAACAGTATCCTCATTTATAATGGCAAAATAGTCATTAATAGTAACAGTATACTGGTGTATAATAGCCAATTTGAGAACAGATTACTAGCAGGGGGCATGTGAAGTGTGGCTACAGTATAATTTGTAGCATTTTATTTATTCTAATTTCTGGTGCTTCGCAAAAAGCAAATGTAGCAGAAGTTAATGTAGGTAAAATCTAGATGGTGGAAGCATGGATATGCATTCTTTCATCTTTGGTGCCTTTACACTACCAATAGTGAAAGAACTAAAGAGTGCTTGGGGACAGCAGAGGCCAGATCAACTGACAGGCACCACCCACAGGGTGAAGCACTCACCGGCCCCCGGAGGTCGATGAGCTCCTGGCGCATCTGGGATACGAGGGTCTCCTTGGCCACCAAGGCCCGGTGCAGGCGTTCATTGAACTCAATCAGCTCCCCATGCATCTCAGCCACCTGGAAGAGACAACCACCAAACTGTAAGGCTCATGAGGCAGACCCTGCCCATGTTCCTCCTCCTTCGGACACTCCTTCCCGCCACATTTTGGCAAGGTATCAACAGCTTTTAGGGCCATTTACCTATGAGCTGGGTTTTCTGAATATGTCTTAATTTGCCTGGGCTTAGCACTTGGGAGTGGCCAGTCCACAAGTTATAATCAAAATACAACTATATCATCATTTTTGAACTTCAACTTCTGGTTAACTAACATTTTTCTAACAGACACTTTTGTTCTGATCTGAGTTGTGCCTGTCAAAAAAGTCCCTGCTAATAGCACAATGACAGTAACGGCAACCATTCTGTTCATCAGGTCTTTGGTTCTGGAAACCAAGGAAACAGAACCAGAGATTTCTCCAGGGTGGTGTCAACGATAGTGACAGACACAATAGCAGCTGCACAGCTTCTTCTCTGTCACTGCTAACTCCACTCCAACACATCCTTCCTGTGTGCTCCGCGTAGCTGTATCTTGGGAGCGCTGAGGGGTGTGTACTATTACTTTCACCTGAGCAGAAAGAGAAATAGTAGCTTCCTCAAGGTCATCCCAGCAACAAAGGGCAGATGTGGAACCTGGCTGTGCACTATGAACCTGCCACTGCACTGGGCCCAGATGCAGCCCTCAGCCTAGGAAGAACCACAGGATCTCTCTGAACTGAATTATTCAATATTTCTGGGGGCTGGGGATTTAGCTCAGCGGCAAAGCGCCTGCCTGGCAAGCGCAAGGTCGTGAGTTCGGTTCCCGGTACCGGAGAAAAACCAAAAAAAAAAAAAATATATTTCTGGCTGATCCTGAATAAATTAAAATGGAGATGGCTACACAGTAGCCTATTAAATACAGAGACTTCTCAACTATAATTTATTCAAATATATTAGAGAAACATGAGGTGTTGTGCTGCCACATTGTCTCTGAACCCTGCAGGAAGGCTACAAGCACCGTAAGAGAAGCCTGTACAATGTGAGGTCAACAGACTCTGAGTCGGTCTGGGCCCCTGACCTGGCCAAGAGATTACTCCTCCCACACCTCAGACTTACTTAAATAGGCAATTTGTAACATATAGTTTACATGATTATGATAAAAGATACTGTCAGAATAAGGAGAGTACACAGGGAACTAATCTAGGTCTCTCCATTGGAGAAACAGAAAGGAGCCCTTCTTTTTGGTTGTTTTGCTGTATGAATGGTAAAAGTAAAAAGTTTAGAAGGAGCCAGGCATGGTGGCACATGCCTGTAGTCCTAACACTCTGAAAGGCTGAAGTAGAAAATTCCACTCGGGCCACTTACCATGACACTCTTTGAGAAATACACACACACGCATGTGCACACACACATGTATAAAGGGCTGGGGGTGTAGCTCAGTGTAAAGGCTCTGGGTTTAATCTCGAGCATCCAAAAAAAACTTAGAAGGAAGTACAGGAAGATATTAACATTCAAAGGGTGTACTTTTCCCCATTCTTTCTACTTTTCCTTAGGTAAGTTTCCTATTAATGAGCACCCTTTCATTTACCAGTGAGAGAAAGAATGAAGTTCTATACAGAATTAAGCTCTAAAGAGTTGAAATTTTTCACCTAAAATAAAAAGGAGCCATTGTGCAATTAACATGAAATTTATCAGGTTTCTAATTTTCACCTTGGACACTTCCATTAACTTGTTCTGTGAATTCTCCTCAAATGGCACCCTTCTGTCTCTAAGGTGCCCACTTCTGCCAATCCAGTGTACAATACTAAGTGAAAACTGCACAAAAGATACTGCAAAGAGTATGCAATTAAGAAAGGAAGAAGTCATTGAGCCTTTCGCCAGCTTTTTTCTTTGTGCAGACCTAAAATTAATATTCCCTCGTTGCCTTATTCCTTTTGTACATGAAAAGCTTAATTTGATTTTCTTTTGGCCTTTAACAAACAAATACAATATCACTAATGTCACCGTGAATCCTCTACACAGAAATCACATGAACACTCCATGAGCTTCCTCAGGGCAGTGAATCCCTTTACCACACCATAGCTGCCAACGTCATCAGTGAATACCTGCCAATGTGCTCCCACAAAATGTGAGCTTTAAATAATGCCAACGCCAAAACAAAGCAGGGTTTTATGCTTTTGTTTTTGTTTTGTTTTGCAGTGGGAGCCAGACTGCTACAACAAATTTTCATCAGTGTATAAAACATCTAAACATTCTAGCTCCAAGTGGTGTTCATCATGAGCTATCAAAAACCTGGTTCTCTTTTGCAGCCGGAAGAATGATTTGACCACATCAGATAAAGCTTTCTTTACAATGAAGACTAGAAAAAATAACTGATGGAACTGAGGGGACAAAATCTGATGACATAATTTCATTGTTAAACTCTGATGTTCACTGTTTCTGAGTTAACCTCTGAAGCTCTGAAATTTTATACTGCACATCACTCCCCATGGCCACTGGTGTAAACATTTACCTTCTAGAAGTCACAGCAGCTTACTATTTCTCAAATAACTATTTCCAAACTTAACTACAGCCAGAAACAATGTCAAGAATTAAAGAGAGCCTCAGAAGAGAAATGTAAGATCAAAAGTAGTTCCCATTACCACAAAAATAAAAATAGGCCAAGAAACCACTGTCTCTTGGAATTTTTGTTAGTTTCTAAGGCACTCTCAGGTCTCCTCTGACCACTTGATTTACCATAGCCAGGGAGGACTGTAGAGAGCAGGGTGGGATCATTGTCCTCTGATCCATTCTCATCCAAGCAGGCACAGTGATCTTCCCAAAATCACATTTCATCTTGTCCCCCGCTGTTTAATACCTTCAATGCTTCCACTACCCTAAGGATAAGATCTAGTTCCTCTCTCCAACTCCACCTCTCATTTTCAGCGTCTCAGTAACACCACTCAGCCCCCCTGAGTGCTCTCTCTTCCACGGACAGGCTGAGCTCCAGAAGGCTGCCCCACAGAAAGAGGAGAAAGGTATGTCCACTGAGGGAAACTAGGGGTGCCAAGGGCTAGAGGCCAGCAGAGGCAAGGGACAGCTGAGAGGGTGCTTTGATCCAAGACAAGCTTGGGCCTGGTCAGCTATCAACAGTTTGTTCTGATGCTGGGCAGATAAACTCTATGAACCAGAGGCTAATCATCTATAAAATGGGTCACTGTGCAAATGAAATGAGATCCTGCAGTTGTCCATCATGACAGCATCTCCGAGGCAGGGAAAATGCCCCGAGACTGAGCCAGCTTTCTGTGACTGTATAAGGAAACATGGAGGAGGCAGCAGAGTGGCAGGTCTCTGGAGGTCAAATGGGCCCCCCGCTGTGCCACACCAAGGAGCTGGAACCACCACAGGAAGATGCACCGTTACCCAAAGCCAGAGCATGTTAGAGTTGCTAATCACCTGCCAGCCAGGTTCTAAGTGAACCGTGCATGGTGTGAGGCTGGCAGCAGAGTCACACAGTTCACATCCTTGTGACATTTGGTCAGACAAATCGATAGAGCCACTTAGAGGGAAGGCAGGAAGGTCAGAGAAGGCCTCTCAATGAGATAACACCCAGGAGTACCTAATGGGCCCTGGAACATCCCAGGCAGCCTCTGATGGCAGATCCATGCCCTGAATCCCAAACAGGCACCTGCTGTGTTCTGGCACCATCAACGCTCAGGGCATTTGAGATTCGTGTTTCTTTCTACTCTCAGTTGTTATAATCCATGAAAATTACTCTTGAAGGCAGTTAGGGGAAAGGTCATTTGACAACATTGATGACAGTGACAAAAACAAATGTCAGGGAGAGATATAGTGAGTAGGGTTGATGAAGCTCCAGGCTCAGCCCAAGATGGACTCTGAAGAGGATCAAGAATAGAGCTTTGATTCTCTGAAAGGGCCAGGGACAGTACCTGGCTAGTAGATGTGGCCCCTGAACCATGCTAGGGAGGTTCACAACTTATCAGCTAAGGAGGCACAAAGGCTTTAAGAGTCATACTTTAGGTTTCATCCTTAAAGCTAGAAAGAATAAAGTAGAAAGATTTAAGAATTTAAGTGGTAAGGCTGTTTGGTAGCAACTATCATTTTTTAATCTCTTATACCTTCCTTGGCAAGTCACTCCTAGGCAAGTATCTTGTCTCTCTTCCCTGCACATGTTTTTAAAGTACAAGGTCAGCTTCCAATGGCTATAACTTACCTCAATGCCCATCCAAAAGGGACTAGTTAAATACCTGAGGCTTCCCTGCTGTCTTCTGCTGACTGCCCCTTTTGCAGACAGCATTAATCAATCACTGTCCTTCAAGAGAACAACCCAGGCAGACATAACCAATCAACCAAAATCCTACCATACAAAATGATACCTACAAGGTAGCCCTGGCCTAAAAGATAGGGAAAATTATCTTTAAGAAGATAACATTTAAGTTTGATTTTGGAAGTCGATCCCTTTGGAGCTTCAGGAGACTGAGCAATTCCTTCCAGCTGGAGTATCAGGAAAGATGATCTCCAAAAATAATGTGGGTGTGAAAAGCTTTTAAATCTGTGAAAATCCCAGGAATTATCATAATTACCTGCCAAATCATGAAAGGATTATACATTTTTTAAAAAGCCTTTGGCATTTCCTTTCATACCAGAATGTTCTATCTCGTCACATTCAAGTAAATCATGCTTCACCTTCCTTCATCTAACAAATTAGATACTTCTTGGTTAAGAACAAGACTCCCCCACCCCAAATTTCAATAGCAGTTGAGGCTCTTCTGGTTACATCCCCAAGCTCTCCAAGAATGTTCACTTAGAAACATCAGAATCTATGTATGTGATGAATCTCACAAGCCATCTTCTGGCCCTCTTTATGGTGGCTGGGGGAGGGCCTGGAACCTCTGTCTGTGAAGACTGCATCACACCTGCCAGTATCCACATTGCCTTAACTCACCTGTGAGTGCCAACTACCTGCCAGGCCTGTCATGCACTTGAGGAATCCTTGCCACCTCCCCTACAGGATGGGCAAGCCTAAGTGTGTGGGCAGTAAGTAACAGAGTAGGGAGATGAACTCATGCCTTGATGGCCCTACTATCTGTGCTCTTTGCTGAAGGGATCTTGGATATGGCAGAAGACTGCCCCTTTGCATGGTTAAGGAAGACAAATCTGTTCTGCAGAGTAGAGGGAAGTAGCATGGTATGGACAGTGGTCCCTGCTCCAGCTGATCACCAGCCACTTTGAAGGGCTCTTTCTGAAAAATGCAGATTTCTGGGCCTCACCCCCAGAAATTCCAATTCAAATGGACTGGGAAAGGGGAAACGAAGGAAGTACTTGTTACCCTGTGACTGGAAAAGACAAAGGCATAGAATTCCTTAGAAATAGCTTGGAACTGCAGTCAGGCTGTTCCATGATGTAGAAAACACAGTTTTCAGTTCACCACTTATAAGACATAATGTCACTCGTTCCTCCACGTGCCGGCTCTCGACCTCCGATCACTAACTGATATGAAGGAAGACAAAAGCCAGATAAAAACTGCATGAACCCAGCCAGCCAGCAACAGATGGTGCTGACAGTCATGGCTGGTACTACTGCTCTCAGCAACGGCAGAGTGGGTGAGCCTACACTAGTGCAGTGCTAAGTGTGGCCTGTGAGCTGCTGCCACTGTGCTATTGTCGCTACCCACGTGAGACAAGAGAAGTGCAGACATTCAGAGTAAGCATTCAGAAATGTTTACAGCAATCTCAGACTGCTATGAAACCCAGGAATTTCTTAGCTTTTCAAGATATCTTTTTTATTTTACAAAAGTATTGGTCTACACTGAATAGGAAAATTTTACAAAACTTTGAGAAGCACTGAACTACAGTACACATGCTGTCTGAAGCAATGTCTTGCATTAATAAAGCCACATTCTATCTGAAAAACAATAAACAGTAACAATGAAAAAAACCAAAACACAGTCATCTTTAAATAAATCTGTTGAGAATTGAAAAGAAAAATACAAGAACCAATATTATCAGTGTCCATCATTCTTTTAGAAATACATACATCATTTTCTTGTAGTGTCTCATTTGGCCTTGAAAACTGAAAATGAGGGACAGTAACTGACACGATGGGTGCTGAGGCCCAGCTCGGGTGCTGAGGCCCAGCTCGGGTGCAGAGGCATGAAAAGTCATCAGGAGCTCAGAGTGGCCAGCAGTCTCCCTGGCCCAGCACCATGCAGCCTTTCTCAGCGCAGCCACATCCTACCCATTTACCAGAGGAGGATGGTGAGGCTCAGACTGAGCAATAGCCCAGGTCACAGTGTTTCTGAGTGCCTTGAAATCTGGCCCCTAGTTATGATGCCTCCAAAGCCCATACTCTACATGGCCCTTTAAGTGACATGTAAATAACCCAGAAAGAGAAATAATATGTCCAACTGAGCGAGCAAGACACCTAAGCTCAGGGAGGGAAGCAAATGCCTACTTCCTCACTGGGCCATGGCTGCAGATCAGGTTTCTGCTCTGAAATCCAATGTTCTCTGCTCCTCCCCGGGGGGCCTTAGACTCTGGACAGAGATGAGAATAGGGAAGTATTTTGTAAACTGAAATTCTCTGCCCACATAAGGTGACGGTGGGGCTGAGAAAGCAGGATCCCAGAGCTTTAGCTCCACACCAGGAGCATCCCTGTACTCTCCAGGCAAAACTCAATCCTACACTATCAGCTCCTATGAGGTAAGTGTTGCTACAGGCCCCACTTGTGTACCTGAGGAAACTGGAGCACAGAAAAGGTAAGCAACTTGCTTAAGACCACACAGGGAGTAAGAGCAGAACTAGGACGCAAACTCCTGAGCCCTTGTTCTTGGCCACAGCACTCCTCCATCCTGCCTCTCAGTGCACACCATCTCTGTGATGCTAAGCTGGCCTCTCAAGATATGGGTGCCACAGCAGAGAGCCTAAGGGGTGATGAGCCTGTAACCAGGGACTGAGGGCACCCACAAAAGCAAGGGGCACCATCACTCACAGACAAACATAAGCACACACACAGCCCAGGAAAAGACACTGTCTATCCCACAGGGGAGGACTTGTCTTTCGCCGCCATGGAGAAATTATGAGTTGGGCTCTTGGCTGAGTCTCCTAAGGCCAGTTTAGATGGTCACAGGCCAAGTTTCAAACATCTCCATCAGGGGGAACCTTGCAGTAAGAGAAGGGGCACCCAGAGTGACCCAGAACTTCAGCAGAGGCAGAGCCTCCCACAGGACTCAGCACACAAAAGAGACTGTGAGATAAGACATGGGAGCTCCTCAGCTCCAGGATCGGCCTTTTCCAAAGTGGTCTCTGCTTCCCAGAAAAGTGTTTTGAAAACTGCCTTCTACATGAACTTCCCAGCATGAAGACAGTCCCCAGGGGTAGGCAGGACCACCCCTGGGTGTTCCATATGGAGGAACTCTTTAAGGAAAGAAGACTCAGGTAGGGTAGAGAGAAATTAAGAGCCAGGGGTTCTATCTACTCAATGCTATATGACCCGGAACAAGTACACATTCCTGGGGCCAGGGATCCTGCGTATAAAATGAGGCTACTGTCACAGTATGCAGGGTCGCTAGGGCATACACAAGGATAACAAGAGTTTAGGTAGCTGCCTAGGATCTGTCCCCATGATCACTACCTACAGATCAGATGGGGCTCTAGGCACTTTATACCTTGGGATGAGCCTGAGAGATACAGAGTCATCCCCATTTACAATCGAGGAAAACTAAGGCTTAGAAAGATGAACTGAATGTTCAAAGTCACACAATCTCCAAAGGAAGGGCTTAGCCTGACTCTGGAGCATACAGTCCTGTGTCTGCCCTCTTCTGTTTCATCGATTTCTTCCTTTCTGTCTGCCTATTGCTTTGACTCTGCGGCATGCTGGGTTGAGCCCAGGAAGCTGTTCGGGCTCACCCCTGGAGGCAGGTGCTCCAGCTCTCAGAGCAGATCCTTCTCACAGGCAAATCATAAAGTCACATCCATCTCCAAATGCCACCATCATAGTGCTGTGTGGGCTCTGTCTGCACTGTCACTAAGTAGAGGCTTATAGCAACTCTGGTGATAACTCTGCATCTAAACAACTCCCCTAATCTCCTCAGTAACAAGCCCACCAGTGCTCAGAACCCTGGGCTTGAGAGGTGACACTTGAAAACATCTGCAGGAATTGCCATTCAGTAAAGGACCCCAGCACAAACAACAGCTCCACTGGTAAGAGAAGCCACGGGGACACAGGTGACAGGTACCTGTCACTGCCCTGCGAACTGCTAGGCCCAGGTCTCAATGACAGCCCTTATTCCCCTGGACACGTGGCCTTTCAGAGAACAAACATGCTGTGGAGAAGGGTCATGCAGAGTGAGCCACTGCCAGTCCCAGAGGACCCCTACCTTCCCCTGCTACCCATAAATGGCTCTGAAAGAGCAAAGGCAGAGTATATACAACTGAGGATATTCAATCAGTGCCTGGTGCCTTCTTGGTGGTGGTTTGAGACAAATGAGTAAGAGCAGGAGGACAGGAGAAAAAAGCAAACAAAACCATGAGCCATAAGTTCCAGCCCTCTGCTGAGTGGTCTGCTCACTTGAGCAGAAGAAATGAAGAGGCATCTGAGCAGCTATGCAAGTCTGAAGCAGGTGACCGAAATTCTCACCCAGCCTGCAGAGCATTACCAGATAACCAGTGGTACCATGGTTACCTGCCAATTCTGGGGTCGGGGTGCTGGGGACGGAAACCTACCTGTCCCATCCCCAGGTCCTGCCAGATGAGACCTCAGGCAACTCACTTTTCTTTGAGTTTGGATCTCTCATCGATAAAATAAGCTTAAGAACAATGCAAAACTCACAAGGCGCCTGTGAGGCTTAAATAAGTTAATGCATCAGAAGGGCCTTGGCATGTATGAGGTGGTCCTTCAGTGCTTGCTGCTGTTTTCTCATTAAGCAGGCACCAGGAGAAGCACACACTTCCCCTGGCTCTGGAGGACCTTTCTCAGGTTTCTCTGTCCTCTCCTCTACAACTGTTGTCAGACTAGCATTCGAAAGTGCCCTCTCCACAGCCTGGACAAGCACCACAGCCCCCTGCTCTCCAGCCATGCTCAGATAGCCCTCCTGAAACCCAAGCCAGTCACTCACAGCAGTCTCTGCCAAAAGCCCTTCAGGCTTGTTGGCAGGTCTAGGGGGAGGATCAGCCTCTGCTGGTAAGGATGGTGAGGCTCAGACTGGGACTGTATTCTGGGCACAGAGAAGTGTACTACACTGTTTTAGCTCACATTTCTCCATAGCCCAAGGTTTTGAAAAAACTCTTTGACTGGTTTCCCACTAATTCCCTTAGGATGGTAGAGAAGCAAAGGGAGAAGGCAATGGGGGAGAAAGGGAAGGGGACAGCCCAAGAGAAGGAGAGAAAGGCAGTCACCGACCAAAGCAGGCTACGCCTACACCCTGCCTCCCTCCTAAAATCTTAGCCGTGCTTCAGCACTTCACTCAAATCTGTTTCCTTCCTGTGATCCATTCATCCATCTTCTCCATAATGACTGCTTAGTAGCAACAGCAACAACTCACAGGCGCCTTGTGAGTTTTGCTGTTTTTGGAGGAGTTGTTATACATCAGTCATGTCAGCCTCAACAAAAAGACTCTTTTTTGCAAACAAGAAAAGAGTGTACTCTCCAGCCACAGTTCACAGGGTTTGGGATTGGTGAGTGGATCAACCCCAGAGCTGCACACCATTGTGCAGTGTGCAAACTGCACAGGCATACACAAAAGCCTTAGATATCATGCTAGGTGTATTACTGCTCCTCTATAATTGAGTATAATGCTGAGACCCAGACCACATACTATCTGTTACACAAAAATCCCATGTAACAGGGTACAGCACTGCCTGGTTAGCTTTAAGGCATGCCCACAGTCAGTGCTGTCTCCTTCATTGCCCACAGCCCTGACAAGGAGCACAGGGTGTCACCCAACTCGAGTCTTTCTTGGCACTGCCACTGATGACTCGACACTCCAGAGGGCTGTTTTTGCTGACCAAAGCTGGGTGAATCTGTGGAGGAAGAAGGGGGCAAAGGCTCCTCATAGGCTTTCTCACAGAGGAGAGCTATTGATTTCCAAGGACCCCAGTCTAGATGGCAGTTTGGTGTTGAACTCCTCTCCTCCATAGCACAGAAAGCCTTTTCCAGCCTGCTTGGCCAGCAGCTAAGGAGGAGGAAGAGGGGAAGGTGAGGCCATCAGCATTATGAGCAAACATAACTGGGCATGGTGCTGCACACCTGTAATCCAGCACTCTGGGAGGCTGAGCCAGGAGGATCACAAACTTGAATTCAGATTGCACAACGCAGTGACTTAAGTGAGTCCCCATCACAAAATAAAAAAATAAAGGAAGGGTTGAGGTTGTAGCTCAATGTAAAGGTCCTGGGTTCAATCCTCAGTATCACTAACGAAGAGCAAATAACGCAGAGTATGCAGCCTCTGCTGCCTGTGCCAAGCACTGCCCTGGAGTCAGTTAGTTCATGCACACAGCCCTGTAAGGCACAGTTCCTTCTTCAAAGACAGGAGAGTGGGCGGGGAAGAGGAGTGAAATGATTAAGATGTGCTATGTATATGCACCATGTAGTTCCTTATAATGACTGTAACTACAGTGGTATCTTGATTTACAAACTTCGTTTGTTTTACGATTTGGGGGAAGATGGCTGCGTTTATCTTTGTGTGGAGAAGATGCAGTTTGCAAATGGAAGCAAAATGTTGCCAAATGCTTCTGTTTGCGAACCGAATCATTTGCAAACAGAAGCATTTGTGAACTGAGGTATTCCTTTATAGATTATATATTGCAAACATACACTAATGAAGAAACTTAACCTAAGCATGGTGGCACATGCCTATAATCCCATTACGAAGGAAACTGAGACAGGAAGACTGCTGTGAGTATGAGGTCAACCTGAGCTACATAAAGGGCTTGAGGCTACCCTGAACTATAAGACTCTGTCTCGAAACAAACAACAAAAAAGAAACTTAAAGCATTTAAAAAAGAAACTCATCTCTAGTATCTGAAAATCCTCAAATTCATTCATTCAACAAATATGCAATGAGCACCTACCATCTGCCAGGCCTTGTTTACGCACTGTGATTATAGCCACAAATGAAGAAGATCAAACCCTGCCCCACAGTGTTTGTTCTAGCAAGCTGACTATCTGCCCCATGTGGAAGCAGCTCTGCTGAGACTTAGTCCCACAGGCCATGGGGTCAGACCCGGAGCCTCTTCCTGTGGGAAGCTCTTCTCATCAGCTCCTCCCTGGGTGCAGTCCAGTGCATACCCCTTCACAGCTCTGGGCCACTTACTCACTGGCATATGCAGTTACCCATTCACATGCATTCACTCATTCAACAAATATTTACTGTACTAAGCACAGTGTTGGACATCATTGTGACAAGGATCCCACCCTATCAGCGGCCCAGCAGGGATTCTGAGGTCTCTGGGAGCATGAAGGAGAGGCCCTCACCCCACCTGGGATTAGGAGAAGGGCCAGAGGGGGAAAGTTACACCACACTGACGATTGAGGGTAGGATGAGGGCAGCCAGCTGAAGACAGGAGAACAGGCTCAGCCCTGGGGCACATCCCAGCCCATTTCCCACCCACTCCCATCTTCTCAGCTATAAAATGGACATCCATGCTGCCAAGTGGAATTTTAAACTGGGTAAGAGCTGGCACAGAGCAGGGGCTCACCATGGGCAGCTGATTAGTATTCTGGAGAACTGGTTGCCAGACCAAGCAAGTTATATAATACTGTGCATCTAACACCAGCTCCCCAGTCAGAGGTTTTGCCAGAAAATATTTCACCCTGGAGTGTTGCTTTCACATTTATTTTTCAGGGTGCTGGAAAGTACAAAGTTCCACAGAAAGATGTAAATTCTGAAATTATGTGGCTCTTTGTCATATTCTAATGTCTTCCAGAAATCAGGGGAGGCCGGCATGCATTTTTAATCATATTCCTTTGGAAGGAGTACATAGGGATCTCCTGAATATTTCAACCATGGCTCAATAAATTATGTCCAAGTTTCAAAAGAAAGACAGTAAATGAAAAACATTAAATTTTATGAGCATCAAAAATGTTTTCTCCTTGAGAGTCCCTTTCTCATACCAAACAGCATTCATGGACAGCCAAGAAAAGCCCCCTCTGGTCATGCCTGTCTTGGGGAGGAAGACACGACCATCGCTTGTGATAGTAGTAATTGGTGCACAAACACATGTGCAGAGGATGCAGGGGGTTACCCTGTGCTCAAGTATAACAAGCAGCATGGGGGAGTGGTTGAGAGTATGAACTTGGATCTGGATGTGCTCAACCTGCCTGTGACTTGCTGGGTGACCTTCAGAGAGTCATTCCACCTTGTTGGTCTCAGCTTAAGCACTTGTTGATAACTGGCATCCTCAGGAGCATTTGTTGTTACTAGGACTAAATGAATTAATATGTAGCTAGGACACAACACACAATACCACAATTCGATCCTTGCAGCTTTGCTGGAGATGTGAGAATGTGTGCATGCCTCAAATTCACATAAGCCCCATGACCATCACAATGGAAAGATAGGATGGGATAGTTTTTAAACCTGACAATCTCGTGAAATTTAAAGGGACACAGACTGAACTGGAATCTGCGGCCATGCTCGCTGCTGAGCCCCATAAGCTGTTGCTTCACCCAGCTGTGAATACTGAATCCTCGCTATTTTACCAGCAAAATGAAGGTCAAACCCTCTTTGTAAAATGGGAGGCTGTGGGATGTGGCTGAGATCACACCCCCGTCAGCAGCATACACTAACATCTGTCACCCTTCTTCCTTCAAAGAAGACCTCTGGGTCCCCCACCTCCCAGAGGGAAAAGACAGTTCATATTTTCAGGAGCATCTATCAAGCTGGGAACTTGGGTGAAATGTCCTCACTTCCTAGCACAAAGCACTGAGCTGGAAGTGATTTGGCAGCTGTGAAACTGCTCTCGCCCTCGAATGAGAATGACATGGACACCAAGTGTTCTGTCTGCTCTCCTGAGTTTGCCACCCCTTTTGCACAACTGGGCACAGGTTTTGATTGTTCTGGCCAACAGGATGGAGCAGGACTGACATATGTTGCTTCTGAGTCACACCACAGGACAACTGGTGTGCAACCTTGCTGCTGTCCCTTTCCCTGCCTGCTAAGTGGGAAAACCTTATTTGTTAGATGACATGTTTGCAAGACAGAGAAGCCTCTGTCAGCCCAGACTCCTGAGTCAGTGTTAAACCAGGTGTTCTTACCCCTGCCCTTGAACAACATATATTGGTCACAGAGTGTAACTGGGAAATGTTCCTTTATTTGGTTAAAGCATTGAGATTGGGGATCATTTGTTATTGAAGCAGAACCAACCCAACCCTGACTAACACATGCTTCAACCTGACAGCTCTGTATCTTCCTTGCTCTCTGACAATGGACCTGAAAGTGTGAAGAATGGGATACAGTCCAAAGATATTTGTCAAAGTCTGCCTTATAACAGCCACTGGAGACAGGTACATATTATGATCCCTTTTTAGACTCAGACAAGTCAAATCATTTATTTGAGGTCATATAAATAATCAACAGTAAAGCCAGAATTTTAACCCAGGTCTGTCTTTCCCAAGGCTTGAGTTATGTTACTACAGGGGCCAGCAAGTACTTTCTAATGAATTCCACAGCCTGTAAGGGGCCCAGATACAATGCAAATCTCTCCTTGGACTTGAGTGATAATACTAATCATAGGTAGGATGTGTTCCATGTGCCATGTACTGTTCTGAGTCCTCCATCAACATTCCTTTATAGTGAGAGTCATGTCTCTTTTAGGGATAAGGGCATCTCTAGGCCCCATGCTTATGGATATGCCCATTTTATAGCTAAGAAAAGACAGGCTTAAAGATATGGTAGGAAAAGTTCTCATCATGTGACTGTAAAGTGAATAAAGATGTAGACAAAGGTAAAACAGAATATAGGTCAGGAAAACATTCCTGACAAGTGGGTACAAATTGGAAGACTTCCTACTAGAGGATCTCTGACCAGTGAGGCCCACAAAGATGCTTCAGTGCTCAAAACACCCATAGTCACCCATAGTCAGCTAATCAGAATCAGAGATATTTGTCCCTAGGGCAGGGGAATGGGAAAGGGAAGACCCTTCTGGTCCCTCCCAATTGCTGTGGAGGTTCTAGCCACCTAGCTACCTAGCTACAAGTGACTGGTGATAATCTAAGAGTGACCCCAAGTGGTCACTCTACACAGGTGAATCAAAGACCACTTCTCCAAACTCAAGATTCAAACCCAGATCTGTCTAGCTCAAAACCATGTTCTTCCTACTCTGCTTCCCATATCCATCCAGCCATCCTCATGTCAGAGACAAAACGAAGATAAGAAAGAATCAGAGAAAACAAACATTTTGTGGCTAAGAAACTAGAGCTGATCATCATGTCAGAGGTGAACATAACTTAACATGATCTCCAATGCTCTACTTGATCCTTTACCAGTGGTCTTCTAATGAGCATCTTTTCTCAATTCTCAGAGTCAATTCTCCTCTTTTTTATCTGGTGAAATCCACCCCCACCCCTTAGAGGGGAGCTATCTTCCCTCCACTGTTAGATCTAGGCTGGCCATCATCCCAACTGCCTGATGGGTATGTACCCTGGCTCTGCCAATCAGCACGTGTCTTCCCTTGGTCATCAGGACTGGTTCAGAGAGATCAGGAGATTCACATCAGGTTCAAGAATTGTGCTAGGGTTATTGGAAAGAAGCTTTCTCTTATCACCAGAATGGCTAAGCCCATATGATTTTGTTGTTCTTGTTGTTTTGGTGGTACTAGGGACTGAACCAGCAAGGATCTTTGCACTAAGGTAGATCCCCAGGCCTTTCTGAAAAAGGGTCTCAGTTGCTAAGTTGCCCAACTGGGCTCAAACTTGTGATCCTCTTGCGCTGGCCTGTCAGAGTGCTGGGATTGCAACCACGTGCCACTATACCTAGTTTAAGCTCATAGGATCTGAGCCCAGCACTTCAGGAAGCCATCACACAGCCTGCCTAGGAATAAGGACCATAGAGAGAGGAAGGGCAAGCAACAGAAAGAGAGGACATCCATACCACAGGGTTTGACTGCTGCACACAACCTTGTCTGTGGCTGGACAACTCCTTAGACACTTTGTTCCCATGGATCAACAGACATCATCTTTTATGAAACTAGTTTGAATTAGGTTTTCTATCATTTGGATTAAAGAGTCCTGAATGACAGACCCACCAAGGAACTGTCAAATCTTTGCCTCAACACCTCCAATCACAAGATCCTCACTGTCATTCTTCTTTACATGGCACTGACAGCACATTCCTCCCCTTACCAAGAGTTGACTGGACTAGAATCCTAGGATGGCCTACAAGGGCCAGAGCTCAGAAAAGCTCAGTCTCCCTCTCATGTGGTAGCCCTTACTTCGGGAGGCTCTAGGCTGCAGAATATCATAAATTCCCCACTGGGAAACAGTGTATAGTCTTAGGTCATATATTAGTAAGTCTGGTTTTTTCAAAATTTTTTATTCCATCAATATTCAAAGAGGGCCTCACATGTGGAAGAAGGGAGTGGGACACAGAAAAGATTAGACATAGTCCTATCTCCCAACTCTGCCATCTAGTCAGTCAGGAGACTTAGAGTGATGTCCTTTATTAAGACAAACAGCCATTTTTGATTGGCCCCAGAGATATGACATGAGCTATGGGTTTAGGAAGAACTGGTGCCAATGCTACTGTGTGGCTTCGTACAATTTACACAGCCTCTCTGAGCCTCAGTTTTCTCATCTGTAAAATGGAAATTTTAATGCTACTGATTTCCTAGAGCTGTTAGGAGAATGTGTTGACACTGGCGGGGCTGCTTGCACACACCTGATACACAGTAAAAGTACTAAGAGATGGCAGCCAAGGGCATCTTGGGGAACAAGAAGGACAGTTCGTCTGCTGGCCCAGTCCCAAAAGAACTATGTAATTTACGCTCAAAGTTCTGAGCAGCAAGTACCTCCCTTCCTCTGTGGCCACACACAGGGTCTCCATACTGGCTAGGGAAGTGAACTGAACTCCAGCACTTTCCTTTTCCAAGAACACAGAAGCCTTTCTTTTTTTTTTTTTTTTTGCTTTTTCTGCGGTACCGGGAACCGAACTCACGAACTTGCGCTTGCCAGGCAAGTGCTTTGCCGCTGAGCTAAATCCCCAGCCCCTCACAGAAGCCTTTCTTTCCACAGTGTTCATGATGCCTCCACAAATGACCAACCTCCCTCCTCCCTCATGACTCAGTCCCTGGAAACACTGATGAGATGTGTAGATAGGAAGCAACTTATGCTGAGAAGAAAAATAAATCACATGCCTATTCCAGGATGTACTCAACACCCTCCAAGTACAGATGCTTCATGTGTGGGCTCCTCTGGAAGCAACTGCAGAGTGAACACAGGCTAAGCTCAAGGACGGCTCACATTCAAGCTTCAGCAGTTAAAGGTGGCCACAGAACTGCAAACCACTGAGCCTCCAGAACTGCTGATTTCAATGTGCTGGCTTCTTTAATGCTTTCATTTGTAGCACCTAAGGAGGGTTGTTCCAGACTTGGCATAATGAGGGATAATTATAAAAATAGCAGCAAAATCCCAGGATTTCTCATTGAGGCCACAGTCCTCACTCAGCCTGGCAGACTGCCCCTGCTTACTTCTCTGTTACAATTCTGGGCAAGCTGGGTATGGTGGCTCACACCTATAATCCAAGCTACTCAGGAGGCTGAAGCAAGAGGATTGCAAGTTTGAAGCCAGTCTGGGCAACCTAGGAAAGACTTGTCAAGGCCCTGAGTTTGATCCCTGGTACCAAATAAATGAATAAGTAATTTTGGGCAAATGAATTAGGGTGTTTGCAAGCATACTTATTCAAAGTGAGATTTTATTTTACTTTTTTTAATGGAAAACTTAGATTTATTTAAACTATTACAAAGACGAAAACAATTCTCATCAGAAGTACTTTGAGGACCTCATCCCAGTTTCACTTGTTCTGTTACAGAAAACTAACCTAAGAGGGTAGAGATTAAAGGATATAATCTAAGAGACTATAAAAACACACTAAAAAAAACAGGGTGGGAAGATTAGAAGCTACCCAAAAGCACTCATATCAGTGATAGGCTGTGCAGCTTGGATATTTCCCAGGAGACTGCCTAGAGCGATCTGAGCCCAAATTTGTACAAGACCCTTGCTCCTATGGAGAATGACAAGGCTGATCCTCCTGAGATTTCTACCCTTTCTTTTAAGGATTAAGGGTATCTCTAGGCCCCAGACAGGCATCTTAATTTCAGACTATTTCCTGCCCAGCTCCTATGTATTTTCACCACATTGGCCTGCTAACGTATAGGTGAGGCATACAGCAAAGGCAGGTATAACAGCCTACTCAGAGGATACTTAGACACAAAATTTTAGGGTTAAGTGAAGAACTACAAATACCTCCAGGTTAAGCTAATTTACATTTGTTAATAACTCTGCCATAGTTTCAGCTGTGGGTGACATCTTGCTATCTCACTATAGTTTGTCTTGAGGAAGAACTGGTTTAAGTGAATTTTAGAAAAGGCAAAAAAGACTAATTAACCTCACTTCCAAGGGAAGAAGACCAAGTTCTTTCCCACAGTTGTCAGCAGAATGTTAAAGCAGCAAAATCATTTTCAGTGATTGTGGTAGATTAACTAATGGTCAACTTGTATCACCCAGCTGAACAAAGTCAGCATGGTTCTGGGTATGGAAGACCAACCTGAGGATTGTTGCAAATGGCATAAAAAGAGAACTAGAGGGGAAGATGATGCTGTCGGTTCTACTGGAGAAGTTTGTCACACTGGCTTTCCTGATATGAACTCTGCTATTCTCACTGTCTGAGGAGTGTGGCTCCTCACTGTTGCTGAGGATGGCTGCAGTTCTCTTCCAGAGAGCGCTGGTCCTTACCTTGAATGCTGCTTCTTAGCTCCAGTGCAGCTCCCTCAGCATACTGGCACAGCTCCTTCAGCCCGCTGCAGCAAACTTTCCAGCTTCTACCACTGACCTTTGGGCCTTCCCAGTGCAGATCCTTGATACAGACTTGCATGAGACACTGTCATGGGCTCCAGACCCCAGATAGACTCATGGAGGACACTGTCATGGGTTCTAGGTCTTCAGCTGGACTCATGCAGAAGTCCAGAGATGGCCTCCATGCCATCTTCATAAGCTCTTTTTGAATCTTCTGTCCAGACCCCACCATGCTACACTGGCTGCTCACAGACTGAGAGAGCATTCTCTCTGCTCTCCAGGGTGGCTTGCCCTTCTGCTGTTAAATGGGAAAACCCTTCGTCATAGATATAAAATGGGGGGCTCTCCCCTGGCCCTTTTCCATGTGCATCCACATCGTGCTCTTCTGCACCATAACCATCTGAGTCTCCCTCCTCCAGTCTAGCTCGAGTCTAGTCACACACTGCAGTGGACATCTCTGCAATGCTGAGTTACCACTAGGCACAAATCTAAATTCAGTACTAGGTTCGACATCATCATCACTGTTTTCTTCTCCAAATTTAGCATTCACCATAATATATAAATGCTCTTGTGAGTAGGCATTTAGGTCCCTGGACATAGCATGCAAATGGATAATGGTGTATTTCAGTGAGAATTCTAATCTGGAACCATCTCACCAAGGCAAGAGGCACTCAGCAATGTAAGGGGTGCCAGTGCTGAGGCCTTTCGCATTGAGCACAGCTTCAGTATCTGTCCACTGGGTGCCAGGCCCAATGGTGGAACACTCTCGAGGAAGCTCATTGTAGCTGGAGCATCAGTACACAGGCTCTGAGGGAGGTGGGCCACAGCAATCCTCCCAGAGTGAGATACTAAAAACCTCTCTAGATGGCCTTGGTCAGTTACATGGTATTAAATAGCATATGTACACTCATGACCACTAAATTCATACTGCCCGCTGGAGATCCCAGAGACATGTTTTCAACCGTTTATAGGACAGCTCTACCTGGACATTTAATAGGCGTCTCCAACTTCAAAACAAGTGACCCAAAACTCCTGAGTCTTCAGGAGTCTTTAGTCTTCCCCAAACCTGCTACTCATGCAGCCTCTCCCCTCACAGCATTTCTCAATTCACAGCCTTCCACGTGCTCAGGCCAGAAATCTGGGAGGCATCCTGAAGTCTTCCTTCTCCCCTAGCCAGTATCCAACCCACAGCCCACTCAGACAGCTTTCCTTTCAGGGCTCCTTGAGAATCTGGCTGTTTCTCCACCACTTCCAGCACACCAGCCTCTCCTACCTGCAGTCCTGCAAGAGCCCCCTGTGCCATTCTCACAGCCCTGTCTGATGCCCACAACAGCCAAGGCATCGCTCAACTCCCCTAGAGGTTTCCCATATTGCTCAATCAAAGCTAAGTCCACACAGCAGCTGAGGAGGCCCAAGGGGACCAGGTGTTTGTTCTCTGACCCAAACTAGTAGTGCACTGCTCCTTCCTATCTTGGCCAGTCATCCTGGCCTCCCTTTTGTCCTTTAAACCCCAGGGCCCTTGCTCTTGCTGCTGCTGTTTCATAGGACTTTGTTCTTCCAGAGAATTCACCTTCTGGCTCAGTACCCCCACCCCACACACACTACCTTTTAGGCTTTTTTTTTTATTAATTAGGTTTATTGGTACATGTTAGGTACACATAGTGATCACATTCAGCATAGGGAATTTGTACTGTACAAGATACAACTTGATTCTTTTTCTTCCCATCCCCCTAACCTCCCTTCAATCCCTCTTCCCCTCCTTACTTACAAAAGCTTTGTTGCCATTTTTTCATTCTTTCCTCATTTATTTTCTTTTCCTTCCTTCATTCTCCCTCCCCTGTAGTTCTCCTTCCCATTTGAACATTTTCTTCCTATTTCACAATATCTATTATATATTTTGGTCCTTATTTACACTTTTGGTTTCTCACACCAGAGAAACAATGTGATACTTACACGTATGTCTGATTTATTTCACATAAGAGTATTTTCTCAAGGCGCATCCACTTACCTATAAATGTCTCAAGTTTATCCTTCTTTATGGCTGAGTAGTACTCCAGTATAAAAATACCCACAACTTCCTCATTCATTTATTAGTTGATGGCCATTTGGGCTGTTGCCAAGATTTAGCTATTACAAACTGCCACTATAAACATGGGTGTGCATATACAGCTGTGGTATGATGCTGTTAAATCATTTAGGATGATGCCAAAGGGGAAAAGGGGAATAGTTGGGCCGAATGGAACCTCTAGTCCTAGTTCTTTGAGGAAACCCTGCACTAATTTCCACAGTGGTTGCACCCCTTTTTGGCCTTTGTTACAGGTTCTCATCAGTATGATTGCCTGTTACACATCAACTCTGCCCACTCCCCACTACTCCTTAAAGCCCTCAGTGTGTGCTCTAATGTCTGGCAAAGACACTCAGTAATGACTTGTGAAATGAGAAAAACAGCATTAATAAATCTGTGTGAGCTGGTAGGTTAGGCCAAGAGGCTTCGGGCTCCTGCCTCATTCTAATGTTAGGATTCTGGGAGGTCAGCCACACATGCCAATGATTCCCCAAGGCAGTCTCCCCAGCAGTCTCTTTGGTGGGGTGCCACACATTGGGCAGAAGGACTCAAATGGCTGTCCAGTAAGAATAACTGACACTTACTGAAGTGTGCCTAGTACTGGCTGTGAGCTGTCTTACCTAATCTTCTCAAACTAGGTAGCTCTGATTCTCTCTCTTAAAATCGGGAAAACTGAATCCCTAAGAGTTAGAGTAACCAGCCAAAGCGCACAACCAAATTTAAAGCCATATCTGTCTGACTCCCAAACTGGGAAGCTTCCCATCATTCAACCCCGAGTGAGAAATGCCTGCCTTGGCACAACACATCCACAGGAGTCAGGGCAGCTTCGCAGATGTCCCCTCTCTCCGAGCAGTTTATTCTGGGGAGGGAACGGGCATGTGACTTGGCACTGACACACTAATACATGCATATGTTGCTTTGTAAATTTAGCCACAAACTTACAATAAAGCAGGTTTTTAAAAACAACCAGCTGCTTTGCCAAGGGCATTAATATAGGAACTTTCACATTTTAACATTCTGATTTCAGGTGCTTAAAAAGAAATTACCCAAGGAAGAGACTGGGAATGGGGGTGGGGGTGGAGTAAAGAAGTCTTCATCCTCATCCTCTGCCCCTGGGTACTGGAAACTGGCTGAGAAGGGAAGCAAAGGGGCAGGACACACACTGCCCTTCGCTTTCACTTGGGGTCCCTGCTTGAAGGACAGGTGTTTCACTTGAGTGAGAATATAATCAGCCAGAGTGGCTGTCCATTTTCTTAGCTGCAAAGAGAAGTAGGAACTTCCCCGAATGTAGGGTGAGGACCTGGGAAGAGCTGATTTTAGTTAAAAAAAGAAAATCTTCACTTGCCACAGGGTCATTGAAGACATCTTTGCCAATAGAAGCAATGCGTCTAAGCTAATATGGTGGTAACACATTCATTACATGGAAGAATAACTGGGAGGTCCTTTCATAGCCTGACATCTCACCCACTCCTAACAACACACGCGCGCGCACACACACACACCCTCCCTCCCCCTGCCACTCTTCCCTGGGAAGCTCCTTGCACACACCTCTGCTGTCTGCTGTTCAGTGCCCAGCTTGTGCTCCTGGTAACAGAACCCATTCTTGCCTTTGAAAGGCTTGAAAACCCAGAAACTAAAAGACAGACACATTACCACATAAAAAGTTAAAATGCTGGTATGAGAAACAACCATAAACTAAGTCAATAGTCCAGGGCTGGTTTCATGGGCATGTGACCAGTAGAGTAATACAGGGTCCCAAATCCAGAAAGGGGGACCATGTACTTAGGCTTACCCTGAAAGCATCCTTGTGCAATACTATATAGCTAATAAATTTTTTAAAGAGAAAAATATAACAAAATAACAACAATGAAAACAAAAACAAAACATGACAGGTTTGGAAAGAGTGACTGTGAAAGAAAAGAAGATTTTATTTCAATTTTTGAACAATGACTACTATTTTCATTTAACACTGGGCCCTGCAAATGATGTAGCCAGTCCTACAACAAGAAAACCTCTCTAACACAAATGACAAAGGGCTCCGATACATTATCCATGCAAGGGTGCCTCTCTCGTTTCACAGATGGACCCTACCTGCAGCTCCTAATCCACACACTTTTCCCCAGCCCCCAGTGATCAGTTTAGGGATGGCCCTATCAGAGCCTGTGAGACATGAGGTACTGGCTGAGACTCTGGAAAGAGTAATTAGCTCCACCTCACTCAGGATGATGTGGCCAGAGACTGAGAACTCTGCATCTGCCAAGGTGGGCACTCAGCAGAGATGGGTGTACATACTGTGGAATAGAGAGGATAGAGAGAAGAATGGGCCTCCACGATTCATTCTCAGCTGTTAAGTCATGCCTTATCTGAAGCTGGATCTTCCAGGATATTTTAGAAAGGTTCCTCTGGGATTATGGCTGAGCATCAGATTGGTTCCTTAGAGCTACGGTTTGTCACCCCAAGGTCCATATGTTAACTTGGTCCCAGGTGATGGTGATACAGTTTTCAAGAAGTAAGGTATGCAGGGGGGTGGGGCGGGGCATGCCCTAGGTTGACTAGAGGCATGCCCTTGAGAGGGAATAAAGTATTTCTCACAAGAGTCTGGTCAGTGCTATAAAGAGTGTTATAAAAGCCTGAGTTTGGCCCCAGCCACTCTCTACCTGAGTGCCTATGCCAAGATGAGATCTCTGGCTCTCCATGTACTCATGGAACTCACTCATGCACTCACTGGCGAAAAAGCCCTCACCAGAACTGAACCAATGCAGGTACTACGCCTGTGAGTCTCTAAAACTGTGAGTGAGGTAAGCCTCTTCGCACAACCTAGCTGTCTCAGGTATTTTGTTACAGTAATGAAAAGCTGACTGGAATACCTGGCAAAGGTGGGAGCTCCAAAGATGCATTAAAAGATCCATTTCCAAGGGCCGTGAGTGGGAGGAAATGGGGAGCTGTTGGTTAAAGGACATGAAGGTTCAGTTATGCAGGATGGGTAAGTTCTAGAGATGCAATGTACAGCATAGTGACGACAGTCAGTAATATTGTATCACGCACTTGAAATTTGCTGAAAGTGGATCTTAAATGTCTCTACAATGTGGTCCCTTACATGTCCATATGTGCACACACACAAGAGGAACCTATGTGAAAATATCACACTGTGTACCTTAAATACATGCGATTTTTACTTGTTCATTATACCTCAATAAAGCTGAAAAACACTGATGTTTAAAATCTCTATACCCAGCACTTTTGGGATCAGTGTGGCAGTGTGACACGAAGGGGCTTTTGGAGGAAAATTAAATGCGGCTTTGTATCCCAGCTCCACCATCTGCTGCTGGGTGACCTTCAGCACCCAGCACGTGACATAGTTTGAATGTACTCACTTCCTTGCTTGTAAAGAGTCTACCACCACCTTCTACTTAAAGTAGTTATGAAGACAAAACTGAGAAAAAAAAAATCTGAGGGCCTGGCCAATGCTGGTTCTCAATAATCAACACTGGTCCAGTCTTTCTTCCCTCCAGAGCTTCCTCTTATACCAGCCTTGGGGGTGACAACACAAAAACAAGATGGGTTTCTTGTACCTCTAGTTTCCGTATCTCAAATGGGAGCACAAATGATTCATCACTTGCTGTCCCTAATACACAAAGAGGCATAAATGTTGCCAGTTTAAATGCAAACACCACACAAAGAGAAAACACTGTATTCCAATTACTTTCTTTTGAGTGGATAGAATTTAAAGGTCCTAAGTAGCTAGTAAAATGTGTCAACAGGTCCAGGCTAACCTAAACAAAATTGTGACAGATATAGGGCAGTGCGACAGTCTCATGTCACTTGCTACAAGGACTTTTTTTTTTTTTTAATTCCTGCCAAGAAATGCTCTGCAGTCAAATTTATTTCTGGCTCCTGTGCTGTAGTATGATGCTGAGCTGAGACACTATTTTCAATACCTTAGCTTTACCCTTTTTTTAAAGGTAAGGTCTTGCTATGTAGTGGCCTCAAGCTCATGGCAATTCTCCTGCCTCAGCCTCCAGAGTGTTGGGATTACATTTATGTGCTACCATGCCTGGCAGCTTCATCCACTTTACAGTGAAGTCCAAACTACAACTTTCTCCCTAAAGGTGGAAGATCTGAAATATAAAGCAATTTCAAGCTTCTGTTAGCTGCTCCAAGAACAAGGAATGCCTTTAGGTTTGTGAGGGTGTCCTAATTTAATTTTATTCAAAATGTAAATATTATGTTTTCCTGCAGCCCTACATATCAGGTGGCTCTTCTGTTTTGATTGGCTATTGAATTCTTAAAGACATCAAGCACAAGCCCACTGTTACACAGAAACAGACAATCTTCAGCCTCAACACATGCGTAGCTGGGGTGGGTACAGGTGGAGAGTGCAGGTGCCTCAGTTCAAATCCTGATCCAACCAGTTACAAACCGTACAAACTAGAGGGTGTAAAGGCCCCTGCAGGGCCCTGACATCCTCATTAATAAATCAGGTATGGTTGAGGTGCTCATCCTAAGGCACTATTACAAGAAATTAACTGAAACAATGTGTGTAAGGCACTTGATACACTAACATAAAAAGAGAGAACAAAGAACATTAGCTGCTATCTTCACCAACATCGTCATCACTATATATCACTGATCAGAGTATTTTTTAAACTGATGAATTCTTGTGCTCCATGCAGCATCAGCTTCAGGTAAAATTAAAAATTCTTCTGCAAGTCTGGAAGACCTATTCCAAACCCCTCCTTCACTAGAATCCCAGGCCCTTCAAGATTTGTAACACAGCTACGTAATACAAAGCAAGATGATAATCAGATTTCATGGGACACCACTTTGTGAAGTGCTGCTGAGTGTCCTGTTCACCTCTCTTCTACTGCAATTTATGCCATTTCCCAGAAGAAAAGTAGTGAAGTAACAGTCAACTGCCCTTCTTGTGTATTATGGCAGATTTCATTCTGAAGGAATGCTGAATGAAGACATGTCCAGACACTTGTATATGAAATCAATTCTGAGAGACTGTGGCTTTAAAACAACTGGGGACTAGGGGTGGGGAACTAGCAAGATAAAGCAGAAGGGTCCATGCAAATGCCTTACAGGGCCAGAGCAAGTCAGGTTAAATGCAGAAACAGGCTAGGCGGGGTGGCAGAATGTGACAAAGGAGCAGCCCCAGGGAAATGGGGCAGCCACTAGTCAGCTCCAGGTCAACACAGCTCATTACTATTGGGTCTTTCCAATGTTTTTCAAGAGAAATTAAAAATCATGACTTTTATGGGAAAGAGCCTATCTGACACTGTCAATAAATTCAATGTTAAAAACCGTGAGCCAAACGAAGCAGATCTATGGGCCAGACACAGCAGTTTGCCAAGTGCTCATCTCTGACTTAAAGGGGTCTCACAAATACATTTATCTTTGAGGGAAAATTACTTTGAAATCGAAATCAACAAGCCCTTTATCCAACTGCTGTGCTAATCAGGAGTGAGATATTCCTGGGGAAGTGGTTTACATTGTGCCTGTTGCACAGTGACATTTAGGTGCACCCTGAAATCATTTTTCCCTGAAATGGACCCCACCCTCATAGGAAGACAGGTGCACCTGTCTTCAGTCAAAAACTCAAAACCTGAAGTGAATGGTTTCAGAGGTAACAATCTTTGAAATGCAATTCCCTCATTTCCTCTGAATTGAAAGGGATAAGCAGTCTTTAGTCTTCCCCACACAATCCAAAAATTAAACAGCCTCCATACTTAATAAATAGGCCCACCAGCTACAGAAGGAAACGACAAACATTCCTATGAGGTGGCATTCAATGCAATAAAATGACAAAGATAAAACAAAGGACACAGAAATCCTAGATGCATCTGATTTGGCCGCTTCACTTGTCAGCTTTAATCAGGTCTCTGAAAACAACTAGAATGGACTTGGCCTAACATGCTCTTTCCCCCATCAGTCATTCTATGTTACAGAAACTCCACCTTCTCAGCAAGTCCCCAGAACACAGGCTGAGCGAGTCCTTAACCACCTGCCTGGGAAGAGATGCTGATCAAGCGGTATGCACCGTGGAAAACTTGGAGAATTTGGACCCAGAGCCCAGGAGAAGAGGGAACCACAGACCTCTTGTTCACACCTGCCAGCCCAGAATCACCAGAGCCATTACAGGTGCCGAATGCAAAGCTGTTTAATGAACAAACACTGGAACATGGAATTCAATGCTTCTATACTGATTGCTGATCGAACTGTTTGATCTCTCTGAGCTTCAGGGTTCTCCTCTTTCAGGGAAAATTCTACCTCATCTTCAGAGTTGTAAAATTTAACTGACTGACAACGCCCAGTGTATCACAGGTAAATACTCATTTCCTTCCTTTGTTCCCTCCCATTTTTCCATTCCTTCCATTTTAAGTATCACCTGCAGAACTTCTGTAAACACACTCTAACCACACGAACAGCATTGAACATGAGGGTCTCCAAGGTGGCCCAGGAGAGGAGTAAGGTTGGAACACTGGAGCTGGAAAGGCTGGACCAGCTGGAGCGAAGAGGAAGGAGGTAGTGGATGCCAAGAAGAAATTACAGAAGACTAGGCAAGGATAGACCAGGAGCCCAGAATCTCCAGAAATAAAAAGGCTGGGGACAGGGAAGCGATAGAGATCAGGCTGCAAGGATGATAAGAAAGATAAGGATCCACCCAGAGGGCAATCCGGAGCTGGGATGAAAGGGAACCTGAAAGGCAGCCTCAACAAGGGGCAGGCATCTCAAGATTTGGGACATCACCCCAAAGCCCTGCACAGCCCAAAGCCATCCCACCACACACTGAGTGTTTCTCAAGCTTTTTGATCATGGCCTTAAAGGAGATCAGGACACACGTGGATTTAAAAGCATCACTTTAACAGGCAAAAAGATACACAGAGAATAACAGAGCTTTAAAATATTGCCAATAAAACTGCTGTAACAAGATTTTCTTAATGGGAACACTATTAAATAAGCAGTCCAAGCTAGATGAAAATAATAATTTGCTTGGGATCCATGGAAAATTACAGAGTTTCATGCAGAGTGAAATTGGATGCAAGCACCTGGTAATACCCTGAGAACATGTACATATATGCATCTATACGTGCATATATGTACACAAGAGCACACACACACACACAGGTTCTGAGACTGATAGTTCTACTTCTCTATCAACTTTCTTCTAAGGTAAGTATAATAGTAACCACACAATAATAGCAATAAAAATAATTCATGCTTATACTGAAGTTACAGGAGTTTCCCCCTTTTTGGAAGTGGGGTGTTCTAAGACACTCCACTGGTGCATGAAACCAGGGATAGTACCAAAACCTACACATACTATGTTTTTCCTATAAATATATATTTAACAAAGTTTAATTTATAAATAGGCACAGTAAGAGCTAATAGCAATTAATAAAGGAAATCAATTATAATAAATTTTAATAGAAGATATTTAAAACTTACAGGTTATTTCAGAAATTTTTCTATTCAATATTTTTGAACCATCATGAGAACTGGTTTCAGGCAACTGAAACCATGGAAAATGAAATCATGGGTAAGAGGGGGACTGCTAGTTTAATTCTTCTGTTGTTGCTGAGCTGAGGTCTCTCTATGTTGCCCTGGCTGATCTCAAACTCCTGTAGTCAAGGGATTCTCCCACCTCAGCCCCCCAGTAGCTGGGACAGGCACATGCTACCATACTCACGTTTATTAAAAGTCTAATTCTTAAAACAACATTCTGCACAGGCCTTGTGTTGTTCCCATTTCAGAGATGGGGAAAATGAGGCTTGGCATCATTAAGGAATGAACCCATGAATGACAAAGTGTGTCTTATACAACAAGGCAAGCTCCCAGGAACTGTAAGATACGCTACTTCAAATGCTTTTTTGCAACAAAGCAGGGTGTGTATATATACGTGATTCCAAACTAAACCAAGTCTAGTAGGGCGTAGATAATTCATGGTCAAGGGGTTCTCATGGGGCAGATAGGAAAAGCACACGCTTGCCTCCATCCTGTCATCTTGTAGTCCTCGTGCAGGAGGTTCTAGAATGAAACTGAGCAGCCAAGTCCAGCCCCTGGGGAGTTGGGCCACAGCAGCAAAGTCCTGACGCTCTTTCTGGAGAAGGTCTGGGCATTTAGGCCCTGCTCCTCACACCAGCCCAAGATTTCGGGTAGGAGCCATGGGGTAAAGCCATAGCCTCCTGCCAAACACAGACGTGAGCTTTGATGCAGAAAGGAGCTGTGGCTGGCTTCACAGGCCCAAAAAAGATTAGGAACTGAGCTGCTGCCAGCACAATGACAGCATCTAAAGAAGCTTTGGGCCGCACCTAAGTAAGAGGGCTGGAACGAATGGAAAGACAATCCTGTTCTGCATCTGGGCCCTGCCCTGCAAACCTCAGGGAAAAAGCGCCAGCAAGCTTTTCCATCCCAAGACAAAGCTTCCCCAAGTTCATCCACAGCCAGACCACAGCATGCTGCCTGGAAAATGAATAGAATCCATCACTAAAATATTCCAGGTGACTTCTTGAGGGCCAAGATGCCACCAGCAGCCCCAGGACTTGCTACAAGTACTTTATGCCACTAAAAGATGCAATCACAGGCTACAGGCACTGAAATTTGGCCTGCACACTGGTTCAAAACCACACTCCAGAACCCAGCTGACTGCCTCCACCAGCTGGCAGGACGCCACCTTAGGCTACCATTTAAACTTTCTGCAACTCAGATTCCACGTTCTGGAAAATGGTGACAATGGTGCCCACATATGTTCCAGAGCTGTCCGGAAGATTAAATGGCTCCTGTGTAAAACCTGGCTCTCAGATATTCTGTTATTAGCTACAATTACCTATAAGCATCAAGCCCATTTCAGAGGTGAGACAACTGAGGTTCAGAACTATTAAATTACATAGTCAAGACCACAAAGGAGTCAATATTTCCTAAGCACCATCTCTGTGCCAGGCAAAAGGGCGACTCATATCCTCTCACCCTCCCAAAGCTCCCTGGATGGGAGAGGGCATGTGCACGATGCAAATACGTATCAAATAAAAATACAAATAAAATAATACATGTCCCAAAACAACAATAAACATTACTAACACTTAGACTATAAATTATTTAATTCTCAAAACAACATCCTGCAACTAGCCTTGTCCCCATCCCACAACAAAGTAACAGAGGCTCAGAAACATTAAGGAATGTGTTCAGTATGACACAATACGCCTGATACCACATTCCCAGCTCCTATACATAATATGTGCTGCTTTAAATGCTTTTTAGAATAAGGCAGAATGAGTAATGTAAACATATCTTAATTCCTTCTGAAGAGAGGTCCTTTTGTCAGAGGAAAAAGAATGCTTATGCTACTCAGGCATATGCTATAAAAACACCAGTTAAGTCTGTCAACATTGGCTGAAAAATAGAAGGCCACTTTGCATATCTACAAACACCCCTGAGTACCTAAAATAGAGGGCTAACTCCAAGTGAACCATGAACTAGAGAAGGCCAACAGATACAAGAGAGGTGTGTGCAGCATTTGGTGTGTGCTGGTGCTAAAATAATACATGTTCCCATTTACTGCTGTACAGAGCACAAATCCCTCTCAAGTCTTTTATGCCACTGAAAGATGCAATCACAAATGCCACTAGGAGGGCCATGCCAAAGTGAGGATTCAAATGATCTTCACCAAACAGCTCTATTCAATCCTGTGGTATATTCGCCAAGCACTATGCAAGGGCTGGCACAATAAAATCCAGGAAGCCAGAGCTCCCTGGTTCCAGGACTTAAAGGGAATGCCAGCCCTTTATGGCAGCACAGCACCTCCTTCTTCATGTACCAGTACCAGTACAAAGATTCTATGTGGGGACCCACCATGTACTTTCCCTCAGCACACACAGTCTCAGGGACCAGTGACGGTGCCATGGTCTGGCCATTCCACTTGGTGCTCCTCTCAGGCATCATGCACATGCCCTCTACCATGGTTTGGAAGTCGTTTGCACTCAGGGTTTCACATGTTGGAAGGTGAGGCCCAGGGTGCCAATGCTGGGAGATGGTATGTAACCTTGAAGAGGTTAGGTTTAGGGGGAAGTCCTTAGGTCACTGGGGAAGCCTCAGAAGAAATTAAGGTAGCTCTTGCAGAACCCCTGAGCTCTCAGGAGAGCATAATGTTCTAAGAGCAGGCTCAATCCTTGACTTACTCTCTGGCTTCCTGTTGTGTGATGTGATCTCTCTTCTCACATGTGTTCCTGCCATTGCCACCTGCTGTGAGATGATACAGTCAAAGTGACCCTAACTCAAACCTGTACCTGTAACTGTTTAGGCTTTTAGTCTCTAAAACTATGAACTTAAATAAATCTCTTTTCTTGATAAAGTCAGCCTGCCTCAGGTATTTTGTTATAGTAAGCGAGGAGTTATAAATAAAGATTCTATCTCTAGTCTTTGGCTAGGGTTGCTAAGCTGCCCAGAAATAAGCTTGAAGCAACTAGCAGTGATTCTGCCACCCCAAGGGAAGAATACTGTCCCTGTGCTATCAGGAAGAATATCGTTCTGATGTGGCCTCACTTTAGCACCCTACCAAGCTATAACCAAAGCTCTGTTCTTAGAATTATGTGTTATATGAGCCAATCAATTCTGTCTTTGCCTAAATCATTTTTAGAAGTTTCTGGAAACAATAATGGAAAATAGTACAAATAAAAAAGAGAGACATTGATGAAAATACAAGAATCAGCATAGCTATGGTGGAAGAGGGAGCCCAAGGGAAGTAGTTTCAAGGTAAGCTTGAATGTGGTTAAGATACAGGAGGTGGCTGGTCAGCCAAAGAATCCAATCCTCTAAGTATGCAGAGCCAGGAATCTAGGCATGCAGGAATGGTCACATTTAGGAAGCCTCCCATTAGTGGCCTGACCTAACCAAGAGTCAGATATGTGGGGCAGGAAACACAGCTTGTGCTTCTGCTTCATAAGGATTGTTACCACTGTGAAAAATATTGTCACTGGAGAGATGAGGCAGCCAAGGCTTTCTGTTTGGTTTGTAGAAGAATTTCTTTTACATCCAGCAAAAATATTTGAAACCATAATCAAGTCATTTTTAGAATTGCTTTAGTAAACAATGTATATCTGAAAGACTGAGGGATACTCATAAGCCAGAGGTATTTCTGGCTGAACAGTAAAATGATAAAAAACAATATTTATCATCAAAGAGTAATTAATGGTTATTCAGGTATATTCTATGGCAGGCAGTGTGCCAAACACTTTATATACAGAGTCTCACTAGCTCTTGCTAATCCTGTAAGCTAGGTGCATCTTCATTTTATAAGTGAGTGAACTGAGTCTCAGGAATGTGGTGACTTGTCCACAGGTACTCAGCTGCTAAAAGCAGCTAAAAGCCGCTGAGTCAGCTTTTACTGGAATACAACCCACCGCTGCTTCTGGGTATTTTCTATGATTGTGTCTGACACACAGCAGCAGGGCAGAGCAGACACTATAAAGCCCACATGGCCATAAAGTGGGGCCTGTCTGTTATGTGACCCTTGGTAGAAAGGCTGCCAACCTTACTCTGTACCCTTGCTCCCACACCATGCCCAGCCAACCTGACCCTCCCAAGGTTTCCCCTCACCTCACTATCCTTTATCCCCAACGAAAGGAAAAAAGACAAAAATTATACTTGAATATAATCCCACTGAGAAAGAGCAAATCTAATTCTCTGCATATTCTTTTGTTCTCAGAAATTGCCAAGATGTCAACCTCACACAAGATAATAAATGAGAAGAACCTGCACAGTGCTTCCCAAATATTTAATTAATGCATTTTATCTGCTTCACCAACTGGGAACAATGGGTCACAGGTTGGAAGATCAACTATAAACCTTCATGTTGAATTCTCAGTTTTATACAGTGCTTGCCACAACCTTAATATTACTTAAATGTAGTTTTTTTTTCACCCTGTTATTATTAATTAGGTTTTCTCTAACAGTCAGTATCATAATTAACCTTCAAAGAAGATCTGCGAGAATGCATTTAACTAAATTTTGCAAAGCAAATCTTTCCAAATCACTTTATTTTGGCTTTCCACTCCTTCCTTTTAGGCAAAGTTTCCTTGTCCAATTAGAATTTGTTATGATACTATGCAAATAAATGCTTCTGACATTCTAAGAATGCTGCCTGCTCTTAAAAGTTCCTCTCAAGGGGTCAAACCATACCGGCTACAATGAAAATTTCAACATTTTAGATTATTATTCTTTATTCTTTTGGGGAGAAGCCTGCAGAACTCCAGGAATGGGATAAATTGCTAGTGAAGGATAGTATTTTGCAAAGGAGATTCAGTTAAAAATTAGAAGTAGATAGCTGGGCTTATGGGTCAAAAGTTCAACCCCATCCTGGGCTAGTTAGTGATTTAGTGAGACCTTGTCTCAAAACAAAATACAAAAAATGGCCGAGAATGTAGCTTACTGTGAAAGCATTAGACTCAATCCCCAAAGATAAATTAATTAATTAATGAAAAAGCAGATGATCACATGTTTTCTGTATCATTCACAGGGCAGTTGTTTTGCAAAATTGCTGCAATATACCTACCCCTATGGAGGATTATATAAAGGGCCAGAGGGAAAGGAAAAAGTCAGAGCCTGTGTCCTGGTTAAAACTTTGTGACTGTTGCTACTGCTGTTCTAATTTCCCTAGATACTGTTCATTACGTGATGGAGACACTGGAGTTTTAGAAGAGGATGTCTAGGTAGCTTGGGAGGTTTTAGCAATTTTCCAGACAGATAGATTGCTGGGCCAGGAGGACCATATATCAGCTCTGAGCTGTGCTCAAGGTACTGTTTATAAGCAAAGGGGTTCTGAGATGAGCAAAGAGCTACACCTACAGCATCAAGATCAACAACATAAAGAGGCAAGGGAAAAGAATGGGTTCAATTAACAAATGGGCTTAGGGCACAGGCTGCAAACAGGTTTGGTTCACCCAGTACAATTTAAAGAAAGACAACATTAACCACGCTAACATTTAAATGCCAAGAGCATTCCCACTGCACAAGAATCAAAAGAGAGGAGGGACGACTGTCCTCACGGATGCACCTGTCTTCTTCACAGCCTCCTGTGGCCTACATCCCACCAGTCTGCACTGCACAAGATCCTGCCTTGTAGCATCCAGGGTTGAGTGGCAATGGGTTGCTCTGTTTTCTGAGGCTTCAAGAATGCTGCTCTCAGTGCAATTAGCAAGGCCCCTAAAAGCCTATGGGATGGTTCTGAGGCATGTGGAGGACAGGAAATGGCCTCATGCAAAAATTCAAATTCAAATGGAGAAAGGGAAAAAAAAGAATGTTGACGGCTCCATTTGGGTCTCTGTCGACCTGTCTGATCTCAAGCCCTATGGATAAATGGAGGAAGACAGCTAGATTTTTGTATGTAGTCAGTTTGCTTAAAAGAAGCAATCTCTAGTATTTTTAAACTAAAAATTATCTATCTCAAAATTCAGGACAGCTCAAGTAACTCAAGCCAATAATAGAAGTTATCACGTACTAACGACACATTACACATGAAGATATTTGAAAGCACAATTCCTTAATCCCACCAGCTCTGTAAAGCAGGCCCTTTTTACAGATGAAGAAGCTGACACACAGTGAACTGGTAAAGAACCAGCTTCAGAGCCTGAGCTCATCATTGCCATACTGGTGTTACCCTGATTACACAATTCAGAACCCAAGATCACGTACTGTGGTTTCTAGACACTACAATGACCACTGCAGAACACAAAGCTTTCCCCTCTATAATACATGTTTCTGAAGAGCCAAGAAGAAAGTCTTGGCTTGGAGCTTGTCTGCCTTTGCCCTCCAACCTTTGCACATCATTTTCCAGCAAGCCACAGTTTGCACTCATTATACTTTTGCACTGGTGGAAAATGATACCCGGTTTCTTTATAAATACATTCATGTTAGGTGAAAAATGGGAGACAACTTAAAGAAAATATGAAATAGGTAGTGGTGGGTGGGCAGATAAGGTAAAAATCATGACAGTGGAGTAGGAATGACTCAAAGAGAGCAGCATTAAAATGCAGCAGCCTGGGAGTGACTCTAGCACGGATGGCTGCTTCGTCGCAGGGGCTGCAGAAGGGCGTGCTGAGGAAACTTTAGAGCTCTATTCAGACTTGCTCTTACCCATCAGCTTTAAGTTTCTGGGTTTTGTTTTATATTGTGTAAAGAATCTCATTACATATATTGCAAACAAATGTTCACATTATGCAGAGTGACTTTATAATTGCTTTAATCAGTTGTAATGAACAAAGAAATCTGTCAACCCCAGTTCGCGACCCCCCACAAATTTCTCTGGAGCAGAGCCCCAAGAGGTCTGGAGTGAACACTGCCTTCTTGGTAGCTTCTCCACTCTCCAATTCCTGCACTCCACTCGCACGGCCCAATACCCATAGGAGACCTCACACAGTGGTGACTCCTCACCCAGCTCAGGGTGGAAAAGAGGATATAGGTTAAGCCAGTCAGGAAATACCTCCCCACTACAGTCATATGGATGACTGGCCATACAGATTCTATCCCAGTTCTCTGCTGGGAAGACCAGGAGAAACACTTCTTCAGACAGGGAGAAGCCCATCCACCTACTAATACTAGAGCCATATTTGCCCCCACTAAAGGGAATCAGGATGGAAAAAGAGCTCTACTAAAAGAAAAGCAGAGCTGAGAGAAATACACAACGTCCTGAGAAGCTACAACTCACAGCAGGATGATGTCTTGATAAACCCACCACACACCAAAAAAAGGAAGTAAAATACACTTAACTAACCTATCAAACATCATAGTTTGTCAGTGCAACACACTGCAGAGTCGGGGTTACTTTCCCCTAAAACCATGGGACTGACCAGGAGCTGCAGCTCCCTGCCACTGGTCAGCATCTCCATAGAGGATCCTATCACATACCACTAGCCAGGTGTCTTAATTACTTAGTAGTGGAGCTACCCATGCAACCAGGGTGTCTTAGTTACTCTTCTCCTTGTTGAAACAAAATACCCAACACCCAAAATTAAAGGAGGAAAGGCTTATTTAGCTCACAGCTGTAGAGGTTTCAGACCATAATTGGCTGGCTCTAAGGTAGGGTGGCGAGGCAGACAGGCATACAGAGGAGAAACAGTTGAGGACAGAAGGTAACAAAGCAAGCAAGCAAGGGACCTTAACAATATCTTTCCACCCCTTTTATCTTATCCAAGCTACTTTAGGGCAGGTAACACACCTTTAATCTTAGTGCCCTTGGTCCTAGCATTGCACTATGAATCAATCCCAGTGTCACACACCCTAGACCCAGCCACCTCTGAAAAAGCCCTATCTATGACTTGCTTTGTGGAGACATCTAGACACAACCATAACACCATGAAAGGGATCAAAATTCAAAATACAGTTTCTACAGAAAGCTGCTCACTTTGGTATCAAGTTGAACCATCCTAAGTCAGAGACCATCTGCGTATTTAGTTCATTTTACGAATCTGCCAATGATGATGCAAAAAAGAAAGGAGTGGAAAAAGGAATAGCTGCAGCAGCAGCAGCAGCAGCAATGTGTCAGCATTCCCAGCCCTGCCCTTCAGCTCCCAAAGCCCAAGCCCCAGCAGGAGCAGCAGCCACCAGCACAGGCTCTGCCAGCAAAAGCACTATGCATGGAGCTCTGAGAGCAGCCACCACCCTGGAATGTGGGTCCTTTTCAGAATAGGTCCTAGACTCCTACAGAGTATGAAGGTGCAAAGCAAAAACCTCAGAGGAAAAAAAATCTACAGTGCTTGAATTTCTAAGCTGAGTAGGCCAAATGTCACTTACCAAAAAACATTAAAATGTGATGACTTCAAGCTCAGTGACATGGGCTTCACAGAGCCATGGCTCTGTGATCTGTTTTTAACTCAATGGCCAGAATGAGCTTTTCAAACCCTGTTCTGCTCAAAACTCTCTACTGGCTTCCCACATGGGCCTGGAAGACCTCACTTTCTACCATTCACTATATGACCTCTTGCTCTTTTATCACTGTATCCCTGCAAAGAAAGCAGGAGAAGGGAGGAGAGGATGAGAGAGAAATAGCTACGTCCACCCTCCTGCATGGGCAGGACCTCAAGATGAGGAAGAGAAACAAAGTGCACAGAGGACCTGGAAGCAAGGGGGAGGGGCAAGCCAAGATGGGAGGGAGGCCATTAAAGTGATAAGAGATTAAGACCCTGATTTTATGAGTAAGGGGACTTTTGAAAATGACACATTTAGATACAACTCAGTCCAGTGCAGAAGAATCTAGCCCAAATTCTTCAGGGCCCCCTGACTACTGCCAGTCCCTCCAACCTATCACTCTTTTTTTTTTTTTTAATGGAAACAAGGTAAAACAGGATTTCACAACAAAATATTAGGAGACTAACAACAATTAATACATTGCACATTGTCATCTTTCTCAGAGTACAGATATGGGCATAAAAAATTCTCCAGTTGATAATAGCACAAACCTTCCTTTTCAATGAATTAAGAGCCACTAATAATATAGCTAACTTGAATTTTTCTCCCTTTTCCCTTCTATCCTTCTCCCTTTCCCCCATCCCAGTTCCTTCTTCCCTTTAAACAATTTCTTCTCATTTCACAATAACTATTATACATTTTAGACCTTATTTACTCTTTTAATTTCTCATGCCAGGAAGACAATACAATGTTTACACATGTAAGTCTGATTTATTGCACTTATGAGTATGGTCTCAAGTTGCATCCATTTACCCATAAAAGGGTCAAGTTTATCCTTCTTTATGGTTGAGTAGTATTCCATTATGTAAACCTACCACTCTTTTTTTATCCACTCCTTAGCTGATGGGCATTTGGGTTGTTTCCAAGATTTAGCTATGATAAATTGTGCTGCTATAAACATGAGGGCACATATATCACTATGGTATGATGTTTTTAACTCTTCTGGGAAGATACCCAGAAGGGGAATAGTTGGGTTGAATAGAACCTCCACTCCTACCTAGCTTTTTGAGAAATCTCCATACTGATTTCCACAGTGGTTGTACCAGTCTACACCCCCACCAACAGTGCAGAAGGGTTCCTTTTTTCCCTACAGACCCTCTAGCATTTATTATTCATTGATTTCTTGATAATAACCATTCCTTCCAGGGTAACATGGAATCTCAATGTTGTTTTAATTTACATCTCTTGAATGACCAATGATGTTGAACATTTTTTCATATATTTATTTGCCATTTGTATTTCTTCATCTGAGAAGTATGTATTCATGTCAGATGCCCATTTTTAGATTGGGTCTTTGAATTTGGGGGGGTCTGATTTTCTCAATCCTTTATTCTAGATAGAAGTCCTTTGTTAGAGGGACAATTGTTTTCCCAGTTTGTGGGTTTTCTTTTCATTCTGTTGGTGATTTCTGTTAATGTGCAAAAGCTTCTTAGTAAGATGAGATCCCAGTTGTTGATTTGTTGAAGTATTTCCCATGTAGTCTGGGTTCTGTTCATGAACTCTCTGCCCATTCCTATGTCTTCAAGATTTCTACCTACTTTCTCTTCCAGTAGATTTATTATTTCCATTTTAATATTTAGATCTTTGATCCATTTTGACTTTAGTTTAGTGCATGGTGATGGACATGGGTCTAGTTTTAGTCTTTAGCATGTAGAGAGCCAGAATCGAGTTTAGTAGTATAGCTGGATACAAAGTCAACATTCAAAAATCAACAGTATTCCTGTACACAAACAACAAACTCACTGACAAGAGAATTTAGGGAAACTAGACCCTTCACAATAACACCCCCAAAAATGAAATACTTAGGAATCAATCTAACAATGGAAGTAGAAACACTTAGGAATTAATCTAACAAAGGAAGTAGATCTACATATTAAAAATTATAGTACTTCTGAAAAAAAAAAAAAAAGATTAAAGAAGACATCAGAAAATGTATTCCTTGCTCATGGAGAAGAAGAACCAACATAGTGAAAATGGCCCTACTCCCAAAATTGTTATTCAGTTTAACACAATCTTGATCAAAATATCATTAGCATACTTCACAGATTTAGAGAAAACATTCCTGAAATTCATTTGAAAACAAAAGAGACCTAGAAAAGCAAAGGCAATGCCCTGCAACAAAGGCAAGGTAGGAGGCATCACAATCCCTGACTTGAAATTACACTGCAAAGCTACTGTGATAAAATCAGCATGGTACTGACAAAAAAAAAAAAAAAACAGACCTGAGGATCAGTGGAACAGATTAAAAATGCAGACACAACTCCAAACACACTCAGCTACATTACCTTTGGTAAGGAGGCCAAACATGTTCACTGGAAGAAAGATAGTCTCTTTAATAAATGGCTCTGGCAACCTATCACTCTTGCTACTGCCTCTGGCGTTTGATCTTTGGTGTCTCTTTGCTTTGCATACCTCAGTCCTAGATCTCTATGCCTCAACTATCACCTCCTCATGGGAGGTCCAGGCCTCTCCAGCAGTCCAAGATCACACTACTGTTTCCGTCACAGCACAAGACTCCATCTAAAATCAGCCTGGCTATCTGCACAGTTGTGCATGTGTTGACTATCTGTGTCCCCCACGAGAATGTAAATTCTGCACAAGCAGAGGCCTGGGGCCCAATTCACTACATTCCATCCCCAGGAGTACCTGACCCTAGAAAGGTGCTTGAAACATTCCTATTGGTTTCTTGAATGTTGACAGTCCTCCAGAGCAGGGCTCTACAAACTGTGAGCCTTAGACCAAATCCATCCCACTGTCTAGTACTTTCCAAAAGGCAAAAGAAAGATTTATGTGATCTGAAGAGAGACCAGAGTATGTCTAGTATTTTAAATAAAGTTTTATTTACTAGTCTGCTCAGGTTACTATAACAAAATATCACCAGGTGGCTTAAGCAACATGAATCCGTATCTCACAGTTATGGAGCCTGCAAATCCAAGATCAAGATGCCAGTACAGCTGGCTTCTCCTGAGGCTTCTTTTCACGACTTGCAGGTGGTCGCCTTTTGGCTGTGTCTTCACATGGCCCTTTCTCTGAACGAACACACACACACACACACACCTACCTCAGGTGTCTCTCCTTCTTATAAGGCTACCAGCCAAAGTGGATTGGAGACTAACTCTGATGACATTCAACCTTATTTGCCTCTTTAAAGACAGTATCTCCAATACAGTCACATTAGGGGTTATGGCTTCAACAAATGAATTGTGGGAGGCGGTTAAGAGGAACGGGCATGATGTGGTCCATAGCATAACATGGCCACACTCATCTGCTTACATACCATCTCTGACTGCTTTCAAACTATGACAGCAGAGTTGAGTACTTGCAACAGAGACTATCACATGTGCAAATATGAAGACTGTACTCTTTTGGCTCTTTCACAGAAGGTTGCTAATCTCTAGCATAAACCTCACTTTTTCCATGATTCTTGACAAGAAAACTTCACTGAAGTCCAGTTCAATGCCTGTGGAGTCTTTGTTTTGCTGCACAATCACCAGTGCCTTTATCTCTCCCCAAGACAGCCAGCAGACTTGCCAAGATTCCAGAATATGAAACCAGAGATTAAAGAGAACAAACTTACATCATAATTAAGACATAGGAAATGAGGGAACAGAAGTGCCTGTCAAATGCCAGTCCTAGATCAATTTAAAAGAATATGTGGCTTGCTAACACTATATCCATTAATGATTCAGAAATCACTCAAGGATTCCCAGAAAATAGGGGAGTCTGGTGTCATAGGCCCTTTGGTATAAACAGTGAGGCCATGGGTCATGTTTTATTTACCAATATTTATTGTAGGCAAAGATACAATTGGCTTTTATTCATCATTTTGCCTTCAATTTTTGCTTAGTTACAATTTCAAGTAGAATCAAAGAATTTTGGTTTCAAAAGCTTACAAAAAACCAGGTGAAGTGCACACACGCCTGTAATGCCAGTAGCACAGGAGACTGAGGCAGGAAGATTACAAGTTTAAGGCCAACCTGGGCTATAGCAAGATCCTATCTCAATAATGAAAAAATTAAAAAGGGCCAGAGATGTAACTCAGTGGTACAGCACCCCTGCATTTGATCCTCAACATACACACAAAAAGCACACAATGAAGATGATAAGTAACTTACTTTAATTTGCTTTAAACAAAGATATAAATATATATTAGCTCATTTATTCCTCACAAAAAAACTGATGAGGGATACACTATGATGGGCTTCATCTTACATACAGATGAGGAAACCAAGACACAGAAAAGCTAAGTATCTCAACTGAGGTCACAAAGCTAGTGAGTCACAGAGCTGAGATCCAACACAGGATGTCTGGCTACATAGTCTACTTCCTCTCTTTACCCTATATTTCTCTTTCAGGTATAAACTATAGGTATAGGCAACATTTGTGATCCACTTATCCACCAGAATTTTCCAGAGAAGTGACATTTAAGGGAATGATTAAGATTGGAAATCAGAGAGCTATGCTTGAGTAGTGAGACCTCCACTCAATAGAGAGATGGTCACCTTCAATCCTTGGTCTCATGAACTATAAAACAAAAATTACAAGTATATTCTGTGTTATCAGAAGCCATTGTTATGGGCTTCAACTAAAGTGACTCCAATTTATTGGGTATCTATTATACATGGAAACACTGCCTACACCAATACATCATTGAGGCAAATGTTCCATACCAAACACTGGCCAAAGAAAGGGGACACAGACAGTGAGCAAGACCAAAATGATGCTCCTGCCCTTGTAGACCTTTCAGTCAAGTATAATTAAAGGTATAAGCATTTTCATTTCACAGAGGCCCCTATCAAGTTTCTGCAAGGTTAAGAAAGTTTCCCAGGGTCCCAAAGGTCCTATGTGACAATGCCAGGATTCAAAAGCCAGACCTTCCTTACTCTGAAAGCCATCCCATCTCTAATGGTGCACATCCTCCTGTCTCTGAAAGGGCTTGTAAAGCTAAACAAATATGGGGTAGAGCTGGGTTTCCTGTTCTTTGAATATCCACAAGAATGTCACAAAGCAAACCTTATAAAAGTTTTCCCATCTCCATCTCCTGGGAGTAGACAACACAAAAGGTGGTGGGCTTTCCATTCCTTTCCCTTTTGTAATGGCACCTGGTGAAAGAGGCCTTGATACACATCAGCAGCTGAAGGCTTAGAAGTTTCCATGCTCAGGGGATTATAGGGTTTCAAATGAAGACCTTGATTATTTTAGCAGTGTAGATATTCCCTGCAGACTTCATTATAAATCACCATCCCTCATTGTAACTTCTGTTTCAAAGGATATCTTATTTATTTTATTTGTAGTAAAAAGTACTACAAATTATGACTGAGCTAAGGTTCTCCCAGGAAAGCCTCACCGCACTGCAAACATCTTTCTTTTCTTTCACAGTGAGTATTTAGGAAAGAACAAACTTCCCCTATGGGGCATGTGCTACTTGCTCACAATTCTTTTTCCCCTGTGGATTTTCTGCAATGGAACACTGCTCCTAAATATGCCAACCTGCCTTCAGCAATTCCAACCTCATCTTTTCTTCTTAAAACAGCTTTACTAATGCATAACTGGCATACACATATCTCATATATTTATAGTTATCCATTCTGACATACACTTTTGGTTTATACTTGTGAAACCACCACCACAATCAAGGCAGTGAACATATCCAACATCCACAAAAGTTTCCTCAAGGATCCCCTGGTAATCCTACCCTCCCAAGCCCCATCCCAGACAATCAATTACCTGCTTTCTGTCTCTATAGTTTGGATTTTCTGAAGTTTTCTAAATTGGAATCATACAGCATATACTTCTTTTGGCCTAACTTTTTCCACTCAGCATAATTATTCTGCAATTCATCCTTGCTATTATGTACTCCAAAAGTCTGCTGCTCTTTATTGCTGAGCAGCATTCTATTCTATGCACATGCCACAATTTACTTTTTTATTCACGGTCAACAATTTGTTTATTTATTCCCTGTCAATATCAATTAAGTTTTTCCAGGTTTTGGCTAATACAAAAAAGCTGCTCTGAACATTCACATACAAGTGTTTTTGGGGATATATGTTTTCCTTTTCTGCAAGATAAAAAACTAGGCATGGATTGCTAGTCTTGCCTTTGAAGGTAAAGTATTACCACACTGGTTCATCCATTATCAGGTTCAAACACTGGCATTACTGTTTAGATGAGTCTCTCCAAACATAATCCATGCATGATTCCTGATAGAACTATAGGAAGAGCAGAGGTGTCCAGGATATTATACCATGTCTATACATGGCATTGCTGCTTCTGTTGTTGCACCCTGTCTATCACATATTTAACTCAAGAAGTATAAAAATAAAACAGAACCTGGCTTTGAGCTGAGACTAAAGCTGCATGGTCAAAGGGGAGGCACAGGGAGGCAAGAGGGAAGTTCGGGTCAAGGACAGGACATGACCGCACAGGCATTAAAGAGCACCCACACTGGGCCCCTCAACTCCATTGCCCTATTTAAGGGAAATGCTTCCAATTTCTCCAAATCACTCAACACCTCCAGCCAGATAATAATCAGCATAGGCTAATTAAACATACTGAATGCTTTCACTTACAGAGTGAGAGCTGTAAAATGCAGGCAATGGAACCCAGTTCCAGGAATCATATATATTCACTCATTCCTCACATGTAAAAGACCCGGGGGGCTGGGGATATAGCTCAGAGGCACAAGTGCCTGCCTGGCAAGCACAAGGCCCTGAGTTCTACTCCCAGTACCTTAAAAAAAAAAAAAAGAAAGAAAGAAAGAAAGAAAGAAAGAAAGAAAGAAAGAAAGAAAGAAAGAAAGAAAGAAAGAAAAAAGACTCGTTGTGTGTCAGGCACCAGTGAGTTCTGGGATGGTATGCACACACACCAGTCTCTGTCTTTGTGTAGCATATAGCTAGTGGAGAAGCGGATGGCAGGAGAGACCAAGAGCATGAGGGAAGGGATCAATAATTTTGGAGGGGAAGATCCTGGGAAAAGGGCATCCTGAAGGGCAGACATCTGAGCAGAGGCCATACGATGTCCTCCGTGTGTTAAGCCCTGGCAGACTGTAAGCTACTATTATACTGTTAGCTAGAAGAGGAGGTGCAGGGAGGGCTACAGCATGGTCAGTTTCTTTCTGGACATCTCCCCCATTTAAGCACCTCCAAAGTGCTAGGACAGCAATACTGAAGTTTTGCATGTTCTCTGAAGGCCATATCACTGCAGTAGACACTCTGCCATTAGCAGTGGACTAACTTAGAGCAATCATCCTTAAACTGTGAACGCTATCTTCAATTCCTGCTGTAGGCGATGTGGTTGTAAAGGTGGTGAACAGGAATTCGGAGACATTTACATGTTCAGACTTGGCCAGAACAAGACAAAGATTTCAAAGGCTGTATAATATCTTAATTCTCCAGTCAAAGATTCTGGTATTTCAACAAACTGCAAAATAAATTTAAGTCTGTTTTAAATTTGTACAGGTTACAAGCTTGTTGGTGCTCCATCTTGACATGTAAAGGACAAGTGATTTCTTTTTATTAATAAAATAAATTAACCTAAAAATGAACAAGTGATTTGAGCAAATTCTAAGTAGGAGCACGGTCTTTTCCTATTCAAAGGCACAGAGGTATATAACGAGAAACTGTCACTGCACCATGTCAGAGGTGCTGAGTCTGGATGGGCCCTGGTGTCAAGATCAAGCCAGGCAAGTGAGACGCTGGAATCAAGTCCAAGATCTAGCAGTATAAAAAGCCCAATACTCATCTCCACAGTGCTGCTCTTTCCACAGATGGCAAAGCACGCTCAGAAAAGCGCTATGTCTGATCAACAGCCCACACTTACTTCTAATGACAACATCCACGTCGTGGCCCCTCAGCACTGTCCAGGTGTATCCCTGTCACCTGAGCTCCCTGTGCCAGCCTCACCCCACTTAAGCCCTGACACCACACTGATCCCAACCGATCTTTACAACATGCGAACCTAATCTCATCACTCTTCTGCTTAAGCTTGTTGGGTAGTTCTCCCAGATCCCCAGAGAGGGGCAGAGAAGCAGCCAGCAAGTTGAATTCAGCAAGCAAATACGTTGTATTTGACTCCCAGGGCACTGTTTGTTTGTTTGTTTGTTTTGTTTTGTTTTTTTATTAAAACTAGTTGCCAACATTTTAAAATTACATTTTCAAATTTTTAAAAAATCCAGGTGTGTTGCTTCCCTTAACAAAGGAAGGTTTCCTCAACACTGCACATATTCTGCAGACAACACTGGGGCTGGGGAGAAGAAAGCATGTGATCTCTGGCTGGCCGCAGCCCCATCAAGTGCAGGCACATTCACATACCAGGCTATCATGGTTATGCGCAGCCATGATGACTGCTTTCACGGGGTATCCATTACAGGGTGACACGATGCTAGAGCAGATGAAATATGGGGTATTTTGAAAGATAACTAATGTAAAGAAAAAGGATACAGAGAAAAGAGGTAGAGCTAGTGTTCACAGGGGACAAGGTAGCTAAAAACTGGTGGTCAGAAAAGACTCTAAAAAGACAGATGTCAGAGCAAAGGCTTGATGGAGATTAGGGGGTTAGCTCCAGTTGAGGGATGAGCTACCCTTTCAGTCCCATCTTTTGAAGAATGTATTTGGTTTCTTTGTGCCTCAGCTTCCTCCTCTATAAAATGTGAATTATACAAAGGTACCTATGCCTGATAGTGTTACCATGAGGACTAAATGACATAATATACACAAAGTGCTTAGCAGGGTGACTGGACAGTACATGCTAAAACCAGCATCACCACCACCATCGCCACCACCTCCATCAGCTCCTTCTCCATCACCACCACCTCCATCACCTCTCCTCCATCACCACCACCTCCATTACCACTACCTCATCACTTCCTCCTCCATCACCCTGACTTCCACTCACCTCCTTCTCTATCACCACCACCTCCATCACCTCTTCCTCCATCACCACCACCTCCATTACCTCCACCATCACCACTACCTCTATCACCTCCTACTCTATTACCTCCACTTCCATCACCTCCTTCTCAATCACCACCACTTAAATCACCTCCCCCTCTATCACCACCACTTAAATCACTCCCCCCTCTATCACCACCACTTCCATCATCTCCTCCTCCAACACCACTTCTATCACCTCCTCCTCCATTACCACTACCTCAATTACCTCCTCCCCCATCACTACCATCTCTATCACCTCCTTCTCTAGCACTTCCTCTATCACCCTTTGCTATCACCTCCTCCATCACCCCCATCAGTATCAACTCCTCTTGTATCACCCTTTCACTATCACCCTTATCCCCTCTTCCTCCTTTGCTACCCCAACACTATCACCCCCTCATCCATCACTCTAACAGCTCATCTGTCAGGACAAGGATAAAGATGAAGAAAGAAAAAGGCCCTTTAAATAATTCAGGCTGTTTTAGAACTTCCTCATCTTTCCTCACCCTAGTCCACCCATATGCTGCCTCCCCAGTGGACGGGACACTTCCTGGAACACTGAGTGCTTCACAGCTCCCTCCAAACTGAATACAAAACGATTCAGTAAAAGCAGTCACCACTTTTGTTTAAAATATATTGATTTACATTTCTCTATTTTACATTTAACTAAAAGGCAGAGTTGTATTGTTTTTTGTTTTTATTTCCCCAGCTCTCTATACATGGTAGGAAGTGTCTGGTAAATGTTCGGAGAACTAAACTCTTTGCAACCCATCTGCCTCCTATTTTTGATACTCATCAGCTATGAAATCATAAATGAACTACTCATATGGGGGCTCAACAGACTGATATATACACTGCATGCACAGACCATAAATTCTAGTCCCACAGATCTCAAATAATCAGAAAGCTGATTTAACCAGATTTTTTCTATAGTGTCACACTATGATAACTGATGTTCATAATTATGGCCTTGAGACACGGCAAGTTCCTTAACTGCCTTCTAAATTATCAAAGATCAAATTATGTTCAGTTGCATTTTAGCTAAGTGTATTTTAATTATATTCTCATTCTTAGAAAATTAGTAACCCACATGGCTGAAATAGATGATCTAGGCAGCTCTGTGAATAAAACATTCTGGATAAAGCTCAGATTTCTGGAATGTTCTCACAAAACATATCTTACCATTGTACTAGGTAATGAGAGTGATGATTATATCCCTCACTTTTCCCCAAAAGAAGATGGCCCCTCATAAACAAGTAAATTATGGAATAATATTTTTAAGTTAAAGGGAAATAAAGAAACAGGAAAGGCGGGGAAATAGATAAAGGCAACAAGAAGACTGGAATCAAAAGCTCATCCCATAAGGTTTCTACTTTTGCTAAAGTTAAGCCCATATTTCTGCTGAGTTTCATAGAAGCCATGACAAAGAAGAAAATATAACCACTGGTAACATACCCAGCACTCAAAAGACTTGACTACTTAGTCAAAGAATCACTCCTGTATTTACACATGAGAAATTCTCTTGCATAGAAATTACCCATGTTACATGCAATATGAGCAATCAATAACAGCCTTACACTCAGAGAGAGAGAAAAAAAAAATGATTTTTGGTAGGCAGTATACATCTCTTAGCACCCAAGGATGGAAATCCAAACTTGTAATGCCACTGAACTCAGGTGAGACAGGTTGGGGCAGGGGAACAAGGAAGGACACTGGAAGGGGCATGGTACCTCTGAAGGACCCACCTGTGATAACTCCAGCCAACTAACTACTGTGTAGTAATATGTGCTCAACATTTCTAGACAATCTAGTTTTGTAAAAATGATAAAATATTTCAAGCACAAAAGAAATACATTATAGATGTAGAAATTAAGAGTAACAAAACATACTGGTACACCCACTGCACACAGATACAGAACATCCAGGTACATTTGCAACCCTCTTCCCAGTGTAGCCCTCCCCCATGTTATGATTACTCTGACTTTTAAGTCTGTCACTTTTGCTTTTCTGTATAGTTTATCACAGTGTGACTTCCTTAACCACCTCCATCTTAGTCTACATCTCCCTGATTTTCACATAAATGGCTCCTGTTATAACTCGCCTCCTTCAAGCCACATAACACCCATGAGATCCTCCCACACTGTGCATAGCAGAGCCTCATCTATTTCCATTGCCAGGTTGATTGCTATGCCACACCACATTTTCTTTACATCTCCTCTCTTGCTGCTGAATATGTGACTTGTGTTGAATGCCTTGCCATCATAAGCAGTGCTATGAAGATATGTCACTGCATGTGTCTTTGCTGGTTCACACGGGCAAGGGTTTGTCTAGGGGAGGCTAAAATCTAGGTTTTAATCTTAGCCATAGTAATATTTCTTTTAAGTTGTATGCACTAGTCTTATATGTGCAAGCAGAACACACTCATGCACTAAATATCTCTACTGATTGCAACAAAGATTGGCAGCTTCCTGGTGAATTGCAAAATAATCACTTTAAAGGCAGTAAAATAACTCAGGTCATGTCTATGTTTGCCCATTACCTGCTGAATTACAGGACAAAAAAGAGTCTCACATGTTCAGACCACATGACCTTCAGGCTAGTGTTTTTGAATATCACTTTTTGAAAATCAGCTGTTGAGAACTTTTAGATGGCAAAAAATTTGACCTCACATACACTGATATAAATATAGCGGCTACTCAAAATCCCAGAAAGGATCCTCTTGAGTTGGAAATACTTTCAGAATATGTGACCTAATGAGATTTCTTTTAACATTCATCTATCTTAAAATGTGGCCACAAGATATTCTGTGATGTACTGTATGTAAAAGGTATTATCTAGCAGGCAGTTTCCAAAGAGACAGAATAGGAGATGCTACGGTCTGTGCTCCTCAAAACTTGTATGAAATCCTAACACCCAAAGTGATGATATGAGCAGAATGAGCTGTGAGAGTGACTGCATCATGAGGGCTCTGTCTTCATGAATGAGGTTTGCACCTGTATGAAGGGACCTCACAGAAACCTTGTCTCTCCCATGACATGAAGACACAGCAAAAAAGCCCCTCTATAAACCACGAAGTTGGAAGGCATTTGCCTTCATCATGGATTTTCCAACCTCCAAAACACAGAGAAACAAATTTCTCTTGTTTCTAAGCTACCAATTTACAATGTTCTCACTGTCCAAACAAAGACAGTAGATAACACAATCAATAACAATAAATAGAAAATTATAGCACCTGTAGTCCTTTTAACTATAGAAATTTATTTCTATTATTTTGGACATCAGTTGCTTAAATAAAAGTTTTCTGGGACACAATCACACCTCCTAATTTACCCTCAACTGCTTTGGCACAACTTGGCTGAAGTTAGCAGGTCTGACATACAGCCTTGCCTGCAGTCTATGATAGACCTTAGCAAAAAGTTTTCCCATCCATATCTTTTTCTCTTTAGTCTCCCACCCAATCCTGTCTTGGATCATTAGATAACACACACCCAGATTCCAACAATGAGAGTATAAGGCACACTAGGCAATTTCCTACATCATGTATTGAGACAGAATCAGGTTCTAAGCAGATTGTCTCTGTTTCATATGATCAAAATTTATCCTGAGATAAAAATCCTTTAAGCATGGTACAAAGGATGAATAGCGGAAACAAAGTTAGATAAGAATAAAAGTGATAGCATTAAGTATCAAGGGTACTCACAACAATAAAAAAGAGCTTCAACCCTGAGAAAGACTGCAATCTTTCTCTGTCCATGGGGCAAGGTCACATTAGACAGCCATTCTCTTAGAGAAACACTACAATACTCATGCTACAGATAGAAATTTAGTACCTATCATATACAGAGTACATTCCCTGCACTCAGGCTTCAGCAGGCAAGGGAGATAATCACCATCCTTGCCTTCTAGAGAGAAGATAAGCAATAAAGAAGAAATAATGTCATAAACTAGCTGATTAGAGATCATGATATTTCAATCAAGAAAATAAAACAGGGTAATGTGATGTATTAACCACCTGAAGGGTGCTGCTTAGTCAAGCAGGACTATCAGGGAAGATCTTGCTGAGGGGGTGAAACTGAGGCCTGAAAGACATGAAGTGAGCCATGCAAAGATTGGGGGCGAAGGGGATATGGGAAATGCACAGGCTCTGAGAAGCAAATGAATTTTGCATTTTCTTGGAACAAGGCAGGAAGTCTTGAGAGTAGAATAAGCAAGAGTATGGTAGCAGGTAAGGGGGAGAGGGAGGTCACCATGAGAGCGATGACAGATTTGGAATGGGTTCAGGGAGACCACCTCAGCATCTACTGGTAGTATTCCAAGCAAAGAAAGTGCTAGGTTAAACTCAAAATGTGGTTGACTTTATATTCACAGAGGAGTCACTATAACTCACTGAGTGGCCAGATATAGTAAGGGGAAAAACGAAAGAAAAGATGATTCATTCTCTTTTTTTAACATAAGTATATGGCTGAGTGGGAAAAGATACTATTTATAGGGATGGAGAAAACTATGGGTCGAGTCTGGAGGACAAGTCCAGAATCCTATAGTGGTTTTGTTCAGTTTGAAATGTCTTTAGATCAGCAGTCCTCAACTAAGGGCATTTCTGCCACCAGAGGATAGCTGGCAGAGTTTAGAAATCTTTTTGGTTGTCACAACTGGAAGAAAGGGATGCCACTGGCATTTAGGAAGGAAAGGCCAGTGGGCAGATGCTACTATACATCTTACAATGGACAGCACAGTCTCCCACAGTAAAGAACTCTCTCAACTAAAATGTCAGTAAGCCCAAGCTTGAGAAACTCTACTTTTAACAAGTGAATGGAGATGTCATGCAGGTTGTTGGTGCCTGGAACTCAAAGAGAGACCAATGCTTAAAATACACAGAAATTTTCTTGATAGTTTATTGTTCTTGTGTTACTACTGTCTCTTCATATTGTTTTTAACTACTAGGTTCAGAAAAGGCAATTACATGAGAATTAGAAAGGGTCTAAGGTCAAGGAACCTAAGTAAAACCTGCTTACACATAAGAAACTAGTCCACACAGTCCCCCACTTCAAAAGACCACCTGACCCAAAATGTCAACAGTGCCAAGACTGAGCACTCTGGCAGACAGCAAGAAACTTAAGCAACGTGAACCTCAATTTGTTTCTTCGTTAAATGCCAGTAATCATGTGTACCCTCCATTAAAGAATGTGTGAGAAACAAATATGTGTACTACCTGGTGCATGACAGGTACTCAAAGTAGCAATGACTCTGACTGCACAGGGAACCCCACCATTATCACCATCATGAGTAGGAGGACTATCTATATCAGACAGTGGCACGCTACAACCTGCACACCAAAAGTGCCCCCTGCCTGTTCTGATAAAGTTTTATTGGCAAAGAGTCCTGCCTACTTGTATTTAGGGTGCTACTACAACAGAGGTGAACAGCTGCAACAAAGCCCAGAGTGCCTGCAACACCAAAAGATTTGACTATTCAGCCTCCTGCAGACAAAAGTTTTGGTGGTTGGAGATGTGGCTCAGTGGTAGAGTGCATACTTTTAATCTACATAAGACTCTAAGTTCAATCCCTCATAAGAGAGACAAAGATATAAAGAGAGTGAGAAGGGGGACTGGGGATTTAGCTCAGCGGCAAAAGCACCTGCCTGGCAAGCGCAAGGTCGTGAGTTCGGTTCCCGGTACCGGAGAAAAAACCAAAAAAAAAAAAAAAAAAAAAAAGAGAGTGAGAAGGAGAGTTGGGGTTAGGAGTCCCAGAAGGAAAACAGATTGCTCACCTAGAAATCATCAAGAAACTATGGAGTGCTTCAGAAAATAAAATGATTATAATTCTGGTGTGTCAAAAAAATTATTCAAAATTTACATCTCTTTCCTCACACATATAAGGGCTACTGTCACAAAGTTTCAGATGCAAAATGGCACTTTAACTGCTGAAAGCTGATTTAATACACTCAATCTTATCACTTTTCATCAAAATTGACCACCACTTTACTTTAAAATATACACCATGGAAGCAGCTCAAACCTCAAACACTGGAAGGTAGCTGTTATGTTACTTATGGAGAAACTGACAGTTCCTCCTGAGCCTGAGCAAAGACAGGGCACTTGCCAATACTTTTAAAAGCTTTTAGGCAGAAAAGATTTTTCAAGAAGACAAAAAGGGAATATTTTAGCATTTAAATCCAGTTTTCTTCACAAAGGGAAAATAATACTGCGTTACATGCTAGGAGTTCCCACAGAGCACATCGGTTGGAAGGAACAGTGTGTTCCTTTCCACAGAACACATTGATTCAGTGGAGAAGTGAGCCTCAAGCCTTGTTGGAAATGCTCATCTCAGGTGCCTGGGAAAGAAGAGCACAGAAGTTGGTCTTCATTCCAATGAAGTTTTCAAGGTTTTGTAAAGCTGCTGCTCTCCCTTCTCTACCTCAAAATCAATTTTTTGTAACCACCTGGAAGGTGTAGGGGAGAAATCAACAGAACCCAATTTCAATCTTCGCTAAATGAATATCATTCTTTTCCCAAAGCAGGGCACAGAGTTGCCTGCATGACCCAAGGAAGTAAGCAGATTTGGGCATTTAAAGGCTCCACAAAGGGGAAAAGAAACTTTTAAAAAGCACTTGTCACAGTAAAAGAGTGGCTGACAGTTTGCCCTGGCAAGGCTGAGCTTTCCGTACTGAAAATGGAACCTGTGAGTCATGCCAAGGAAGCCTGAGGAGACAGGGTATATTCAGCTCTCAGCTTCACCGGCTTGAGAGGTAAAATTTACCTTCGTCAACGGAAGCTGCAGAAAAAGCAGGATGCTGTTGGGAAAAAATTAGCCACAAAGGAAGTTGTGAAAGAGTTGTTTTCTGAAAAACAAAACTAAGAAAGTTGTGGGCAACTTGTCAAGCCTAAGTTCCTGGATTGGGAGGAAAGGCAGGAATGTTCAGGAATTCTGGTAGACTCTTCAAGACTGGTGACAAACCTGAAAAATATGGACACGATATAATAGTGGATGCAGAGGAAAGCCGGAGGTGACTTCGTAGTCCTCTGGAGAGGTGTGAGTTTCCCCAAAGGGAACCAATGATCCCACTACATATTATCCTTGAAAGTTCATTCCTGGGGCAAGAAGAAGAAGGAAACCAACAATGTGGAAAGGAAAGCCACCTTCTCCCTGGGGCTCTGACTGCATTGGGCCTGGTTTCAAAGGTCCAGTGAGGTACCAAACAGTTCTTGCAGTAAAGCAGGCTGTCCTTAGCCATGGGACAACTCAGGAGGGAGGCAGAGAATTAGCCTGGCAATGGACTTAGGTAGGTTTGGGCTGTAATGGAAAGGGCCTGAATCTACCCAGAGAGGAACCGTGTCCTTGTCTTAGTTATTTTCTTGTCCCTGAGACACAATACCCAATACCCACAATTTGAAGAAAGGTTTATTTTGACTCACAGTTTGTAGAGTTATCAGTCCATAGTTTGCTAGCTCCAAGGCAGGGTGGCATGGTGGAGGGGCACCACAGAGGAGAAACAGTTCATAGCATGGCAGGCAGGACGCAGAATATACAATACACTTTCAGGCCATACCCAGTGACCCACCTTTTCCCACCAGGCTTCACTTCCCAATATCACAACCTGCTATATACCCATTGGAAGGCCAATTCAACATCACACATCATTAACCAATCATCTCCCAAAAGCCCCAACTATGAGTGCATGAGGTCTTGGGGGGACATCTAAGCCATAACAGTCTTTATCTCTGAGTGAAAGGTAAGAACAGAAAACCAGGACCAGTCATTAGGGACAAATGACAGTGCTTTCTGCTGACATACAATAGGTGAGCAAACTATATGGTAAATACTTAAATTTTAAAATGTATTACAGTGAAAGGCACATTGCCATCAATCCCTCTCAAAATACTTCCCCTCATTTCAAACTCACTTATCCCATCATTCTTGCCACTTTTTGAAGCAGTTCCGGAAATCTTCTTTCCTGAATGTCTATGAGATGTAATTAAATATATATATAGTGAATGCTGCTGCCAAGTGCCATCCAGCAGGAAGGCATGTTCTATAAAAACATTATGGTGTGTCTTCATCTTACCTTATTCACTCAGTCTGGCACTGTGCAACGTTTAGCTCTTCACCAAAGTCAAAATGACCATAAAAGGTCAACATTTTAAATCAATTCAGAATAGTGAAACAGCCCCAACAGTGCAATTACAGACACTCAGGAAAGAGAACCTCCAGAACTGTTTCATAAAGTGGCAAGAGGGATGGGATAAATGTGTTCAAAGTGAGGTGGAATGTTTTCACAGAGATTAATGGCCATATATCTTTTATTGTAATAAAGTTTTGTTTTAAAATTTAAACATTTCATTGCAACAGCAGTGGGAGGGATTGTGGACTTTCCTGGTTTCAGAAGCCAAGAAGAACTCATTCTCCTAAGTGAGCCATCTATTCATCCTCAGCCCACCACATAATCAAGGTCTAAGAGAAGAGTACATTTGGAGCTACTCTGTACACGGCAAGGCTCAGGACTGAGCAACTAAGGGGTGGCACTGTCTGTGCCCCAGCAGTTAAGTGAGAGGAGAGAGGTTCTATCCATAGCACACACTCACCCAGGGAAAAGGAGGGGCAGGAAGCAATACAAATGATTCTGCATTCGATCTATAAATGCCATACATTAGAAATACCACACATTATTCCAAGGCTATGAATGGAGATCCTGAGGTTCACGCAACTGAAGTGACACGGCGCAGGAATACTCAGAGCCCTGACCTCATTCTCCCAGTCTAACCAATGTGGGAACAGACCACCAACTCCTGTAGCTTGAATTCACTTTTATCTTCATCAACAGAGAGTGGTTATGAGCTACAGGTCTAGCATCTGATCTTTAGCTTTACTATCAATTCTTAATGTTAATTTAAAAATCAATAGGTTCACCATGCCTCAGTTTCCTCCTCTATAAAATCAGGATAGGAGTAATATCCACAAAGTGATTGTAAGGATCAAATTATACCAAGAAAGTACCCAGAAATGTGCCTAGAAAAGTATAAGCATTATATAAATTTAAGCTAGCCTACCTGACAAGAATCTTAGCAATCACTAAGAAAGACACCTGCAGCTTCCCAAAGAGAATGGTTCAAAATTAACAGATAAGAAAGATTCTTTTTGCTTTTATTTTAATCTACTCAAACATGCCCCAAAGCATATTAAATAAAAATATTCAATTTATTCTTTCTACAGAGCTATTGGATCAAAGTAAGTTATTAGCTGAGCCTCATAATTCACTTGATTAATGAACTGAGAGAAGTTATAAAACCTCAAAGTTGTTCTGAGTATAATGTCAAGCCTCTCTTTCTGCTTCTCTGTCTCTCTTTCTCACTCCACACTCATCCACTCAGTCCTGAGGAATGAACCAAGGGCCTGATGCATGCTGGGGAAGTGTTTTAGTGCTGAACTACATTCCCAACCATTTCTTTTCCTCTCTCTTTTTCTAAATCTTGAGACAAGATCTTGTTAAGTTTCCCAGGATGGTCTCAAACTTGCAATCCTTCTGCCTCATGTTTCTGAATACTTGAAATTACAGGCATGTGCCACCACACCCAGCTTTTGAGTCTTTTTTTTTTTTAAGCTTTAAAAAGGTCTTCAGCTGAAAGACAGTCACAAGCAATTAGTCTGACCTCCAACCAAGGCCATCACATCTCACAGTAATACCTTTGTAAACCAACACAGTGAAGAGTGAGGTCACAGGATCACAGCCACTATGCCAATAGAACTGGGTCAAAACATGGACCCCACTACTTCACAAGCTGAAAAGTCTTCTGGCATTGCCCTTCAGGACCAACAAGCAGAGCATCTTAAAACTAAATATTCCTAAATAAGTCAAGCATTCCTGGCTGGAATTTTGAAGGGAATTTCTATCAAAGAGCTGAGAGCTGAGAAAAAGAAAACCTCTGAAACCTCAAAGACTTGCCCAATGACAGGCCACACTAACAAGAAATTGAAGATGCTATGCCTCTTTTACTCTCCATAGTCTGCCAGTCCCTGCCTCAAGACACACCCAGCCAGTCAAAACCTTTGTACATTCAACCCAGCTATTCCCCTTCTGGGTATTTTCCCAGAAGATCTGAAAACATCATATCACAGCAATATATGTGCACCTATGTTCATAGCAGCACAATTTGTAACTGCTAAATTGTGGAAGCAACCCAAATGTCTATCTACCGAGGATTGGATAAGAAAATTGTGGTACTTTTATATAATGGAATATTACTCAGCTATAAAGAAAGACAAACTCGAGGCTTTTATGGGTAAATGGTCACAACTAGAGACCATACTCATAAGTGAAATAAATCAGAACTGCATGTGGAAGCACCGCATTGCCTCACTAGTGTAAAACCTGAAAGAGTTAATTTAACTCAGAGGTATGATAGACATTGTGAAATGATAGGAAAACACTCAAGGGTAAAGGGCAACTGGATGTGGGAAAAGAGAATGGAAAGAAGGAGAAATTTTATATGTATGTATATACAGGATAGTTAACATAGTTGCTCTACTCTCTTCTATTTCTTTGCTGAAAAAAACCGTTAATGAGTCCTTGACTGATCAGTATTGCATGTCTCTATCTGTTTTCATGAGAAACCACTTTGAAGATACCAATATGTAATACAAAGAGCATTGTTAATTTCCTACCACTTTGTTTGTAACTCTGTATTGTCTGTACTGTTCTTTTGCTGTTTTGTAAAAGGTTATCTGTCTGTTAATGTTTTCCTCCTTTTATTTTTAAAATAAAAAAAAAACCCTTTGTACATGCTGCTCCTGCATCCTGGACTGCCCTTCCCTACCCTGTGTCACAGGCAAAGTCCTCTTCTACCTTCAAAGTTTAGCTAAGAAATGAACATCCCTACATTGTCTTCTGAGATCTCAAACCCTCCCCCACCACCAAAGGGACTCAAATGTTATGAATAAGTTCACTGATCACTTGCTGCTAAAAATTACTTTTTATGAATCTAACTCCCCAGGAGGATGTGGGCCCCATAAGGCATGGGAGAGGACTGATGCATCAGTGTGCCCGCTGACCTGACACTCATTCATTCATTCATGTACTGAGCACTAAAGTGAACCAGGGCTGTCTTCCACCTGGTATCCACTTTCCCCAGGGTTCCCTCTCTCCTCCCCAAACTCAATTCCTCATGCTACATGGGCTCTTCATTAGCATATGAGCTAGATCATGTAGTCAGCTGAAAAGCAAGAGAGGAATCTCTGCAGGCTCCACACATGAACTTAAGTCTTTTGCCAGGAATGCAGAGATGAACTCTGGCTTTCTCCTCTGAATGTGTACCTCAGAGGAAAAACTATCCAGGGGTGATCACAGCCACCTATGAGCATGAGGGAAAATCTACCAAGAAGGCTATCAATCCTAAAATAGTAGAGGCAAGAGCTAAGAGAAACAGGTGATATAACTCATGTACCAACGGTCAGTCATGCCTAAAACCAGACTTTTTCTTGGGCCAAGGGATTCCCTTTCTAGAGATAATTAGAACAGCCACTGTTTGGCAGTAGCAATAATAAACATCCTAGTATTTCTGGAGCTCGACAGATAAAGATCCATTCCTGCTCTTACAAAGTCTGTAGTGCATCCAATGGCATGAAAGGGATAGTCCCTCCCAAGCAGTGACTCAAGGATCCAGGCTAGAGTCATCTTGTAGCTAAGCCACATGGAACCCAGGGCTTCCAGGGACACATGGCAGGAAAAACAAGAACCAAGAAAAAACCCAACCTAGCTCTCCTATCCTTCAGTCTGGGATGATTCTCCCTACTTCAACTTACAGTTCATTGACCAAAGCTCATCACCTGGTCCTAACTTATGCATAAAGGGCACTAGGAACTGCACCTGTTCTATGTGTTCAAGGGAAGACAAATGAGACGGGACTTGATAAACAAATACTATACAACCTTTGCCACAGCTAGGTGGAGCCAAGTTTTCTGATGCATGCAACAAAAAGACTACTAAATGACACATACCAGCCAGATGCCAGAAATAATGCTGGACGCTGGAGCTAAAACAATGAAGAGGACAACTCAACAGCCATCACTATGCAATTTACAGCACAGTGAGAGGGTGTGGGGAAAGAATGAAACAAGAATGCAGACAACACAAGCAAAGACAAAATAGTACACCAGCAGGATTAAGAGAGGAGACACACAGAATGCAACAAGATAAATAGGAGGTAACGGAACCTAGTCTTCAGTAGTGCAGAGGGGAGCAGAGATGATTCCTAGGATAAGATCTGAAAGGTGAGAAGAACCCAGCCAGGGAAGATGGTGAGGGGAGGGCACATGGAGAAAGAACAGGGCTCCTGCTGGAAAATCCTACCTGTATAAAGGTTTGTACTTGGGAAGCTGAAACAAGCTCAAGCAAGGTGAAAAACATGGCTGAAGGAGAAGGCAAGAGCTACAGCACAGAGGGATACAGTATCAGATGGATGTTACTTACCTTCACATGATTCTAGAGACAAAGATGAGCCACTGGACAGTGTTAAGCAAAAACATAGCCCAAGAAGACTGGCCGGGATAGTTCTTCATGATTCTGCCCACAAACTTGAACTCAACAGGCCCTGTGGCAGCAGCCTGCACCTCCCCAGTTTCCACAACTCCACACTGTGAGTGACAAGCTCTTGGTGTTACTATCAGGCCCAGCACATCCAGCACTTGGGACAGTCCCATCCCTTCACCAGGCATACCCAATCCCAACAGGATGGTATCTCCTGAACCCTTTCCATCATGACCAGATGACTCCTGCTGGGGGTCCAGAAGAAGCTTCAAGAAGCACTTCCCACCTCAAGAAAGAAAGCAAATATAGAACAGGCCCAAAATAGTATGGGTCTGAAAAGCTGAATAACAGCCACTATAATGTATTTTTATCTGTTGCCCAAAAAGGAGTATTGGATCATTTTTTTCAAGAGTTTCTCTATGGAAGTTCATCTGTTCATTCTCAAGTTCTCCAGACTAACAGACCAGAATATCACCAGAAAGGAGGCCTCAACAGAAATGGGACCACAGAACACCCACAGAACCCAACTAAGCAAACAGCAAGGCTGTGACACCAGCATCCCCTGAGGGTGGTGACTCTACCATAACAAGGGAATCAGCATGCCAAAGCTCTACCAGAAAAGAGAAACCAAAAGATAGGCAAGGATAAAAGCTCTGGGCACAAGGGCATGCCTACAAAGAAGCTGGCACCCGCAGCTGAGCATGCTCAGCCCCAACACCACGAGTGACAGGAAGGCCAGGGCTGATGAGGAAAGAAGGAAGAGTCAATGAGTTGAGGCACTGCCAAAAGTAAGCCACACTGCCCAGATCACCTTGGCACATAGCGATAGGCTGGGCCCAATGAGCACAGAGACATCAATATGGGCCTGATGTCACAGCAAGTGCCCAGTGCCCACTGCTTACAGTGGTAAATCGGGTCTTCCAGCTACAATCTGTCTCCACTCTTCCTCTTCATCCCTTCGATCATTCCTTGGGCTTAACAAGTTAATAGGTGCCATGCTTGTCACTGTTTTCACTGTCCTGGCTTCCCTTACAGTCAACAGTTGAAGCTAGGTGACAAGGAAGATCCAATTTCTGTTTCTAGACAGGGATAAAGAAAGCCAGCGAGGGAAGTGGGAAGAGCACCAGCTCTGAAGTCAGTCAGCTGAGGGCAAATCCTGATTCTAACATGCTAGCATGTCCATAACTATGGACAGGTGACTTAAATAGATAGGGAAATCTATCAACTAAGAGAGACTTAAGAGATCCACCAGCCAATTGCAGCAGGTTAACCTTAATGGGCTCTTATTCAAATATTTGAACTGGAAATTTAAACACTCAGCAGAGCCAGGGATATCGCTCAGTGGCACAGTGCCTGCCTGGCAATCTCAAGGTCGTAAGTTCAATTCCCAGTATCAAAAAAAAGACAAACACTCAGCAGACATTTGATATCAAGGAATTATTATTAACTTTTAGGTATTACAGTGATATTATAGGGCTTTTTCTTTTCTTTTCTTGCAGAGCACTCAGGCTCTATTAGCAGTATATTCCAAAATACTCAGGATTTCCTTCAAAACAGTATTTGAAGCTGAGGAAATATAAGGGTACATGGATGAAGCAAGACTGGCCATGGGCTAATAACTGTTAAGAGTCAGGCGATAGGTACAGGAGGCTCTGAATACTCTTCTACCAAGTCTTACATAAAGACATTCTCGGTCCATCTATAAAATTTTTGAAGTAGTGGTATAAAAACATTTCTAATAAACACTGATGGACTCATCTGCAGGGCACAGCTGTCTCTTCTGCTTCGAGAAGCCTTCATCCGGGACCTCGTCATTTGCAAACTGGAAGCATGGAAACTCATGCTCTGAGAAAACCCTGCAGGCTGTGGCCACTCCTTCTTGTCTCCAATTCCTCAGCTTTCAAGGGCCAGTGCAGCTCATCTGCCAATACCGCTTGTGTGTGGTTAACTGGAATCAACAGAAACAACCAAGCAAAGGGCATATCCAAGAGGTGGAAAAGCCCAGGGTGTGGCCACCCTGTGTGAGTTAGGTGCTAAGGTTCCTTCTTAGGAAGCTGGGGAAGGGGAACCTTTGCAAGGGCCCTCATCCCAAAATGCCCTCTGTTCAAAGAAGTCCCTCTCTCTGACAGTCCAATCTGAGATTCTCTGGGTCCAGCACAGGTCTCCATTATGAGACTTTTTAATGTGTATTACTATTATTGTGACTTTTCTTTTTCTATTTTACCCCACCCCTTCCTTTTAAGCTAGATTCTAAAGTACTTGGGGATGTCATCATCTAGAATCTGGAACTTTCTTCAAAACCTCATGAGAAACTAGGGAGTTGGACAGGTTAAAGATGGAAACTGGCCAAGGATTTCTAACAGCTGAAGCTGGGGGACAGGACACAGAGGAACGTTGCATTATTCTGTGTTTGTATATATTTCAACTTTTCCATAAGAAAAGGTTTTAAGAATTCCTAAAAGGTCTGTCCCTGTTAATCATTCACACTAGGGAGAAATACACCTATCCTGATAAAAGTGAACTCCTTACCACTTTTCACTCATTGAACACTCAGCTTTGCTTGTGGAGCAAACCTATTTCACTCTTACATGAGGTGACAGTCTGGTCTCAATCCACTCAGCATCATATGATTTTAAAATCAAATAAACAAGCACTTTACATCATGTTCTTCATTTTGAGCATCAGTTTACTGTAGATTTTAGTTCAGAGTTCTTCCTCTCAAGTCCTTACATGAATTTCAGTATTTTATTTAAAAGCCCATGTTTTTCTTGTATAAAAATCACTTCCAGATACATCAAAAGTGGCAAGGCCCATGGGTGCCAATTTGGGAAGCAAGCACTGGTGGGGCCATTGGGCCCGAGGTCCCAGCTGCTTCAGGAACTTTTACATTTGTTAAAATGTTGATCACATCCACAGTTATCTACAGTGTATGATTATGAATGTATTTTTTATCAGCTTGATGCTTAAGCTTACTTTTCTATTAAAAGTAACTGCCATTATAATGAGAATAAATGTCATTAATATACCATTTATTTCACCCATGAGCAAAAATTCAGGGACTAACTACCCTCATACAGTAAATGATAAGTATCCTATAATTTGAAAAATCAGTCAACAGCTAGCTGAGCCCAGCCATATGGAAGCAAGTAAAGCTCTGTTTGCAAAGGGTAAACTGACAATGCTAGATATAAGGCACCTAGCAGGAGCCGACAGCTGTGGTATGGGCTTAAAAGCAAGACCTGGGGCAGTCAGAGGCAGCACAAAGGGGCTCAACTCTGGTATTCAATGAATGGAAGAGAAAATGATGAGAAATAACATCTATTGATCTTTTATCTATAAAAACATTTTTATAAATTGAGATAGGTTGGTGGTAAGAAAGAGAAACAGATTCCAATCTAAGCTAAAACAGAATTTACTATGAACAATGAGGAATAGAGGAATCTGGTTCAGAAAAGGAACTGGACCTTAATAGCCCTGGGAGCTCCAGAACAACAGAAGAGTCTTATAAGACTAACTGCAACTGGTCTATTGAATGCTTATTGCTACTTGCTATTGAACAAATGGCCTTCCAAACATTGCTGATTTCCTACACAACTCAGGAGTTAGAGCCCCACTGCCCCAGCTCTGGTCAAATCCCCATCCAGGATCCAATACGAAGGCACAGTGCTTGGATTTACTGTCCCACCGAGACAGCTGGCAGTGATGGAAAATCAAAATGGAAGGGAGAAAAGGAGGCACGATGGCACCTACCTGCTCCAGGCTCTGGCCCGGGTACCCTGTGCTTAATTCCTAAAGCAACCCTCTAGTAGGTTTTACTGGATGCATTCCACCTATGGAGAAACTGGGCTTAGAGAGACTGGGAAGCCTGCCCCGGGACCCATAGTGGAAAGTGAACATCTGAATTCACTCTGAAATGTGACAGCACGTGTCCTCTAAGTCACCAAGCTGCAGATGGTAGTACTAAAGAGATACAGATCAAAGTCCAAATGTTACTAGCATTTTACATACTTTCTTTTTGTTGTTAGGTTTCTTTTGTTGTTGTTGTTCTGTTTTGTTTTGTTTTGAAGACAGGGTCTCACTATATAATCAGGCTGGCCTCAACTCACCATTTAGCCCAGGCTGGCCTCAAACTTGCAGTGACCCTCCTCTCTCAGCCTCCCGAGTGCTGGGATTACAGGCGTTCAAACCATGCCTGGCTACATTTTTCTTGAAGCCAACTGCTATAATAGAATGGAAAAATCTCTGGAGATGTGTCTAATCTAAAGAAATTTATTTAAAAGAAGCAAGAGTCTTAGATCTATCTTAGATAAGGCTAGCATTTGATCTTCAAAATCCTTGGTGAGAACAGATCTACCTCTCCTGATGTCTTGGGGCTTCAAGAAGGATGGAGTTTACAAAAGAAATTCTGAACACCATCCCTATAGTTCCAAAGAAAGACGGAAGAAGCTATGGCTGAGGGTCAGCCTCTACAGAACTCATGGAAGACTTGGCTCCAGGCCCTGTGGCATACTTCCACCTTGGCACTTCGATCTGTCTCCTGACAACACATGGCCATACCTACCTCACCCAAGATCACACCACACGTCTACCTTACACGGGACCAGCCAGCTCTGTAATCGTAGGCACTGCCTCATTCATTTCTGCAATTGAGGCCCAGGCTTGGGGTGACGAAGAACAAGTACTATCCATAGAAAAACAGCAATGACTATGCCACAAAAGTCACCCTGCAATCAAGAAAGAAGGAAAACAATCTGGGTAAGCAAAGACCACATAAGAAACATATCTGCCTCAGCCTCGCATCTTTCTGGCTCATCCCTACAGTAATCAACTCCTCTGTTATAGGGCAGGAGAAGCCACTGGCGAAGGAAAAAAGAAGCTTTAGGCTGGACACTGAGAAGATGCCAGGGAATGTGCTCATTGAGTTCCGCTTCCCCTGAAAACTGGGTGCCAGAAGGGAGCCTGACCACCCTACCAAGCCCATGTTTCCTCTTATTAAACATCTATTTCTTTCCACCCTGAAGCTCTGAGCTATACTTAGGATGTAGCTGTGGTGGTCTGTTCAACATACTCCCAATCTGCGGTTCCAGAACTCCCCCTTAGCATCCTATATGTACTTCAGTAAACAACTGAGTCCATTCAACAGACAGGCACTCTGTTTAGTACAGTATTATAGAGCTCTCACTATATGCCATGACCATGGCAGGCAATGAAGACAGCTGAAAAGGCCATGTGTGCATCACCCCCAAGGAGCCTCCGCCACCTGGTCCTCCCAAGTCCCTCAGAATCAGGCAGTCGAGGCACAGATGAGACATGCTCTTCCCTCCTTCTTCTCCAGGAGCAAAAGGAGGAGTGTGATATCTCCCCGGCACCATCTCACATGCTGATGTTGCCACAGGCTCTGCCATCTGCTGCTGGTTCTCCTGCTTGTGCCCTCATTCACTGTCTCAAACATTACTAGCAATAGTCTCCTCTAGTAAGTTAACTTTTGAGGGGTTCTGTTGTTGGTTTTGCTTTGTTTTGTTTTCCTTCAACCAGCTCAGCCTTCAAAGCACAAGTCAAGGGTTACAGGCCTGTGATCTGGCGCTTAACTGCCCAGGTGACTCAAATCACACTCTGCTGCTTACAGCTGAGAAATCTTCAGAAAGTTACTAAACCTCTCCAGGCTGCATCTGTGAACTGCAGAGAGCAATGATGTCTTCCTCAAGGAACTCTTCTAGCGTCTCAGGAGTTCACTGACATAAAAGCCTCAGCACAGTGCTTAGAACCGTATGCACTTGATGCTACTAGGATTATAGTGACCTCCATAGTGGTGTTTTCCCCTGCCAGATTAAATTTCGCCCAACCGAATTTCTTCTTTTTTTTTTGGTGCTGAGGATAGAACACAGAGTTTCACACATGATAAGCTCCACCACAGAGCCACACCTCCAGCCGCAGAACTATCTTTCTTTCTACCTCTACTCTCTGGTACTTAAAACTTACCCACTATTAACAAATGACTGTATGGTATTGAGTTCAAGTTCTGAGCTGCCCGGACACTGGGTTATAGCCATCAAAGACAAATGTGTTGTACATATGCACAGACAGTAGAGGTGATTTTTATGCTTCGGAAGACAGACACCTAGAGGAGGCATGTTCAGAAATTCCTTTTACATTCAGATGTGAGTCACAATGCTTGGGCTATTCCAAGCAGCCATATCATTCAAAATAAAATGTCTCTTCTTTTGCCCTTTTTCAAACAGCTTTTTCCCCACACTTCTTCATTATTCTACTCCCACAAGTGTTTATTACTATGGTAAAAATCAACCCATTAACAAAATGACAGAGCAGCACCACAAAGAACATAGCAAGGACTTCATTCATGCAAATACGAAGGTTCAGCAAATGTCTTGGGGTAATGAAATGCTAAGCTAGTCACAGATGAAAGAACAGAACTGCACTCTGCAACCAAAGAATGAAAATCAGTCTAGGGTAGTACACACCATTTGAGGACATCTCTGCTTTAATCTCATATTGCTTTCAGCTTGCTGACTAAAGCCGGCAGCTCTGCTGGTCCCAGCTAGGAGAATTACAGAAGGAAGGGAAGAAAGCTTCAGGCTGGCAAGGGAAATCACTACCCCTGAACCACTAGCTCCCTCATTTGGCAGCTTAACCTTTAACTCTCATGGTTAACAGAACAGCAAGGCGAGGGGATCTGACAATGAACTCCCTGTGTGACTTGATCTTCCCCTCATATCCAGCTGAAGTTATCCAAGAGAGATTATGAGACTTTCACACGGTAAATCAGGTAGTGACATGACTACCACACAACCTCCAAGGCACTATTGTCTGACCCACCTACCTTTCCGTCCACAGCACCACTTCTCTCCCCTCGTTCATTCGCTTCCAAACCTATGCACCTCCTTCTGTTTCTCTAACCTGCCTACTATTTCCCTGCACAGGGCTTCATGCCTTGTCTTCTCTGTGTAGAAAGTAGACATCCAATAAGCACTAAATGAACCAACAACCACCATCTGATGAACTAATGGCACCTGCTCAGCGGGTCTAATAGCCAGTGGCTGTCTTCTCAAAGCTGGCATGCAGCGTAGCACCTGTGCACCTTGCATCTAGGGTGAGATCCCTGCTCAGGGCGCTAATGCTAGTGCCCTGTGGACTCTGGAGAAGAGGTGCTTTCTCTAATGGGCACCCATACGCCAAGACCTTGCCACCACACTTCTCCCCCTGGTCTCCTGAAGAAATACAGCCTTCCCTCCCACTTTCAGTCTGATAACCCTTGCACCTTCCCTGATTAATCAGCCCTTCACTCATTCAATAAACTGAGACACCCCTATCCTTCTGTCCTTAAAAATATATTGTCACTTGCCAATAAATAGCTCCTGAAAATACAGACATGCAAAGGACATAATCTCTGCCTTCCAGGGATTGGGTAGCCAGTGGGAGAGAAAAATCTACAGGCTGTCATAATGCTAAAGGCCCAGGCTTTTTGGGCATGAACTGATAATCTGGTACTCTGGCACTGTCACTAGCTAACACTGAGTCTCCTCACCTCACTGGACACAGTGAGAGGCACAGGCCATATAGGACAAGACAGTTTCCCCAGTCCTAAAGACTTCCCAACCCAGTTCTAGCTCTTCCTCACCATCTTGTTCTAGCAAAGGCCAAAGCTTGCCTCCTTGTAAGTTCACCTGAGTTAGATCAAATTGCTTCTTACGGCATCTCCCTTCCTTAAGAGTTAATTCAGGAACCAGACTGTTATAGTCTGGATATGAAATTTTCCTCAAAGAGTCATGTATTGAAGGTGTAGTCTGAAATGCAGCAATGTTCAGAAGTGACTGGATCATGAGGGCTCTAACCTCAGCAGTGGGTTAATCCACTGATGGATTCATAGCTGTAGGGACTATTAGGAGGTGGCAGCAACTGTAGCAGGTGAAGCCTAGTCTTGTAGAAGTTGGACCTTGAGGGTGTGGCCCAGGGGACTATATCTTATTCCTGGCCCCTCTCAATCTCTCTGTTTTTTGACTGCTCTTCCATGCCCTCTCCCCCATGATGTACTGTACTGACTCCCTGTAGGCCCACAAACAATGCAGCCAGCCAACCATGGACTGAAACCTCTGAAATGATGAGCTAAACCTTTCTTCCTTTACAGTGATTTTCTCAGGTATTTTGTCATAGAAATAGAAAGCATACTAACACACAGACAATACACGCCCTTGAAAATGGTGACCTTAATCAGAAATGAGCTTTGGCGTTACTTTTCCAACACCCTACTTCAGAAGCCCATCTAATTCAGGCATGTCTCCATAACAATTAGTGGTGTTTTCCTAGTCATAAAAATAAAAATGTATTCACTGTAGAAGATTTTAAAAGTACTGGAAGTATACTTGTAAATTTCTGTATGTATGTACATGTGTATATATACAGATGCCACACATAACCCTACCACCAAGCAACCATCACAATATACACTCACAACTAGGGAAAAGTTAAGCCTCCCAGCTTTACCATGAAGTATAGTGACAACAGTTTCAGATAAGAACTCTTTATCATATCAAAATATCCTGAATCCTTATGTATCAATAATATTTTATCAGATATCAGTGGTGAACATTATCAAACAATTTTTTGTTATTTATCAAGACAATATGTTTCTTTTCCTTTAATGAGATGACTTATCTGGATGAATTTCCTCACATTAAACCATCTTTTAAACCCTACTTTTTCTTTTCTTTTTTTTTTGTACCAGAAATCAAACTCAGGGCCTCATGCCTGCCAGGCAGGTGCTGTGCCCCTGAGCTACATCCCCAGACCCTAAATTCTACTTTTTATGTGCATTCTTCCTTTAACATGTGACTGAAGTAGATGGGGGCATATTTTTTTAGAATTTTTTTCTTTTTATGCTATCTTTGTCAGGCAATACATACATAAACCAAGACACAGATATGTGTATAATATGAATTAACTTCCACTTTCAAAACATAAATTACAGATATTTCTAATTAAGTTATATTGTAAAATACTCAACTGTTACTTTTTTCATCCATATACTGATTTTATCTGAGCTATTCTGTTCTGGTTGTGTTTGTTCCAGAGGTGGAAGGGTATGGGATTGGTTGGTTCCTTTGCAAACAACCCTAACTTAATAGGCTGGACCTTCTCCTGAAAATCTCCAGAGCAGCTAACAGTTGGAACAAAGACACACAGTAATCCCAGGGAGTCCTTACCTCAATGAGCTTCCTTTCATAGGAGCTTGCTAGCTCTTCAGCAACTTCTCCCGGCTTCTGTTCAGGGACAGTGACTTCTCCATCAACATTCCAGAGATTTGGCACAACTTTAGGAAAAGAGAGACACTCCATAAGAGTTTTAAAACTAATCAAAACTAAAGTTCCAGTTTTAAAAGAAAAAAAAAAAAATCTTCCTGAGTGGCTCCTCCAGGCAGAAGATGCTTTTTATGGGAAAAAAAATCACAAGTAATAACTGCTTCAACATGGCAACATTCTCATACAATAAATACAATAAAGTGAATGATAAACTGCATTTTAAAATAGTAAGTTCAAAGTGATTACTCAGGAAAGCAAATATAGACAGGGAAGATTGATCAAATAATTAATCATTAACTGTTCCTTTAAATAAAGTGATATAAGCCAGTAGTACAACTATGTTAACTATCCGTATATACATATATACATAGTTTCCCCCGTTTGTTCTTTTATTTTTAAAGTTAAAAAAAAATGTAAACTAAAAAAAAAAAAAAATTTAAAAAAATAAAACAGTAAGAACTGTCAGGAAGAGTTAGGATTAATCTCAGCACTTCTCTCCATCTCAGGAATATAGGTAATGCTTCTACAATGCAGAAACCTACACTTGAATCTTTTATATTTTGTTTTCTCCAACAAAAAAAGTGATGCCACAAGTTAGTGCCTGCCTGCAGCCTGGTGTAGAGCAGTGATGGGGTCAGGTTACATGTGGAGCCAAGAACTGGCCTTCGTAAACCTTCCTTACAACGACAGCAAAGAGCATCTGGAAAAACTCTAAAACCAACACACAAGGTCATCATAAGGCCATGCTAGAGGGAAACTGATCCCTGGTCAGAGAGCTAACAGGCACAGCAGACAACCCATTATTTCCACTACAAGGTGTATATTCACGTGCACCTGCTTCATCCAGAAGAGCAAATGAAGAAAAACTGGGAACAAACCAGACTAATTCAAGAAAAGCAGAAGAATCAGAGCAGGAAAGAACCCCATCAACGGATAAGAAAAAGGCCCAGTGGTATGTTTTAAGAATATAATTTAGCCTCCAGTTTCAAAACTGGTACCAACTATGCAACCTGCATTTCCTGTGTGTTGTGAGTGATGAAACTCCTCTGTCAGCCACAATAAGGAGATAATGAGGCAAAACAAGGATTTAAGCCCAGCCCCAGCGACAGAGAGGGAGTGGCCTCCAGGGAGAAAGGAAAAGTAAAGAAGGCTGAGCAAGTTGAAACACAAGCCTGAGGGGACCTGCTACTCAGCATCCAGCAGCCTGGTGACTAAGTCTAACCACCAATGGTTAAGGCCCAGTGACAATATGGAAAGTGATACATGCTTTGCTAAATTATTTCCTCTCAGCAGTGACAACTGTCCCAGCCACTGAAGAGAATGATCAGCAACAACCTGCAATCTGAAATAGTTATTTAATGAAAAAATGTAAAGGACTTCTACTGAAAGATGCTAGATGGAACACATTCATTTACATCCTCTTAAAGTCCCAGTAAAATATCAGTTTACTTTTTAATTGCCCTTAAGGAAAAAGAATTGTACAGAAAACAAAACAACAAAATCATAAAAGCTAAGAATTAGCAGGTAGCTGATATGAAAGTTTCAATCTAGATTTAAAAAAGAAGGAAAGAAAAAGAAGAGGAAAAGAAGAGGAAAAGGAAAGGAAAGGGAAGGGAAGGGAAGGGAAGGGAAGGGAAGGGAAAGAAGATGGGGCTATAGCTCAATGGCACAGCACTTGCCTGGCAAGAGTGAGGTCCTGAGTTCAATTCTTGGTACTAAGGAAGGAAAGAAGGGAGGAAGGGAGAGAGCGAAGGAAGGAGGGAGGGAGCGGGGGAAGGAGGAAACAAAACTAAGCAGCAGACTTACAGCTTAAGGATTAACACAAGTGAGGGAAGCAGTTTGCTAGGTTAGGCGCCTCTACCGCTGAAGGTGAACATGTGGTGAGGCAGAGAAGTCGTTCATCCCACCAGGATAAGTTGATACAAGCACAACATCTACTTTGTCTATTTTCAAGTCAAGACAACTTCATTAGCCTTGGGAGTAACCGAACATGTGAGTATTCAGAGAAGACAATACAAAAGAAGTCTGAGTAACATTTGAGAGCTAAAAATAACAGGTTATAATACCATTCTATATTCTTTACACATCACCCAACAAACCAGTCAATTTGAAGAGAATCAATTGTGATTGAATTCTGAATGCCAAACCTAAACAATAAATATAAACATTTGTGACTGATCAAACTAAAACTTTTAAGCTGTGGCTTTCCAGACTATTATATATCAGTTTCAAAATTGAAAGAATGACAATTTAATATTCCAGGAGAAAAGTACACCTATCTATTTGTGTTCATAACAGCTCTCTCTGAATTCAAGAATATAATGCTTTAAAATACTGGTTAGCAATGCAATATTAGACCCAAAAGTTAATCATTAACAACTTCACTCCATATTTTGAATTACTTTTACAGTGTTCAGAACTTTTCATTTTGCCCTGGTGAAGACCAAATAAATAATACAGCTGCTGATATCCCACAAGATAGAAACTTCCATCTACATGGTTAGGTATTTCCACCTTGGGTAAGAAAATTAAATTGCACTTCTTAAAAAGACCAAATACAAAGATAAGTCAAAAGCAAAAAATAATTTATGCTTGTGTTGTATGTATTTAATGTATATCAATCCTGATTATCAGTCTTGATTGTCAGGCACAAGGGACACTTAGAAGATCAGTAAAGCACATTTCTTGGTGTCTCTGGGTAGGTCATGGGAGCATGACCTTGGGGAATATACCTGGTCCCTGCTACCTCCCCCGCCCCATTGGCTCTTCTAGTGATCTGTGCTTTAGCCACCATGACGTTAACAGATTTGCTCTGCCATTCCCTTTACTCATGATGCTTCTGCCTTGGAGCCATGGACTGGAACCAAAATAAATCCTTCCTCCTTTAAATTATGGAAATCAGATGTCTTTGTGCCAGTAATAGAAAGGTAACCAATAGAATGAAGTAAACAAAATTTACTCATATGCATTTTTGATGGATTCTCAGAAAAATCAAAATAATAATATGCTTCAATTTATATCCCACTTTGGGATTTACAAAGTGTTTCAAAAGAATAATCTCATGTAGCCTCCTGTTATGGCTTGTGTTTAGATGCACACCCCCAAGCTTCATGCAGTTATAGGTGGGGCTTTTTCAGAGGTAGCTGGACCTAGAGTGTATAACTGATGCATGGTGCAATGCTAGGATTAAGGTGGGTGATTACTAAGTCAGTCCACTGATTCGTCTGGCACTCTCCTATTCCCGGTAGCCTGGATACAACATAAGGAACAGAAAGAGGCACCCCTTCTCCTTCTTGCTTTGCTACCTTCTGCCCACCATGAATGTTTCTTCTCTGTGAGCCCTGTCTACTATGTGCCACCTGCCTTGGAGCCAGCTGAATATGGACTGAAACCTCTACAGACTGTGAGACAAATAAACCTTTTTCCCTTTAACTTTGGGTGTCAAGTATTTTGTCTCAGCAATAGGAAAAAGTAAGTAAGACACCTCCAAACAGGCTTCTCTCTGGCCATTTAATCTCATGCCAAAAGTGAACACAGTACATTATTTGTCTAGCACAGGATCCTGTGTTAAACCAATCACCTAGCTAATATCCACATTATTCACAGGAAAACCTATACTCTATTTACTTGCCTATCTACTCAGTAGTCAGCAATTTCTCCTATAATTTCCATAGTGGCATAATTATAAAAGTCAGACTCCAAGTGGAAAAAAAACAATGATTGGGCAAAAACAATAAGCCTCTCTTGTTAAATCTGAATAGTCAAGATGCTGAAACTGTTTGGTGGAACTACAAAGGCATTTACTTTAAATTAGAACTATTTTTCACATTCCAGAAAAGCTGTGTGTTACTTAGCACCATTAGCAGGTCATGAGAATTTGCAGAATATCACATGGTTTTTCATCTCACTGTAGCCTGCTGAATTTGTTTGGGGCATCTGTGATAAATCATGTGAAATAAGTAGACACTATGCTGATCTCACTAGCAGGCACCAGAGAACACATGGAGTTTCTGCCTAAGTTATTTTAAGCAAAATTTCAAATAACACGGAGAATAGCCTGGCAAACAGCATGATAAGGTTACTGTGTTGCTTTCAATTTAAACAAGCTTAGCATGACCCCAGATACACACAGCATGAGGTGCTGGTGATGAAGGCAGATAAAGAATGACCTTAAATTTAGAGATATTTTTCCCAGGACATGCTAATGGACACAAGGAGGTGCTCCCAGGACTGTAAGAGCACGCCAGATTCTGTGTGCTGAGAAACCTGAGATACTTCAAGGTTCCAGAGAAGAAAGGTTCCCCCTGGGTGAGGTGTGCATGATTCCAAGAAGACAATAGGTCCCATAGTTATTGCAGCAAAAGAAACAGTCTTCCTAACAGTAACACGCTCCATCTTCCAGGTGTCCCCTGAGGCTGGTGGGGAGCATGGTGGATGAGACAGTGGAGCTCTATGAAGACAAAACATCCAGTGCATGACCATAGGTGAGTCTTTCATGTATTCATTCCTCAATGAAGCTACTGAAGATTCATAAAGTGCCAGGAACTAGATGCTAGAGATCCAGGGATGTAGTAAGGAAAAGAAAAGTACCAACACTGCACGTAGCCCTCTTTCTTAGAGGGGAAAGGGTGGTCAGAAAAAAAAGAAGGGACTAGTTTGTGTCCAGGTGGGACTGTTTTGTGTCAGCAAGTACCAGGAGGTCTAAAAGCTAACAGGAGCTTGGGAAAGGGTGGGTGTATGAACCTTTCCCTGCCCTAGGATTGCAATGCAGACAGGAAGATACCCCACAATGTCACCAGACTCCTATTCAGCTCCAGCTTCACAAAGCCAGATGTCATACAGACCCTCCGTAGGAGCTTTTATCTCCGGCTCTCAGAGGCAACACTAACATGCTATAGCTTTTTAGAGAATTCCTACCTTTGAGAAGGGTGCTACCCCAAATGAGAAATGTTTATCAGCCTAAAGATTACCAGGAAAAGCCAGGCTCAGAACACAGGAAAGATGGTGGCATAACACAGACAAAAGAGATCATAGCTCTGGCCAGAAATGGCTACCCCAGTGGTACAAGAAAGGTTCAACCTCCTGCCACAGTCTCAGGACTCCATTCCAGGTGTGCAGCACCCCTTGGACAATTTATACAATGCCAACTGACACTTGAAGTGACATCTCCATTTCAGAGATGAGAAAATGCAAGATAGAGTTTTCAGAAGATACTCTAAACGATGACCGTGACACCACAAAGTGCAGTCTGCCAGATCTCAGACCCTCAGTTCTTCCCAGCTCCCACTCTGCTTCCTACCATGAAGCCCACTCCCCCTCCAGTGCCAACCACCCATGACCTCCTAGACCATGTTACATCCCCAACAGAGAGGAAACCTACCTCCCTATAGGCAGTACACACACACACACACACACACACACACACACACACACACACACACACACACACGATGGAAGCACAAACTTACATTTTTGGTTGCCAACTGATAGTACAAGAGCACTATAAATTCTAAACCCGAAAAAGTTAAAATTTAATTTTTTAATGATGTAAGCCTATTTCATAGAGAATCGGCCCTGATCAAAAAGCCAGAGGTTAATATAGTATGCAAACAAAGAAAACATAACTCAAAGGATGTTGTAGCATTCGATATCCAAGCAAAAAATACTTCCCACAAGGTATAGATATGTCTGTGTCCCTCTCAAAGACAGGAGCACTGATGATATAATAGAGTAGTGTTTTTTGGTTTTGTTTTTTTTTTCGTTTTTTTTTTTTTTAAACAACAGATGAGGAGTTGCATGTGATGAGGGAAGACACAGCATCCTTAGATTCAGATCTTGGCTCTGTCAAGGTAGTGGTGCTGTGATTTGTAATTAAGATAAATTTATGGGCACACAGCTCATAAAATCCTTAGAATCTCCAAAGTGAGAGTCCAAGCTCCCTTTATGTTAATGAGATGATTTGGTGGCTTGGGGCTCCTACAAAACCTCAGGATGGGAGCTGGTTTCCAAGGGAACTATCCCTGGGATGAGAAGACTGGAACCTTTAGCCCACCCTCTCACATTAGGGAGGGTAGCAGGGCTGAAGATGATGAGTTGATCACCAATGGCCAACAATGTACTCAGTTATGCCCACTTAATGAAGCCTCCACAAACACTTAACAGAGCAGTGTTGAAGAACTATGCCCCTGAGAGTGTGAAGGGGCCTAACGGGGGGCACTTCTAAAGAAGGAGTAGGAGCTCCCTTCCTCATTCCTTACACTATGCATCTCTTCTATCTGCTTGTTCCCGATTGTGTGCATTACAATTAAAGAGTAACAATAAGCAGAGTGCTTTCCTGAATGCTATGAGCCACTATAGCAAGTGACTGGTCCCAAGAAAGGGATCATGAGAATCACTAGTGTACAGCTGGTTGATCTGCAGCACAGTCATACCTGAAATATGCAGTTGGCATTTGAAATGGGGAGCAGTCTTATGAAGCTGAGCTCTTAATCTGTAGAGAGTATACAACCTCTGGTTACCTCAGAAATTAATTTCAGCACATCCAGCTGGCAACAGAGCATTGCCTGGTGTGGGAGGAAACTGCATGCATCTGGTGTTGGAAGGCTAGTGTCACAAGTGGTATAAGTACATAAGGTAAGAGTTTCTCCTCCCAGATGTCACTAACTGGCATGTCCTCTTACACATTACTGCATTCCTTTGAGCCTCAGTTTCCTCATATCAAAAACAAGGGTATCACTTGTGACAGTTAAACACGAGGAGAACAGAAAATTTATTCTCACTCCAAACATTAATTTTTTTAAAAGATAAATGCAAAGTGAGAGCCTGTTTTCCTTTTACAATCAGAAAGCCTCTCCAGGAAAGGTTTCCACCTCTGACCAGTCGTTCCAGAGAAATCTGCTCACCTGTTTGGATGCTTCATCTCTCTTCATCAGCTAAATATACAACCTATGCACAGGGACAGCTGGAAATGACTGCTGCATAAAACTGCAACTGTCATCACACCCTTCACCAGCCACATATCCACCTGCTCATGTGATGTAGCCTAGCAGAGGCTCTGATGGAAACTTTAGCATTGTGTTTTTCTCCCTAAGTAAAAAGCAGCTTCACAGTGAAAACCACTTCTTTGCTAGAATAAAACACGCAGATAGGTGTGCCAGACTGAGTGATTTCTTGCCCTGATCTAAGTTGTGTAAAAATGTTTACTGAAGAGAATTCTGGGCCCTGACTGCACTCTACAGGGATATAAAAAGCCAGCTTGCTAGCAAAGTAATAAGGTGACATGGATGGCTCCACATGGCATTTAAAAAAAAAACCAGCTCATTTCACACTGCAGATGGATCTAGGTTCAAAAATTAATCTATTTGCAGAAATGCATGTCATATGGCTATGTTTTGGTGAGGAAAGACACCATCCAGGTGTGTACATGGTAGTCCAAGCACAGACAAAGGGCATAGCTAGGCTGTTATCCTTGCTACCTTGGAGTCTGAAGAGCAGTAGATAATAAGTGTTTTCATTCTAAACTTTTCAATCCTTTTTATTTTGTATAATTAGTATGGGTAATTTCTACACCTGCTTGTTAAAGCAACAGACATTATGTATTTCTAAGTCCCGTGTCAAAACAAGACCTTCCCTGGAAAATTACTATACACCTTCAAAACAAGACCTCTGGAATTTCAAAGGCCCATGAAGATCGCTCTAAAATACTTTAATCCTAGCACTCTGGGTCCTGCCATAGGCACTTAAATATGGTACAGCTAAAAATGACACATCAACAGAATGAAAGGGACACAATAGCATAAAATGCAAAGGCCTAGACCACACAGACTCAGGTTCAAATCTCAACTTGGTCACTTTCTGCACAAAAGGTGACTGTCCTAGGCAGTCTCCTTCCTGCTGGGCACTGAGGGGACAACCGCACCTATGCGGTAGGGTAACGTTGGAGGAACCAGAAAGGAAATGGATGAAGCAGCTAACAGGATGCCTGGTGCAGAAAGCATGCCCTGTACATGGCAATGTGCAAATAATTCATGGAACATCGGGTCGTAACCTTGACCATTGATTGCCTACCTAGATGAGAAACTCCAAAAAAGGCAGGCTCCATCTTGATTCTCTGAACCCACAAAATGACCAGAACCATATAGGACAAAAACTGGATTCTCAATATTTCTTTACTGAATTATTGAAAAATACATTACTTTAGCCTAAATATATAAACCAGAGTCAACAAACACAGTATCTCTCACTCTTACTGGGGATGCCATCCAACTAACAAGGTATACTTCACATGGCATGTTCATGTATAAACTGAGCACCTTCTGCCTGTTTTTACTGCTTTAAAAACTTTATTTTCTCAAATTATATAAGTAAAATGTTTCCTGTAGGAAAAAAATCCATTTTTACATTTTTATGCTATAGATATAGATATAGAATATATTATTCTAAACGCCTGTAAATCCCAGAGTCTGTACTAGGTAGTAGTCCCAACCCAGCCAGTAAGTCATGTGATAACCCACGACGTTTCTAGAAAGCTTATACTCTCTCAAAGGTGAGTACTCTCTCACTCCGTCCACACAACTATTTAACACACTGGACCATTATGACCCAAGAGGACACGATCTCAATGGCAGTTAACGTTTACTGGATGCTTGCTAAGTACTCAGTACTATGGTAAGCACTTTACATGCACTCATAAATTTTATCCTTGTTCACAATCTGCACATGAAAGAGCTAATTCCACTTTAAAAAGTCCACAGAAGCAGGAAGTTGTTTCATGGTTGCCAAGGATTATGGTAGGGCAGGGGTGAGGTATGATGACTAATAAGTAAGAATTCCATCAAAATGTTCTAGTTATATAGTGACTATGGTTGCACAATTTTGTAGCTATACTAAAAACCAAACCACTGATTCTTGTATGTTAGTAAATTATATCTGTATCCTTAAAACTGGAATATCTAAATTCAGAGGAAGACCAAATAGGTCATTCATCAGCACAGCCTCAGCTCCTCACCCTGAACCCCATTACAAGTTATTCTTTGTGTGCTTGTCTGTGTATTTACATGTACAGACACATATGTATTTCTATATGTACTCTTACGAGTTCTGCTTTTTACAAACATGAATGGCCCAGGTTGCTGTGCTACTATCTTTTACATGACAACAGGCCATGGCATTTACACCCCACCAGCACACGTGGACCTTCCGTTCTTTTATCTCAGCTGCATAAGAGATCGAACTACAGACTGTGCCCCCAATCCTTTATTGATCCCAATTCAAATAATGCCACAGTCTGAGCCTTATACATACCTGTTTCTTTGTGTGTATGTGTGTGTGTATGTAAATATTCTTCGTGATAGGCTCCTAGAAAATGAACTGCTAGTTCAAAGAGGATGCAGTTTAAGTTTTGATAACTGGCCAATTCCTAGGGAGTACTCTGTGACCTTGAACAGTCGCATCACCTCTGTGGGCCACAGCCTCCTCGTTTATCAAACCAAGCAGCAGACTCTCTAAGCCACTTTCCATTCTAACACTCATTTTTAAACAAGATCCAGAGGAAGCACAACAAAAACTAAGCAGAGAAGGGCAAATGTACAAACTGAGCTCACAGCAAACAGCAAATCCAGCTAGGTGGCCTGGCCAAGAAAGCCCACAAAAGCAAGCAGGAGAGTGACACCAGAGGCTGCAATGCACTCAAGGAATGCTACAAGAGCACTAGAAAGCTGAAGAGCAAGGACAAAGCCTCCCAATGAGAGAGAAATGAGAAACGTGATTGAAGCATGTCACCTACAAGGGTCTGTGCTTTGCAAAGATGCTTCTAACAAAAAGGTGACTCAGGTTGTTACCAGCAAGGACCTTGAACAGTGTGGGAAGGAAGCCCAAAGCCCGAGCTACAAAGCCAGTCATACAGAAGATTAAGAATAAGAAAGATGATTTTTCTTAAGAGGAAAAGTTAAAAAAAGCTTCACACAATTAATGTTGAAACTGTCCCTGTTCCAAGGACCTACAAGGAGAACAGTGTCAAGGCTGAAATGGGGATGTGTACAGCACAGGGAAAAAAAGAAAAAAAAAAGAAAAATCACCATCTCTGAAACTCAAGGTCATCACAAAGTCTAATGTTTTTTGGGGGGAGTATGTTTAGGATAAAAATCGTGTTGAAAGCTCAACTTCCCTTATCAAATCTGAAAAATGCCACAGGGTCAGTTCACAGTAGAAAGAAAAAAGGAGTCACAAAGAAGCACACATGAAGCCTCAGTGTGGCAGCTGCCTCCTAAGAGGCAGAAGAGAAGAACAAAGGAAGGTACATGCTCATCAGGAGTTATGGCTTGAGTAGCTGCATCCAGAGGGCACAGGCAGATGCCACAGGGAGACTGTTCACATGGGGACAAGAATGGCAGGCACATCCATGTGGCAGGAACCTGGCCAGAGAGGGCCATTAAATCAGTGTGGCTCTCAAAAAAGGTGGACCACAGACGGCCCTCATCAAAATCACTGGGGTAGAGATGCAGTGAGAGGGCAACCTGTCAAAATCCCTACACACACCAGAATTATTTCAGTGGGTCCAACAGGAAAATCCAGGAATCTGCATTTTAGTAAACATCCACAGTGATTACTATGCACATTAACTTCAAAAACTAGTGCATTAAGTAATGAGAAAGTATTCTAATGACAAAGAAACTAGGAATACTCTGAATACTTGGTACTCCAAGAACTTCCCAGGCATGGTGCTCTAAGTCAACAGCTCTTACCAAACCTTCTGGGTATGTGACCTAGGCTAAGTGGAAGTTGGACCTCTTTTCATGGCGTCTTGTCAGTGATCAGGTGCATTAAGATGAAGCTGGATGTGATAGTGCAAACCTGTAATTCCAGAACTCTGGGAGGCTGAGACAAGAGGCTCAAAAGTTTAAGCCCAGCCTGGGTAACTCAGTGACTTAGCAGGACTGAGTCTCAAAAGATTTTTAAAAAGCTGAGGCTGTAGTTCAGCATGAAGGACCTGGGTTCAATACCCAGTACCACAAAAAAAAAAAAAAAAAAAACCAAAGAGGAAAAAGAAGAGGAAGAGGAGGAGGTAGGGAAGGGAAAGGACAAAGGGAAGGAAAGGGGAAGGAAATTAGCAGAAAGAGGAAGAAGAAGTCAAGGAGGAAGAAATGGGGAGGAGGGAGGCAGTGGCCACAGCAGCAGAAGCTGAGTATCTCCTTTGTAGCCAGTGGTTGCTAGGAAGACAAACTTTACACTTTTTATGAGATGTACATGTCCACAAAAGTTGCTGACAACATTCTAGGTGAAAAATGGAAGGCCATGTGGTCTGAACCAGTAGAAACAGCAAACACGTTTCCCCATGGAGCAAGGTTTTTCTCCACGGCCTGTCTGCCTGCTACCGAGTAAGAGGAATTCCTGTTACAGACCAAGGAAAAGCAGAGAAAGTGCTAATCTGTTTGGGTTGCAGTATGGAGGCTAATCTCAATTTGGTTATTATTTTTAAAAAGGAAAAGAGAATTTTTCCACATTGATTCTACTGAAGCTGTCTGCCTAGCACTCAAAAGAACTGGCAGAAACTACACGCATTTCAGCCTCTCTAAAGAACATGTTCACCCAAACACTGCCAGAGGTAAGAAGGTAAGAAGGTAAGAAATTCAGGACCATTAGTGTGCTGCTCTGTGAAACAGTTAACTAAGAAAAATAAGGAAGAGGATACAGAATATGCTAAACACTTAGCCAAAAGAATGAAGGACACCAAAGTATGCCAGAAACGGACTGCTGAAAGATACAGGCTGTCTGAAGAGGTTCCACTTCTAAATCCAATCAACAGGAAGAATTTTTAAGAGTACAAAGCCAGATACAGTGTGATATGCGTGTAATTCCAGCACTCTAGAAGGCTGAGTCAGAAGTTTCACGAGTATTAGCCCAGCCCGAACAACTTCGTAAAAACCTGTATAAAAAAACCTAAAATAAAGGTCGTCCTACACTGGGTATGCACAGTTCAGTGCAAAGGCCCTGGGTTCAATACCTAGTACTGAAAACTGAAAAAGAAAAGAGAGAAAGAGTAACAAATGAGATCACATTGTTTAAAAATTTAAAAAAAAAAAGCTGTTCTGAGCTTGCAGAGTCCACAGTGCCTTCTCTCAAAGCTGGGCCAGAATGTCAGGTAGCCGGCTGGCCTCTACACACTATTTTGAAGGCCTCTTATGCACACCAGGAAGCAGAGTACAATTTTTTTCCCCATGTGAGAAAAAGACTTTGACATATTTGGAACAATATGATAATAAATGACAAGCCAGAGGCTATTTCAAAAAGCCCACAGCGATGTTCTGTGGCCTTGACAACTTCTTTGAGAAGTATAATTATATCTAGGAACCCAAAGCAAGGAAATTTGGGAGGAAGTGAGGGCAGGAAAGAGAGCAGAGGAATCTGGGGAGGCACATGTGTGCTGCAAGCCGAAGAGCTGGATCCTCCTCATCTGTCTGTTAGTGGACGGCTCCTGTCTGCTTGCCACAGATGCTCTGTACTTGACTACTGCAGTTAGAGGCAACAACATAAGACACAAGTTGGCCTCCCACTGAGATGCAAGGAAATTTATCAAGGGAGGTGGAAGTCCTCCAGGATGTCTGATTATATAGTAGGTTTAAAAAAAACCAGCTCTCTTCACACCTGGCATCTTTAACTGAGCAGATGTCCGATGAGGGAACCAACTCCCAAACCTTTACAAATCCTGCAGGATCTGAGCAGATGGAAAATATTTCCTCTTCTTAGTTACTGAGGTAGAAAGGCACAGAATTACTGAAAATCACAATGGTTCAACCTATAATTTTTTGACTTCATGATGATATGAAAGCAATATGCAGTAGAAATTATACTTTAAATTTTGAATTTAGATCTTTTCCTGGGCTAGTGAGCTGTGATATGGTGCTCTCCCATTGCTGGCCAGTGGCAGTTAGCCACAGCCCCATCAACCCAAAGATCACCAGGGAAACAAGTACACTCGACAGTGTACTGTGCTGCTAAGCTAGGATGCTTGGTAGGTTACATGGATTAAATGCAGTTTCCACTTACAGTGCGATTTACACAAATGTAACCTCATTGTAAGTGAAGTACATATACAATTCCTTCTCCAAGAAGGCTCAAGAATTCCAATGTAGCCAACTTGTTCGTTACCCCAGGACACAGTGAGTGGCTGCTGTGGGTCGGTGTTCTGGATCTGGCAGGGAACAGTGCCTACAAGGTTGCCCCCTTCTGGATGCTTAAATTGGTTTGCAGAAAATGAGCAAAAAATGTCACTTCTCGGCCTTTTGGCTAAGATCAAGTGTAGAAAATAAGCAAGTAAGAGAGTAACTTCTGAGAGTAACAACTGATCCACACAATGTATATCAGACAGAGTGTTTCAGGAGGGCTCCTTTGCACATTGAGACCCCAGCAGCATAAAGCTCCATCATACAAACTCTGTGGGAGAATGGTCTGACAAAGGGAATGGCAAGTGCTCTGATACGGATGAGGGGCTGCTTTAAGGAAAAAGAAAGATGGTCTGTGTGGGTGAAGCAAGATAAACATGCAGGAGGGTGGTGACAGGTAAGAGAAGTAAGGCGGGTGGCAGCAGATTAAACAAGGCCTTGTAGGCCATGGGAGAATGTACATTTTATTCTCATAAGAAGGCAAAGCCGATGGAGGTCTTGGGCAGGAAGGCATGTGATATGATTCATTTGCCTGTTTTAAGTTGCCCTGGTTGCAGTGTGAAGGGTGGACTGCATAAAGCAGAACAGGAAGGGAGACCAGTTAGGAGATACTGCAACATGGCAAGCAAGAGATGTGGAGGCCAGATCTGGGCTAGCATCAGGGAAATAGCTGGAAAGGGCTGGTCATCTTGCAGATATATTCTGAAGCTGGCAGGGCTTGAAGGATTGGAAATGAGAGACGAAGCATGCTGAGAAACAAAGGATGACCCCTCCCCAAGGCTGAACAGCCAAGTAGATGGCACTTACCAAGATAGATATGGCAGGCAGAATGGCTCCCAAAGATGTCTAGGACGCTAAGATACTGAGAATATGTGTCTCACAAAGCAAAAGCAACCTGCAACTGTGATGTAGGTTATAGGCCTTGAGCTGGGGAGAGTATCCTGGGTTACGCATGTGGGCCCAAATCTAACCAAAAGAGACCTTGAAAGCTGACAATGTTCTCTGGCTGGATGCAAAAGAGAGAAGTAGCAGAAGAGATGCAGTATATGGGGAAGACAAGTCGTTGCTGCTTCTGGGATGCAGGGCAATGTGCACAGGCATGAAGAAAGTCCCTTTAAGAGCTAAGGGGGCCCAGCTGAGAGCCAGTTAGGAAATGAAGACCTTTGTCCTATAACCAGAAAGGAAAGCAGTCTTGCCCACATCTAAGTTTTAGACCAGAGAGACCTATGTCAGACTTCTCCAGATCTGTAAGGCAATAGATTGATGTTGTTTTAAAGTATAAGTTCCAGACCATTTCATACCACTGCAAGATGAAACAAGCACAATGGGAAGAGGTAAGGAAGGGATGAAAGGTCTGGTGGAGAAAGCAAGCATTCAATTCCATATATATCACATGGAAGGGGAAACAGGCAGGGCTCATACTCGGTGATAGGAACTATTACACCCATCTCTTCAACCATGATTCCTAGCAGCTGTTTTCAGCATTTATGTCTTAATCCTCAGAATAAGATAGATAGGAGTGCAGTACCAGGCACATAGCAAGTACTCTATAAACAAGAGCTGGATCTTGAAAAAATATTCTTAACTTCCTTTGCCCCATTTCCCTGCTCCCATTTGCAGTCAATCCCCCAGAAAGAGCTTTCCCCATTTCCACCTGTAATTCCTCTCTTCCTACTCTCCTTTCAATGCTCTGGAAGTGGGCTTTTTCCCAAGCGTCCACAGGCCTGCTCTTGTCAACATCACCTGTGTCAATACTGCCAGTGGATTATTGACAAGATTGACTGCCCTCATCTCACTTGACCATCAGCACATACAGCACAGCTGTGCTCTCTCCTCCAACGCAAACTCTTCACTGGGCCCAGGACCCCAACTCTTAGCTTCTTCCCTTCCTCCCACACTAGCCCTCCATCTCTTTGGGTGACACTCCATTTTTCCCTCCCCCCCCCTCTTTCTCTCTCTCTCTCTCTCTCTCTCTGAGGCAGAGTTTCACTATGTAGTGTAAGCTGGCCTTGAGCCCACTATGTATCCCAGACTGGCCTCTAACTCACTGTGATCTTCCTGCCTCAGCTTCCCAAGTGCTGGGATTACAGGCTACACTTACTCTCACGAGGACCTCTTTCAGATGCGAAGCTTTAAATACCCTGGCTTTCCATCCCAGGTGTCTCTTCAACACTCTGAATTCTCTTTCCTATCTCCTCTTGAGCATCCAGATACTATACTATCTCCTCTTTTTTTTTTTTTTTTTTTTTTTTTTTTGGTTTTTCTCCAGTACCGGGAACTGAACTCACGACCTTGCGCTTGCCAAGCAGGCACTTTTGCCGATGAGCTAAATCCCCAGCCCTATACTATCTCCTCTTGAGCATACAGAAACCATACTCAGCACATCCTCACCACAAAGCCATCCCCATCCTGGTCAATAGCATCCATCCTTCCAGCTGCTCGGCACAAATGCCTGAGAGTCATGTCTGACTGTTCTTGCTCACACCTCACACTGTGTTCCTGAAAATCCTTTGAGCTTTGAATTCCATACAAAGCCAGAGCCCTGCCACTTCTCACCACATCCAACCTGTCCAGGTCCCTTCTATCACCTTTCACCTACCTTCCTATAAGAAAGTTCAAACTCTTCTGCCTCCACCCTTGCGCCTTAACTCCAGTCTACACAGCAGACAAAACAAACTTCCAAAAACCTACACCAGATGACTCCCTCTCCCTGCTCCAAGTCCCTGAGGAGCCCCATCTCATATAAGAAGCCAGTAAGGTCCCTGCAACAACTCTTGTGCCTGAGGGGACCTGACCTGCCAAAGCTCTGGAAAGCTGTACCTCCTCCTCTTCTTTTGCTGCCTCCTGGATGGCCCTTAGACACACCAGGCATGCCCAGACCCTAGCCAGTGATGGTAAACCTTTAGAACTTTTAATGATAACAGCTGGCTGCAACCTGAGTACTATATGTTTGCCATTGCCCTAGAATGTGTCCAGGCCATTGCCTCCACCTGTGTCCCCATAGCCAACCCTTCCTTTCCTCCTCTGTGCTCAGGAGTCATCTCCTCAATGAAGCTCACTCTGACCTAAAATCATAATGTCCCCTGCACTCCTGACCTCCCTTACCCTGCTTTATTTCTACCTTTCTTCCATGGCCACTGTTACCTTCTGACAGGCTACACATCATTGTTTGCCCTATCTGTTGATCGTCACCCCATACACACCAGCATGTAATACCACAGGGCAGGAATCTTTTATCTTTTCTGTTCACCATCAATCCAAATGCCCACAACAGGCACTCAAAGAAATATATATTACAAGAGATGAATAAACAGGTGACTATCCTAACTTGAATGTCCAGGTGTCAATTGGAAAAGACCCAAATGACCACACCTCACCACTTCTGCCTCTTTCACCTGAGGTATGTGCCTGGCATGTGGTAAGGATCAGAGAATAGCTGCTGACTGAATAAACAAGTAAATGTTCCTATGGAATGTCCAGGCCCATAAAAATGACCGAAAGATCTGAAAATTCCTCAGACACAAACTCTCCCTACTCTGAAACTGGGACTGGTGGTCCAGACCCTGAAAAAGATGGCTTGAGATAAAGGAGTAAAACTGATTAAGTTGTTGCTATGTCAATCTAATGAAAATTGGACAGCTAGAAGAGACAGCTCCTGCTTTGCTGTGGGCCCCACTTAGAGAGGCAGCTGGCAGCCCACTGCAGGTTCCCATGGCTAGGGGACCACAGCCCCTCCAAAAGGTACTGCCTCTTAAAGGCATGAGCCAGAGGAGCAGAGCCTCCACCTTGACGGCTCGGGACCAAGGCAAGCACCAGGAGGAGGTGCTAAGGTGGTGAAAGGGATCCCCTACACAAGTAAGAATGAGAAATAAGGTCCTGGTGGTGGAGTCAGGAAATGAGCACAGGTTCAGAGATAGCTAATAAAAATTATGAGTGGCCGGTGGTTAAACTGTTATTGCTGTTTCAACAAACACTATAGACTAAATACCACATATTACCTCATTTAATCCTCTTGTCAGTCCTACAAAGCAGGTATGCTCCTTCATTTTGCAGGCAGGAAAACAATTCCCAAAAGGTTAAGCAGACAGTTAGCATGAAGTGCGAGGGCTCAGAGTTCCAGAGGAGACCACAGGAAGCTTGTCAGATCAGACCTCTTGGCAGCTCCCAATTTTCCACCTCCTACCCATAAGCTCAAATGATTTTGAACCAGTTGAGGAAGAGAAGTTAAAGTCTCTTTTAAACCTGTCACTTTGAGGTTTGAAAGTATGACTTATGGACTCAGTTTTCTTTGCTGTTCAATTCTGTTTTCACAGAAACCCTTGTGGGTTTGGTGGAACCCTGGTAAGGGCAGAAAAGAAGGTTCTTTGTGGCAATAAACCGGGTTGGGAAGAATGTCATACTTTTCTTTGAAAGTAATTAGTAAGGAATTCTTATATGCTCAGGAAACAATGCCTTCTGCATCACATGATAGGCCACTAAAAACACAAAGCAGCAGTCCACTGAGGGCCATTATGGATGGCCATGATACTGACCACAACAACTGACTTCTTTCTGCTCTTCTAAGTCCTTGCACCCATCACCTCATTTAAACCTGAGAAAAGCTCTACGTGGGGCAGGACCTGTCACTGCCTCCACTTCACATATGAACTGAGGCCAAGACAAGCTGGACACTTTGCTAAGGGGGTATGAAGTCAGCAAATGGCAGAGCCAAGACTCCCACCCAAACATTCTAACTTTGAGACTATGCTCCTGACCAAGCACATTCCAGATAATGTCCCACATAGCCCTGCCATGCAGCCCCCAGCCAAGAAGACAGCATCCTGGAGAGCAGGAAGGGGACACTAAGACAGCTCAGGAGCAGCTGGCAGCCCCCCATTGTACCATTCTCCTCAGTACCCCTAGGCCTAATGAGAAACCAGAGTCTCCTGGCCAGTGATCTTAGAAGAGAAGCAAGCCACCAGCCTGTCACGAAATGCACATCAGGCTGGTCTGCACAATATCTGCTGGGGGGATGGGGAAGGGGCAATGACAGAGACTGGGGAAGGAAGGATAGGAGGAAAAGGAAAGAAGAGGAAAGAAGGAAATCTCTTCAGTGAACATGCATGTTGCCTCCTTCAAGAAGCCTCCCCCGAACCACCCAAGCCAGCCCATTCCTCTGCTCCCGGCACCACACCACACGTGGCAGTAACAATCCAGTGCTTTAACTATCTGTGCACAAATCTGTCTGCTTTCCACCTCTGGCACAAAAGTGCATTAATGGGAGTGACAGCCTACTCCCAAAACACACTCCAAGTACAGAGAGCCCTTCCCAGTCCTCATCAAGGTCAGGGAAGTTATATTTGTAATCCCATGGAAAAGTTATCAGAATTCTAGTGCGTTAATTCCAATCTACCACTTCCAGTGCAACTCATGGCGAGAATAAAGACACTAAGGCATATTTGTAGTTGTGGGGAGCCAAGGGGTCCTAAGTCCAGCTACGATGATGGCTAAACTGAACAAAGGCCTTGACCTGGACCAAACCCAGGTTTTATTAATTCATGAAGAAGGGAGTGGCTTGAGGATGAGCTTTGAGAGTGGCAGGAAATATGTGAGTGCCATGAGCTGGGCTAGGTAGGTGGTCCGAAGTCACCTCTGCAATATGCAGAAGTAATCTATGTAGCACAATTCGAGGTAGCATCTAATGTTTTGGGGTTAGTGCTTCAGCTCTGATGTCTAATCTTTTACGCCCTGGGAAGTCATAGCCTCTTATCTCAAGGCTGGATCCCCACTAACAGGCTGTCCCTCCAGCCTGGCACACGTTTTCTGCGAGCTACAAGGTGGGGCAACACTGACCTGCTGTCTTGCTTCAGACTACACATCAGCCCTGTACTGTTCCCATGAGGGCCTGCACCCAAGGGAACAACTGAGCAAGTCCTACATATAAGGCACAGTGAGCCCCTCACCCTTTTGGCCCACATCTGTACTTCATGCTGGTTCTTGCCATCTGATGCTGCCTTCATTTCTTCTCAAAGCTCTCTCCCTACCAGGACCTTACAGCTTTAGGCACAACTGAACCCCTGACCAGCTCCCACCGCAGCTCCTCTCCTAGGGTTCTGACCACCATCTCTCCTGGCACCCCTTCTCTGTAGATTAGTAGGTAAGAAAACAGCAGTTTACCTCCCTAGGAGAAAAACACAGGGCTTCCTCCTCCTCCCTTTCTTTGTACAATTCTTTTAGTTTATCTAATCCTATGCTCTCCTTGTCCTGGGCCTTTGCACATACTCTTCCATCTTCCTGGAACCTTGGCCAGCCTAAGGCCATCTTATCCTGAGAGGTTGTTATACTGTTTCCTATGGAAGTCTTCCCTGATAGTCCCCAGCCCAACCCAGGTGAGGGGCTCCTGCTCTGAGTTCTTCTGGCACAGGAGCCCTCCAACCTGGCACAGCCCACACTTTGAGATCACTTCTTGACCTGTGGGTCTGCCTTCCCCATCTCCTGCGAGCCCCATGTAGGACTTTGTCCATATTTCAGTCTCTTACAGGGCTGACACCCAGCAGATGTTTAACAAATATTTGATAAATAAGAAAGGAAGTGAATGGAGTGACAGAGTGAGTGAAGGAATAAGTGATTAGATGTATGACAGAGAAACTTATAGTTGCATTTTGGTCACCTATTAACTTTTACAGTGTACCTTTATGTGCCAGGAAGAAGTCTAAGAAAACTCATTTATTATTCACCTCATTCTTAGGAATAGTACTAGGAAGTAGCCTCTGCCCCATCTTACAGATGAAAAACACAGAGGCACAAAAAAGTCAAGGTTACATTCTAGGACCATATGAATGCAAGATTCAAACACAGCAGGCTGGTTCTAAGATCTATCCTTTCAATTACATACCATACTGCCAGTAGACAGGAATGAAGCATACTTGCTAATATCTACCTTTTGTGCAGTCCCCAACTATGCTGACTCTAGACCTAGTCATTGAGAATCCATTGATGTTCATAGCAGAATATGTGATTAAGAGGTGGGGTCCAGCTCAAGGAAGTGGGTCACTGGGGGGTGTGCCTTTGGAGGGTATATCTCTCTCTGGCATTCTTCCTCTGTGGTCTGCTTCTTGGCTGTCATGAAGTAAGCTACTTTGCTCCACCATAATGTTCCACCTTACCTCTGACCTACAGCAATGGAATGAGTTTCCCATGGACTGAAATCTCTGAAACAGTAAGCCAAATAAACTATGGCTCCCTTTAAGTTTAACATGTCAGGGATTTTGTCCTATCAATAGGCAAGCTGATCGATACAGGGTATTAGTAAGTGTGAGATAAACAGAGGCCTGAGAAGCCATGGGCTTGTCCTTGCCAAATATTCCGAGAACTCTGAAACCACCATGGTTAGAAGAAGCCTAAGCCAGCCAGGTGAAGCCGCCATGTGAAAGAGAATGGAGAAACTCAGCCAACAGCCACAGTCAAATACTTTGAAACAACGGCCCTGGTTAAGGTGGTCCAGATGGCCATCACTATTTGAGTCATAAGCTGAAGCCTCAGATATTATGGAGCAGAGTTGACCTGTACCACCACACCCAGCATCAATTCTCAATTCACCAAATTAAGAACATAAGTTGTGCTTATTTAATCTCCCTAAGTTTTAGGGTGATTGATTGAGCAAAAACAGTTAATGGACACATTTCTCTACTTTAAAATGCAGAATTATATAGATCCAGGATAACACTTTCCAGCAAATTTTCCTACAGCATACTATGTACTGCCACTATCCTAGACATTAAGATTGGGCAGATGATAAAACAGATGAAAGCCTTCCCTTAAGGAGCATAAATTCTAATGGGAGAGACAGACACGCTAACAAATAAACATATTTTTATGTCAAGTAATGCCAAAGCTACATAGAAAAACACAACAGTGTTGGGTGACATTCTAGACAAAATAACCTCCTGGAAAGAAGTGTGTTTAAGTACAGATCTGGGGGAAGAAATGGAGGAAGAAAGCCAGGCAAATATCCACAAAAGGAGCTCCAAACAAAGGCAATAGAAAGAACAAGGGCCTGAGTACAAATGTGATGAAGAAAAAGGATTGAAGGTGTCTGGGGAAAGAGTGACAGGAAGAGGAGGCCAGGGCCAGACTGGACAAGGCTGTGAGGATTGTGCACAGAGCACAACTGAGGCCCAAATACAAAGGGGAGCTTAGAGGGCCAAACGGTGGCATCATCTGACTTCTGCTTTCACTGAAGGCTCACCATAGAGCAGGAACAGCCAGAGAGGAAACAGTGAGACCAGGGAGGAGGCTCGGGCACCATTCCAGTCTGTGACAATGACAACCTGCACCAGAGAAGCAGGACAGCCATGGGGCGGAGGAGGTGGGGTTGAGGGGGTTCCTCATCCTGTATCCCAAGGCATGCCAGGCTGGGCACACACCACACAGTAGATTGTCTGCCTTCCTCTGGGATAATAACTGGGTCTCACTTCAGCCTTGCACAACTGTGGGTTTAGAATGAGAAGCACATGTGGCTGTATCACAGCTGGTTTTCCCTTTTAAGACCCATTCCCATCAAACCTTCCGTGCATGCTATGGAAGGAATCTGATCTAAAGAAAACAACCCCAGTTTGGAAGCCACTTATAAAGGGACATTTTAAACCTTAATTGAGGCTGAAAATAAACTCACCATGATTGTAATGCTCTGCTGGGTGATGCCAATGCATAATGTGGGCCCTGCTGAGCACTATGTAAATGGACCATGCACCGGTGCCTCTCCAGAAGAAACAAAAGCTGTCCCTGTGTCAGTTGCCACCCCAGGTCCTGCCTCACTACAAGTCTACAAGTCGCTGCTCATGCAAGTCGCCCATTTATTTGCTTCATCTAGAAAAGGAATTGCTCTAAGTTGGAAGAATTTATTGTTACCCATAGAATCCTTTTCAGGGAAAAGCAGAGGGAACAGACTGCAGGTCACAGGAAAATTAAGTAAAGGCAGAAAGACTAAAGAATATGCCCTAATAAGGAAGAGTTTTATCTAAAAATGCAAACCACAGATTTGTGACTTGTCCATTTTCTCTCAACAACCCTCCCAAATCCTTTGAATTTTTAAATCCCCATCATCTACACCTCAAGCACCAAGCCCCATCCCTAGGTGGGATGACTGCGGTATTGGCCATCGGTTTCTCCCCTCCCAAATTCTCTCTCCACAGTACAGGGAAGGAGGTGAAGAACTTAAAAGTGCAGCTCTGAGCCTGTCACACCCTGCTCATGTCTCTTCAAAACTTTTCTAGTCTTCTGAGACAAAAGATCCATCCCTTCCAGGGACCTATGACCTGGTTGCTCTAGTTCCACCCCATCTCCACTCTCTGAGCTTAAGCAGCACAGCCTTCTCTTCAGTGCTCCAACTCCCTACCCCATCTCCTCCTTCCTGAGGCTGTCTCCACACAGGAGGTAAGGAGACAGAAGGTGAGGGAGGCAGACACCTTCCTTTCCTTCACACTTGAGCCCCAACACCTCTGCTCAGAGAAACCAGGCTGGGAGGAGCCTTTGAAACTGCTGCTATCAATAGTGACTGCTGCTATCAATAGTGACTGGGACCATTCTTCTCAGAATACCATCAACTGGTCCTTCTATGCTGGTCACACATAAAGTCCCTGACTCAGAGATTCAACCATTAATGAGCAAGCATAGCACTGATTTTAATCCAGAATCTGCTCCCCACTGGGACCCACCCAGAAGATAGGAGGGATCTATTAGCTGTGTGCCCTGTAGTGCTGCCTCAGCGCACTCAAAGCCATGTGTCAACACTTCTGCCAGCTGGATGCCCTGGGAGAGGGCAAGGAGATGGCCATCTTTGAAATAAGGGCCTCCCGTGTCTCCGTATCAATACAGATCAGCCCAAATCACAGCCCCAACGACAGAAGAGACAAAGTTGACAGAGGCAGATGCCCTCTGCTCATCACTGGTGCTACACAAGAATTACCAGCAAGAAGATCACAACAGCTGACGTGTGGAGTGCTTGCCACACACCAGGCACTGTGTTACCTTTTGCAGACTTTTCAAATCTGTACTAAAGCCCTATCAATTAACCATTGCTAATATCTCTATTTCACAGATAAAGGAAACTGAGACTCAAGGAAGTCACTACTGATCACAAAGCTTGGCTGCCCCAGATCAGCCAACACACACATTTCTCAAAGAAACACGCCACTCCTCCAGGAGAAAACTTTTGTTTCAGCATGCATGGACCAAAGCCCAGGAGTATTTCCATAAATTGAGAGGAAGGTAACAGTGACATCAGCTAAATGACAGCCACGTTTGGCCAGGGGAAAAAAATGAATGAAATTAAATCTCTTTAAGCACTATATTTTTTTAAGATGTTTTGGAAATTTCCCCCTAAAAAATAAAATTAAGAAAATTCAGCATCTCCCATATTAGAAGGAACTTGAACAAGCTTTTACTATAATGCAAGCCCATGCAGAGCATAAGAATTGAGATAAAGTACAGTCATGCACTGCATAACATTTTTGTCAGTGAAGGACCACACATACAACAGGGTCTTATAAGACTACACTGCATAGTGACAGCAGTGCCTTCTCAGGCTGTGTAAGATTATGATGGGCACAAAATGGCAAAACCACCTAATGACAGATTTCTATAAACATACCCCTGTCATTAAGCAACACACATGCAATCACAACAGCTCTGCAGACTGATCCCTTCACATACACTGTCACAGCACACTATAACTTGGCTCTTTTTTGTTGTTGTCCCTCCTTCCTTGAGACAGGATCTTTCTGTTTAGTTCAGGTTGGTGTTGGGCTTACTTGGTACCCCAGGCTGACCTCAAACTCACAGAAATCCTCCGGCATCAGCTGCCCAAGTACTGAGATTACAGGCGAGCACTACCATGCCCAGCTTATAGTTTGGATCTTAAATCTTCTCCAAAGATCCTTGTGCTGAAGGGTTGGTTACCAGCCTGTGGCACTGGAGGTAGTAGAATGTTCGGGAGGTGGGGCCTGGTAGAAGGAAGTCAGGTCACCTGAAGGCATATTGGGACACTGGCCCCTCTTTCTGCTTCCCGACCTTCATGAGGTAAACAGGGCTCCTCTACCCCACACTGCCATGATACACGATTTCCCTGCAAGTTCAAAGCAACAAGGCCATACAAACGTGGACTGAAACCTCTGAAGCTGTAAGCCATGCTGGGGATGGAACTCAGGGCCTCCCAGATACTTTGCCACTGAACAATATACTCAGTCCTATCCCTCCCTCTTTTTAAATCAAAATTATCTGAGATATTTTGTCAAATGATGGAAAGCTCACTAACATACATATATTGAATACATGTGAATAGGGCCGCATGTGGTAGCACCTGCCTGGAATCCCAGCACTCAAGAGACTGAGGCAGGAGGGTTGCTATAAATTCAAGACCAGCTTGAGCTACATAGTGAATTCAAGGCCAGCCTAAACTACACAGTGAGACCTTACTTCAAAAACAAAACAAAACAAAAAAAGAAGGTGTGACTATCCCAACAACCTTGCGAGGGAGCTGCTGCTTATGCCACAGCTCTTGAGAGCAGTGGTAGGATTTTGCCTTAGGAATGCACAATTCCAGAGCCCAAGCTCTCAAGTACCATGTAATGGATCCCACAAGAAGAGAAACTTCATATTTTTCAGTTAAATTTACCATTTAAGAGCAACTTTTATAGGTGGTAAAATTCAATGTTCTCTCTCACAGTAAGAAAATCATACCCTTTCAGACATGCTTTTAAAGTAGTGCTATTACCACTTAGGCAGGTCCTACCTGAAGTCTCATCAAACAAACATTATAATTAGATCCATTAATAAATTGCCAAAACAAATCTGGAAGAAGAAACGTGACTGTTCTTTTGAGAACACAGAACTGTCATTTCAAATTAAGTAACAGCAACAAATGGTGAGAAATGTGACTTTGGGAGCAACGCACATCTGTGTTTGAACACGAATGTAGATCTTCCCTGTTAACCCAGCCACACCTTGCCACCCACTAGCACAACCTCAGAGATGTGGACCATTTCTTCAGAGATGGTAAAGCACCTCAATTTAGGTAACATTTGGGCCTAGGTCAAGACTGAAAGGATGGTTCTGCTTCTATGAAGCACAATAAAACCCTCCATTCTGCACACGTGATTTATAGGCAATTATATTAAAGAAAAAAATAGAGTCAAAGAGAATCATTTGTCCTTGGAATTCAGGACTTAATTTGGCACCCTGTAGGATGAAGAATAACAATCACTATCTACTTAAAAGTCACCCAGTAGTCTCACATCTATATGAGTCTCTCAGCCTGAATGGTCTTATTGCCCATTAAACACAACACAGCAGCATCCGATGACACGACCAACTGCAAAAATAAACATTAAGTACATAAAAGATAACTAGCAGGGTGGCAGACTGGGAGCAGCAGGAGCCCAGAGGTTAGAAAATGCCTGCCCAGCACTCACCCTACAAGCTGTATGATGGCCCACACGAGGGGTGCGACCTTGGTCACACAAGGGGCAAGAAGCCCTGTATCTGACAGACATGCTAGAGTGACATCAAAGGCACCATTTAGCTTACTCACTTTCCTAGAGACTGGCGTGCATAAGAGAGTTGCCAGACCTGCACCAGAAGATACAGGACAGAGAGAAGAAATAATGTCCAGACTGGAAATGACATTTCCATTCATCAGGCTTATGCACCAGGACATGTACAAGAAGGACATGAGAGCTGCCATTCTCCAAGAGTCTCACAGCCCTGTGCTTCTCCAAGGATGAGACTCCTGCTGAACTGAGAAAGGCTGCAGGGTGGACAGAGGGGCATATGCTTGTGTGTGTTGAAGCCACAGAGCACTGCACATGGGTTCTTAAACAACACAGTTACTAAGAACCCACCAACTGCTTTATCTGTGGTTGACTTCAGAACAATGAGCTGTCCCAAAAGGAACCCTACAAAATGGGTCCTATTTTTTTTTTTTTTTTTTTTGGCTTTTTGAGACAGGGTGGCGCTATGCAGTTCAGGCTGGCCTTAAACTCACTTATGTAGCCCAGGCTGTCCTCAAACTCACAATGACCCTCCTGCCTCAGCCTCCCAAGTTCTGGGATTACAAGCATGTGCCACCACACCCGACTAAAATGGGTCCTTTCTAAGAAATTTTCCAGACTAACTCTATTAGTGATTCTCTCTATCCATAGTGGTGAGAATTTCTACCAAAGCCACAAAGAACTCTGCAACATTAGATAGCAGTTACTGGTGCACTGAATGGATTCATACAGGTATTCAAAGTCTTAACCATTAGTTTCCTATGTAATCCATATGACAGATGGAATAGGGAGTATAGAGAAGCAATCTGGTACTTCAAGATGCCAACTGAATCCATTAAGGTCCCTTGAGGGCAGAATAAGGCCTGTAATCCAGTCCATAGAGTCTTCTAAATAGACGGAAATAAAACCCAACTACTCAACTATGCAACCTGATTAAAGTCCAACACATGTCTGGGCCAGAATGCAGGGCCAGAGCACAGAGGGTACCAGCATCCCTGAACAGACAAGAGGCATCTCTAAGTCCACCAGTGTCTCAGTCACAGGGCCACTCACACTAGGCTTGGCAAGCCCTCTTACAAGAACATGAAGTCCCACTCAAAACCCCAGAATATGTTTGAAAAACACAAAAGCTAGGGAAAAGCATGAATATTAACCATGCTTTCTTGATAATGGAAGATAGTTTCATTAAACTTGCTGCTTTAACTTGTACTGACTGCCTTGTCCAAAGCACATATTTTCCCTCTTTGGTACATATCCTTAATCAGAAGGATCCCAGTGTGATTTCTGGTTGACCAATGACCACCTTGTTCTACAGTGGTATTTACATACTTAAGTAAAATCAGCTGAGAAGAGGCAAACAAAAAGAATGTCTTCATTTTCTTCTAGGCTATGTGTGATTTGGATTCACTAGTAATAACAAAAGCTAGCAAAATCAGACAAAACTGAACCTTGCCTCTCCTGTGTAACTTCTCAGAGTAATGTTCTCTAACCACTGATGGAGAAAAGCCACTTTCAAGATGAAAGACAAAAACCTCAATGTTCATGAAATTTGAGATCAGGATTTATACACTCATCTGTTGGACATATAGGCCCCTTCCAAGATTTAGCTATTATAAGTTGTACCGCTATAAACATGGATATACATGTATCACTGCAATACGATGTCTTTAACTCTCTCAGGAGGATACCTAGAAGGGGAATAGCTAGGTCAAATGGAATTTCTAGTTTAGGTTTTTGAGGAATCTCCGTGCTAATTTCCATAGTGGTTATACTAGTTTACATAGCCACCAACAATGTAGAAGGATTGTTTTTCCTCATACCCTCTCTAGCAGTTATGACTATTTTGATTTTTTGATGATAGCCATTCTTTCTAGAGTAAGATGGAATCTTAGTGTTGCTATAGTTTGAATTTCTCTAAAGGCCAAAGATGCTGAGCATTTTTCATGTATTTATTAGCCACTTGTACTTCTCCTGAGAAGTGTCTATTCATTTCAGTTGCCCATTTTTTGATTGGGTCTTTTATTTGGATGTGTCTGATTTTTTTTAGTTCTTTGTAAATTGTAGATATTAATCATCAGTTTTGTGTAGCTGGAAAACTTATTTTTACCATTTTGTAGGTTGTCTCTTCATTCTTGGTTGTCTCCTTCGCTGTGCAGAAGTTTTTAACCTGCTAAGATGCCAATTTGTTGATTCTTGGTGTTATTTCTTGTGCAACTGACGTTCTGTTCAAAAAGTCCTTTCCTACACCTATGTTTTCAAGAGTTTTACCTATTTTAATCTTCCAGTAGATTAAGTGCTTCTGTTTTAATATTTAGGTCTTTGATTTTGATTTTAGTGTACATGGTGAGAGACATGGGGTCTAGATTCAATCTTCTGCATATAGATAGCAAGCTTTCCCAGCATCAGCCATTAAAGAGGCTGTTTTTTCTCTAGTGTACATTTTTGGCCCCTTAGTCAAAGATTAGATACTGAACGTGCCTGGGGTTGTTTCTGTATCCTCTGTTCTGTTTCATTGATCCACGTGTCTGATTTTGTGCCAGTAGAAAAACAGCAATTTTTTTTAAAAAAAGTAAACAGGGACTTGTTCCAACACTCACTTATACTACAAAGAGAACACATCACAAAGAAAAGTCAACATGTTTGATTAATCAAAACTTAAAAAGTGTTTTGAGAAAAAAAATGGAAATTATTAAGTGAAATAAATCAGGCACACAAGCTACAGTCTCTATGAGAAACCCACAATATAAATAAAGAGCCAAATAAAAGATACTAGGAAACAGGGAGATAGATATTTTGCTAATGAGAAGGGGACAAGAGATTGAGGGAGGAGGGTAGCAAGGAAAGGGAAGTAAAAATAATTAAAATGTGCTACGTACATGTACCAACACCCCACGATGAATGTAATCATATATGGCAGGCATGTACTAATAAAAATTTAAATTGAAAAAATTACACAGAAAAATGAAAGGAAAGCAAGTATTTGCTCCAAGAATGTCAAAGAAATCCTACTATTATAAAAAAGACACACAACCACATAAAAAAGTCTAATAAAAAAATCTGATCAAAAAACAAGATTTAACAATAAATGAACTCAACACTCAAAACTAAAAGACAAGCAAAACAGTCAATACATTTAGAAAAGTTCAAATACTGTGTAAATATGGAAGCAAATAAAACTGGCAATAGAGTTAGCAGAGAGCTAAAATACACCTAATAGTAATGAGAATGAAGCAAAACAGACATACACACATATATGACTGGATCAACACATTCACTTCTGGAAAGCATAGTGACAATCTCTGTTACAAGCCATAGACGGCCTAGTGAGTTTCTTCAGAGGAGCTGACCCCACAGAAATAATTATAACCACATACTACAACATGGGCATAAAGATAGTCTCCACAGTAGCATTACAACAAAATTGTTAACTGTTAATAAAATCACTATTGCTGTGGGAAGTATGAGACATTATGTGGTCATTAAGAGTGTTACAAAGAAATTTATAATGACAAAAGCGTTCATGAAACAATCCCAAGTGAAATGAGAGAATCCAAAATGAGCCACATCAAATTAGCCACATGTGTTTTACATTGACACAAAAATACGAAGAATAGAAATAAGAAAGGGATATTCTAAAACAGTGGCTATTTCTGGATAATGAGATTATAAGTGATTTCTGCTTCTTTCTTTTCTCACTCCAGGCTTTGAAAATTCTAACAAATATACCTCTTTATAATCAGAAAATAAATGTTTATATATAAAATTATCAGTAGAAATAGTCTTGGTCAAAAAGGCAACATTTGTTAGACTTTTGCTAGGTCCTGAAGCAGGTGCTTTGGGAGACAAGACCAAATACTTCTGCCCTGAAGGAGTTTATAGTGCAATGAGTTACAACCCAGGAAATTGTGGTAGCCAATTACAAACTTGATTAACTAATCAAATGCTAAGCATTGAGGCAAAGGAAGGTTCCATCTGGTCATCAACATGCCATCTCTAATGCATGAGACTGTGCTCAGCATACGTCCTGGCATGGAGTAATCACTCAGAGAACACTGACTACCCCCAGGACTATCTGTGCAACCAGGGGAGACTGGAGTGGGATGCCTGGTGTCCATGGGGTGCCTGGTGTCCATCCCTTTCTCCTTTGAGAGCAGAAGCCCAGTTTTATTCAGAAAGCCCATGTGCCAGCCAAAGAGGACACATTTCATGCCTTGCATCCACGTGGTACCAGTAAGTTCCGGCCAGTAGGATGTAAACACAAGTTGTCAGATGTGAGGTCCAAGAAAGCTCCTTAAACAGGGACAAATGTGAGTATGAGCCCTTTTCCTCTGTGTCTTCCCATTTCCACCCTAAAATGCAGACATAATGTTATAGCTTGAGCAGCCATCTTAGACCAACCAGAAGATGAAAGTCCCAAGACAAGGACAGTAAAACAGAAAGGTAAAGTAGACCAGGGCATGGGTAATATTGGAAGAACCTGTGCCTGAGCTTATCCTTCTATGAGGGATAAATTCTTCTGTTTAAGCCACCAAGTTCATATCTGTGTTAGCAGCAGCCAAGCACAGTTCCAAAATTATAAACCAGTGTTACAGTCATGTTTACTACATTGGTTTGCAAACTGTACCTTAAGAAACCCCAGAGGTTCCACAACAGTATCCATCCAACCAAGAAATGGGGGGAGGGGAATGAAGATGTCTTATATACATGTACTGACATGATGAATGCAAACATGATGCACTGCAAGCATGTATGAATAATTTTTTTTTAAAAAAAGAAGTATCCACCTAAAGGGCTACCATGAAATGGAGAGAAAAAAGTCAATAAATTGGGGCTCTAAGCTTTCTATCCTTTCCCTTCTTTCCTTTGCAAATGAGGTTCTGCAGATTTTGACAGTTAATTTAAAATAAAACGGTCTATATACTTAGAAGAATTGAGGGCATGATCTGAAAGAGATATTTGTACACCTACTTTCATAGCAGCATTATAATGAAAAGAAAAAAGCAAGCCATGTAGCTATCACCAGGTGAATGAATAAAAACAGAATACATATGCACATACAGTGAAATGTTAGCCTTAAAAAAAAAGGAAATCCTAGCATATGCTACAACAAAGATGAATACTGAGGACACTATGCTGATTGTTCCACCACCTCAAGCCTTCCACATCACTGCTCCAAGGGGTTTTGCCACATAAATAAATAAATAAACACTGACCCTTCCTTCTCACCAATCCAGTCTGCTGGCTCAACCAACTGGATGTGTTCGCTGTTGGGACACAATTGATGGATAGTTATTTAATAAGATTTGTGTTGGGTAGATGTGGGGAAGCCAGAGAAATAAAATCAAAAGCTACAGTACTGGGAAATAAATATGAAAAGCTGTTCTGGGTCATCTACACAATCAGAGGCAGCATATATTAAAAAGAAAGAGAGAGATAGAGTTTCAAATCACATATATTTCCTCCCCTTCAGGCAGAAACAAGTCTACACAAAAAGAGAAAATTGTACTTTTCCAATAACCCTAATTGTTATTTATTTCTGAATCCTCACCTGTTACTACTCAGTTCCCTAAGGTTCATATATATCGCCAAAAAGAACTGTGAGTATAACTCAAAATCTATAGTCTAAATATACACATATATACAGATCAAATCTATAACCTATGTTTTCATCCACTTCTTATTGTATTTAAGTTTTCTGTTCAAAACACTGATTAATTTTCCTTTCAATAAAGGAAGTGTGGAGGGCAAATCCTATTTACCCAGAGGTTTTTCCATTTCTTTCATCTGTGTTATTTTGAGTCTTGCCACTGACCCAGAAGGCTAGACCCCTGAAGAATACTCCAGTGTTATGCAGGTAAGGATATGTCAATACAGGAAAGTAACACAGGGAAAAGGAAAAGCAGAAGCAGTAATTTCCATAATAAAGCTCCTGACAAACTCCAGCAATAGTACACAGGCAAATATCTGCCTCCACTGCTCCCATTAGACATGCCAAGAATGTACCTCCAAATGATAAAATGGCTTGCTGGGCTTCCTAACCAAATTTCAAATTAAGTACAGCAGGCCTGGGGGACAGGCTCATACACAGCAAGCAGAAAACATGAGCACTGTGGGATGCTCAGTGCCAGCTGGTCTCTGAGTGACTCCTGCCAACTCTGAGGCATGTCAGTGAAGGAGAACTCAACAGTTTGTGTCTATATTCCCTAAACTTATTAAACACCGGAGACAGAGAGAGAAAGGAAAGAGAGAGAACAAATATGCTTCCACTTGCCTAAAAGATCATTTAATGGGGAAAACAACTTAGAAGAAAAAGTTAGAAAAATATGAAAAAAGAGAGACAATGAGAGAAAAATAAAGAGACCAAGCCAAAGAGAAAGAGGGAGGGAAAGAAAGAAGGAGGAGACACAAAAAGAGATACACAGAGTAAAAGATAGAAAGAGTGAGTGTCACATGAAAGTGGGGAACTGAAGCCAGGCAGAGTGGCTCTCTCAGGGGGCATGTTCTGCTCAAAGTTGCCTGAGAACTCTTTCTTTGCAGATTTTATTTACAAATGCACTTTCAGGTGGTAGGTCTGCTTCTAAGACCCTTAGGAGAGGACAGAGGGACTTGTGGAGTTGGGGTAGGAGACAGAGTTACGGGTGAATCACAAGAGAGTGATGGGGCCTTGGAGAGAAAAGTGCCCTGCACACCAGGCAGCCAGATTCCACTAAGCCCAAGGCCCTGAGCCTCACTGCAGGGACATCCAAAGCTACAACCCAAAGCACGGAGGGGCTGAGGTACTTAGTGAGTAAAGGAATGGACTCGAGCCAGATGGGCAAATTCAGTGTCTAACTCTCCCACTCTCTATCTGTGTAACCATAGCCAGGGCCCTGGATTTGCCACAAACTATTTCCTTGTCTGTACGATGGGGATATTTACTGACCATTCTCCTCTAACAAGCAATGCCTGTGCACTTCGCCCAAAGGAGAGCAACATTCATGGGAACCCAGCCTCCAGATTCTTACAGTCCTATGGGGAAGACAGAAACTGAGCACAAACCATAGAAATGACACAAGTACAACTGGTAAGGCAACCAACAAATAACCCAAAACCCACATGAAGTAAACTGGCATGGCTCTGGGCTGGGGTTAGAGAATATATTTTTGGTGAGGCTAAACTGAGTTCTAGCCAGTCAGGATGGGTGTTTGACTTTGTTTCCTGAAGATTGAGGAAAGAAAGGTTTGGATAAAGTAAATAGCAAATGCAAAGGCATTAAGAGGAGAGGAGTGAGGTTGCTATAAACTGGGAATGGTCTGTGTGACTGGAGCATCTGGCAGGAAGGGAGCTTGGAGGAGGGGAAGATGTAGCTGGAGAGCAAGCAGGCCAAGGTCATGTGGAAAAAAGAGGATGTCCAAGAGTGACAAAGGGACATTGATGGGTTTTAAGTAGTAATACAAATGATACATCTAGATTTGCATGTTATAATCACATGATTGTTTTAAAGATTAAAATAGAGAACACATATGAGTGCATTTTATAACCTCTAGCCACAGGATGTAAGGTCAGGAGCAGGAAGAGTCTCTGGAGCCACAGACTGAGTTTTGACTGGTCCATCTCAGATCTTTAGTAGTTTTCAGGGAACTAGCACCACACCCAATGAGCAGTTAAGAAACACAAGAATAAAAGATAGATAATAAGAAATGGGGAGAGAGATCTTTTGTACATGGAAAAGGAACTGAGATGGAGGGAGAGGATGGGGAGGAAAGGAAGAAGGGGTTGAATTAAGATGAGTTATATGCATGTACCAACACGGTGAACAAAATCATTATTTACTACAAACACTACTAATTTTATTTTTTATTTTTAAAGGAGTACATGGTTCAGAGAAATGGCCTACTCCAGCTCAACATAGAGTGTGGCCAGGATTCATAAAGCAGACGTTCTGGTCTGAAAGCTTTCTCCCTGGCACCCCAGGATTGCCCTGAACAAGACACTGCCAAGCACCATGATGGCTTCTGTGCAAGCTCCATGAAACCATGGTTTATTTTATAGTAATCAGATCCACAAAGTAACTCAGCAGCAGAGTCCCTGTAGCTTTGGGAGAATTACACTCTCATGAGTAGCCAAATTTCCTACTTTCAACTATCCTGCTGTGAAACTCATTGGGAGATTAAAAACTAAAGCTGCTCTTCTGTTTACCAAAGGAAATATAAACCCAGGATTCAAGCTTAAACTACATCTACTATAGCATTAATTGTACCACAGAGAAAAAAAGGCAGAGAGATTTCCATAGAGCTTACGGATTCTTCTCTCCCATAATGACCAACCATCGGCCCTATAAAGTACCTTAAATGGCATGAAGATTTCATGATCAAAATATAGACTACCAAAATGCCTAACAAGCTGACAGAAACCTAAACTTAGGATATATTGAAAAGGGGAGGACAATTCATGACTTGTCCTAGAATTAGGAACCATTAAAACAAAGGGCAGCACTTGGACACCAATACTTCATATAACCTATAGAAAAACTCTTAAAACACGTATGCCAAGGAATTAAGATAATAATTCATCAAAACAAAATTCAATTCATAAGTATAGAGAAAAATGTTCTATCTCCATAGGAACCCAGGAAATCAACAATTAAGTTTTGGCCTACTGGAGTTTAAATGGTGATCATCCATTAATCCTGCTGAGAGTATCTGACAGGACTTGCTTGTGAGTGATGCTTTTGAATAGATACAATACTTCTGGGAAGCAATCTAGAATTCCATAAAAGAAATCAGGGAAATGTTAGCATTTCATCTTGCAGTTGTGCTTATGGAACTACATACTCCAAAATAATTAGAAATATGGGAAAAGTCTACAAATGAAAGCTAATCCCTGCAACTTTTTTTCAATAAAACAACAGAAAAGGTCCAACAGACTAAATAAACTCTCGTCTATCCTAGACATGGAATATCATGAGTTGTTACAGAGTTATGTTGGCAACATAATAGAAAAGACTCTGTGATAGGCAAATATAGGGAAGGAGCAAAACACAAAACTGTACATACAGTAGGAGTTCAACTATGGTTTGAAAAGTGTCTGCAGAGAAGAAATCTTTTGATAGAAATTCTGTTCTTTCAATTCTTTCTAGTGAATTGGCATACCGTGATAGAAAAGCACTAAGCTTTGGAATCTGAGTAAAATTTACATTCTATTTAATCAAGGTAGGCCTCAGTTTCCTGAACAGACAGTTTAACATTTAAATGACTTAAGAGGAAAAATAAATGCATATTCTTTTTTTATCTTTTTCTCACCTTTTTAAATTTATTTTTAACAGATAAAAACTTAAAAATTGTTACATGTTGAGGGGGTATCAAGTAATGTTTTGATATAGGTATACATTGTGTGATTTTAATCAGTTTAAATATATCTATCTTTCCTTATGATGAAAACATTCACAATCCTTTCTTCTAGCTGTTTGAAATGTACAGAACACTGTTATATATAGTCACCCTACTACGAGGCTTCACACCAGAACTTCCTGTTTCTAATCAACAGTAATCAAAACTTCCCCATCCCTCCCTCCCTGTTACTTTCCCCAGCTTCTAGTGACCACCAGCCTTCATGAGATCAACTGTTTTAGAATCCATATATGAGTGAAACCATTTGTGCCTGGTTTTCATTTAGCCTGTTATTACAGGTAACAGGATTTCTTTTTATAGCTGAGTGGGATTCTACTGTGTGTGTGTATATATATATACATTTTCTTTACCCATTCATTACCAAATAGAACTATTTTTAGCACAGTCATTCTTACTAGAGATAAGTGATATTTCAATGTGATTTTTATTTGGATTTGATTATTATTGATGCTGATCATTTTTTATATACCTGTTAGTTATCTGACATCTTTCTTTGAGAAATATTTAAGTCTTTTGCCCATCTTTCAATCACATTTGTTCTGATTTGTGATTAAATTTGTAGAGGTCCTTTTATGTTCTAGATACTAACCCTCTGTCAGATGTGTAGTTTGCAAATATTTCCTCCCATTTTTTAGTTGTCTTTTCAACCTTGCAATTGTTTCCTTTTCTTTGCAGAAGTTATTTAGTTTGATGTAATTCCATTTACATATTTTTGCTTTTGTTTCATGTGTTTTGGGGCTTTTGAAAAAAAAAAAGAAAAATCCTTGCAATGTTATCTATATCCAGTCCAATTTCCTCTAAGTTTTCTTGTAGTAGTTTCACAGCTTCAGATATTACACTAAATCTTTATTCATTTTGAGTTGATATTTATAATTGGTAAAGGATGAAGATCCAGTTTCATTCCTGTGCCTGTGGATAATCAGTATTCTCAGCACTATTTATTGAAAAGATTGAACTTTCTCCAATGTATGTTCTAAGCACCTCCATTAAAAATTACAGCTTTGGCTGTGGATGTGTGATTTCTAGGTACCTCATTCTCTTCCACTGGTCTGTATGTCTGTAGTGATGCAAACATCATGCTGTCTTGAGTACAGAGAAGATGACATTATTTTTTAATCAAGATGACTTTGGCTATTCAAGGTGTTCAGAGGTTCCATGTAAATTTTAGAATTTTTTTTTCTAATTCTGTAAAGAATGTTATCAGTATTCTGAAAGAGATTACAATGAATCATAGATTGCTCTGATTTTTTTTTTTTTTTTTTTTTTGGTACTAGAAATCAAACGCAGGACCTTGTCCTTCTCAGGCAGGCACTTATGCCACTGAGCTATATCCCCAGTCCTTTAAAGTATATCTATTTATTTATTTTTGCTTTTTTTTTTTTTTTTTTTTTTGGTCCCTGGAATCAAACTCGGGACCTTGCACTTGCCAGGCAGGCATTTGTACTGCTGAGCTATATCCCCGGCCCCTTTAGATTGCTTTGAGTAGGACAGACACATTAACAGTATCAGTTCTTCTAATCCATGAACATGGGATATCCTTCCATTTTCTTGTACATCTTCTCTAATTTATTTCATGAGTATGTTATAATTTTCATTACCAAAATCATTCATGAAACTTTTATTCTTAAAAGCTACAACTGTTACTTGCAGCCTAAATCACTTCTAGCTAACAAAGTAGTACTTTCATTTTGGATTTGGGTTTATGTTTTGTTTTTTTTTTTTTTCAAATTCAAAGGTGACTAAGGCATTTAAGGCCTGCCATTTGCTCACTAGCTTAAAAACAAACACTCAATCCCTACTTTGTAGCTTGGTTTCACCTGTCTCAAAGTATAATGGCATTTTCGCTACTGTTGAAAAAGGTTGGGCAGTCAAGAAATCCATTTGCAGAACAGTGCCATCTCCACAAACAGGCTATCAATAAAACAGACAGGTTGACCATGGCAATCCTGCTACTACGTTTATGAAGGAAACTTTCCCTGGTATTGCTAAGGGCCCAGCAAATGTGTTGGGCCCTCTAGTGAGGAAAATGTGATTCTTTACTTGAAAAATAAAAGCTATTTCTTGCAACTGATAAATCATTGCTTGACTATCTGCCTAAACAGAAAGTTAAAACCAATGTTGTTTCTCAAGTTTAAGAATCTGCTCATGAGCCGAAAGACCAATTTAAAAAGCCATCTTTAAAGATATTTGCAAGCAATTTTGAACAAATGGAAGCTAGTTAACTTTTAAAAATATCTTTGGTTTTTTTTCTTTGGAAAGGTTTATATTTATATGTTTAATTTGGAAATCTTAAAAATGGATTATATAAATTATGGCCCACAGGCCAAATCTGAACTGAGCCAGCTTTATTTAATAAAGTTTTATTGGCATACAGCCACATCTATTCATTTGTACAATACCCATGGCCACTAGAACAGCAGAGTTGAGTAATTGTGACAGAGAGTCACCTAGCCCACAAAGTCAAAACATGTACTATCTGTCCCTTTAAAGCAGTTTGCTAGGTCCAGGCATGGTGGCGCATGCCTGTAATCCCAGCACTTGGGAGGCTGAAGCAGGAGGATCGTTGTGCTTTCGAGGCTGGGCTACAAAGTGAGTTCAAGGCCAGCCTAAACTGTGTAGTAAGACCCTGTCTCAAAAAGATAAAAATAAAATAAAATAGATAGTTTGCTGACCTCTGCCCTAGAAAGAATGAAAGCAATTTATTTGAGTCACCCATATAGTTGTATGAAGCAGCACAGAGCTACCTGAGGTATCAGGCCAAGCAAAGTTCACGGGCAGACATAGCTGCAGAGGAAATATTCAGGCCATCATAGGTAATCAATTTGGATTTGGCTGAGTGATTACCCCATAGAGACAGTCTGTCCACCCCTCCCCACTTCAAATGCTAGGTAAATCCCTTTCATGAAAGATCTCTGAAGAATGCAGAAAGTATCTTCACTGAGTAAAGGTCACATGACAGTGGGGGTAAGCAACAAAATCATCTGTGGATGGGCACAGACTCACTTGGATCCAAATGGCCACTTGACTTTATTCAAGGTGATCAAAATTCTTCTTCTTAGCTTCATAGTATATACAACATGAACATAGGTTAGATATGACCTAAAGTCCCAATCCAATTTAAAATCTTAGAACTTCCCTCCTGACTTCCATCATTCATTCATAGATGCATACATCCAAATCATATTTATTAAACACATACTATGTGTCAAGCACTGGGCTCGTGCTTTGAGGGTGCAAGTTAGTGACACAACTAAAACTAGTGTTATCATGGAGTCTGAAAACTAGTAGAGAGATTGAAAACAAGTCAAACAATAAATAGATAAATAAAACTAGCTGTGAAATTTGGGGCAGTTGTCATGGAGAACACAACTAGGATGCTGAAATTGGGAATCATTGGGGAGCTGATTTAGTAGAAAAGCCTCTCTGAGAAGGTGCTAAGTTTAGCCCTAAGGAATAAGGAGCTAACTCTAAAAGGCCTAAACCAGTGTGGGAGTGATGTGGGAAGAATATGAAGAATTAGAGGTTCGGTGGAGGTTCTCTCAAATGGTCTACAGGAGCAGGTAACTTATTCAGCATCCTTGGCTTAGAAATAAAGTTCCTCTGGCTCACAGGGCCACATGGTCACAAACAGATCAAATATCTCTGCTCTTGGCTTTCTCATATGGACAAAGACTCAGGGAGGTGGTGACTTAGGTCTGCCCTAGGCCAAAGGTGGAAAGAGCATGGCAAGCTCTAGAAACTGAGATGGGGCAATGGAGAGAGCAGGAGACATGCACAAGACAGGCCAGCAAGGTGACCAGAGGCCAAGTCAGGAAGAGTCTTCCAAGGCCTCATAAGGAATATGGGTTTAATTTACTTGGAATAAGAACTATCATGACTGTATTTGTATTTATTTTTTTAAAATGTGGAAAGCAGGGGGCAGTAGGGGAAGCAGGCCCAAAAGTTACTGCTGTCCAGATAAGAGATACTCATGCACTGGGGTAAAGAGTGGGGTAACGTTACTGCTGTCCAGATAAGAGATACTCATGCACTGGGGTAAAGAGTGGGGTAAAGTTACTGCTGTCCAGATAAGAAATACCCAGTGGACTGGGGTAAAGTGGCTAAACCTGACTTCAAGTGCCTACTTTGATCAACTGGAAGTTGTCACTGAGGGTCACTCTGTGAAGCATTCTCAGGCTTAGACAGGGCTCTTGGGAAAGAAAACCCTGTTTGATTAGTGATGCCTACATGAGTGCAGGAAGGGATTTAGCTGCAACATGTTTTGATATCCATCCTCCGTTTATTGGCAAAAACTTTGATCATTCCAGTGCTCTCATGCCTCCCGTGCAGCTTAGACAGGTGCCTTGTTAAAGTGCAGATTCTGAGACAGCAGGTCTAAGGTAGGGCCTGCGCCTGCAAGTGTAACCAGTTCACAGGCAAAGAGGCCAACACGACTGGTCCAGAGATCTCGTCAATTAGCAAGTGTTGACAGAATTTACTCTTTTCCCTCCAAAGATTTGCTAAGATAAGCACCAGCTCCCCGGGCCTAACACAGGAGATAACAAAGGCTGATTGAAATCAATTGGTCATTTTTATGTGTGTAACTTTAAGCACTAAACTGCTATAAAAAAAAAAGAACTCCAAAAACCAGCAGGTGGCTTACCATAAAAAGCCTCACCTCAGAATGTGAGCAACATCGTTAGGTTTGCACTAGCCATCTTCTGTGGGCTTTGCACTCATTGTTACTAAGTTGAAGATCATCTGAATTGGATAAAGCCTCCCAAAAAAGAAGGGAGGAAAGTGCAAAGGTGAGAAGTGTGCTTCATAGGGCTGATTCTAACAGGGCTGTCACCCATTCTGCAGGACGGCAGGAAAAAAAAAATCTCTCTGTCTCTCTGTCTCTGTCTCTGTCTCTGTCTGTCTGTCTCTCTCTCTCTCTCTCTCTCCATATATATACATATATATACACATATATATATGTGGCATATATACACATATATATGTATATATATGGAGAGAGAGAGAGAGAGATGGGGCAATGGATATATATATATAGAGAGAGAGAGAGAGACAGAGAGAGACAGAGAGACAGAGACAGAGAGAGACAGAGAGACAGAGACAGAGAGAGCAAGAGAAGTTGCAACCAAGTGCCCAGAAGAGCAGCATCTCAACCCTACTTACTGGACCCCCGACACACTGAATTATGACAGTGACACTGGTTGTATAAAAGCAACAAAGAAGAGTTTGCATCCTTGGCCTGGATCCCACCATGGTCCTGGTTCACAATCTCAACTAATCCAAGCATCACCTGAGTCCAGATTTCCCTCTCAAAGACACTAGAATCAGGTCTAAATCAAGGATCATGGCCAGACTTTGCCACCTCCACAGGAAATCACCTAGCCAGTGGGCTCATTGTTAAATAAATGTTGCCAAAACCTAGAGGCTCAAATCTGGACATTCAATTTCTCTGAAACCCAACACTCCCTTTCTAAAATAAACAGAGTCTGTGGCTCCATGCAGATCATGCAGTCAGCCTCAAAAGCTGTCTCCTATCAATCACACAGTCTATGGGTTCCTTTCCCTCTCTCCCTCTCCCTTTTGAACTCACAGAATTACAAAAGCCTTAATTTTTAAAGAGCTTACCTTAATAGTGCAGATTCATTTTCAGAGAGCCATTAAAAAATCATAAGCACTCTCTCCTATTGCAAGGGGGTGATTCATGCTTTCTACCAGCACACACCTCACATTTGGGCCTCCGTTGGTTACAGCATCCCAAACTCCCAAGCAATATGAATTCAATTTATTCTGTGCCATTCTGAGCAGCTGCATATCAACATTAAATATAGACAGCACTTTTCAGGTCTCCAGAATGTTGAACAAGACTGTTCTTCAGAAAAAGTAAGAGCAAAAAGAGTAATCATCACTAGGATTAATTGTGAGCAAGGATCTGGACAGCAGAGAAATCACTGTTATGCAAGGAACTTAGTACTTTGGATGAATTCACCTTTCTAGAATGCTAGAGGACAAGGGCTGGATGTTGGCTAGTTTCCCAGTGTATAAGACAGAGCTTGATTGCTTCATCTGTCTAATAGGGGTTAGTTAAGAGGCAGAAGGGTCTCTTCATTAACTCCAGTACATTACTGTATAGTTAACTACAACAAGGATGATAAAGCAGATGTGGGGCTGGCCACTGGAAAGTCAATGCATTTTTTTTTAACAGATGAGGAAGGCTTGCAGAGTTTTAAAATAAGAAGAGGATTTACTTGGGCTTTGCTGAGCTCTTGTCTAATCTCTACATCAGCTCCTCAATTATTCAAGCAACTCAGGAAAGACTTTGAATGTTCCACGCTGGCTCTACCTTGCAACTTGCACCTGGGCTGACCCAGATGCTACTGCAGACTTTATACCACACCCAGAGTCAAGCACAGAAGCTGTCTTTTCAAGCGAGTGTGTTCAGACTTCAGCCATCTTTAACTCACACTGACACCAAAGGTTTTGCTAGTTACTTAGAATAAAGGATGTTAGGGCCGGGGTATAGCTCAGCAGCACAGCGCCTACTTGGCAAGAGCAAAGTCCTGAGTTCAATTCCCAGTACCAAAAATAAAAAAGAATACAGAATGTTAGAAGAGATACCTAGCTGAAGTAAACACAGGGCAAGGTTTCTAGGCTGGCTAGAAACAATGTATACTTTCTCTATCTTTGCTGACACACAGCAGAACATCTAGGAATTCGAGCAACGGCCTTCATCCTCTGGTGGTGCCAAGACTGGATCCTGAACTCACCTTGTACACAGTTATCAATCTTCTATAATAAGAACTGATCCTGCTCTTGGAGTGCTGTCACATATGCTTTGATCTCTTTCATGTGGTCTATGGAGATATCTGTAAGGCTCGAATCAGACATGACTCTCCCAGCCCACAATCTGTTCACCAGCAGAGACACTGTTCTCAGCAGAGACTCAGCTCAGCACCAGTGTTGTCTTCACCAAACACAGGATATTGTAAAAGCAATAAGATAGATCAAGGAATCTTGCAGGTCCCTGGACATGTGGAGACACCTGAAAATTTTGTTTGTTTTTTGTTTTTTCTCCGGTACCAGGAACCGAACTCACGACCTTGCGCTTGCCAGGCAGGCACTTTGCCGCTGAGCTAAATCCCCAGCCCCGACACCTGAAAATTTATACTGGGCACCTCACAGACTTTGCCCACCTAGGTGCAAGACAGCCACAGAACTTTGACCACCAGTGTTTCACATCTTCCAACCTAGTGCCCCGTGCCTTCTTTCAATCCCTGTAAAAAGGGCCCACTTCTCTTCATTCCCTAAAGATGGCTTTATCGCTCTCTGTCTGACTGCACCCAGATATTAAACCATATGCCTTGATGCTCTCCTAAAAGCCTAGAGAGTGGTCTCTGCCTCACATTGTTCATTCCCTACAATATCCAAAAGCCACAGCACTGGCCTCCACCAAGCTTGTCTTGATGGTTTATGCGGTTTTCTACTTACTTTTTGTCAAAACAAACAAATAAAAACAATAAATCTCTTGACTCCAAAGAGATAGATGGGTGAAATGAACAATTTCCTGCTTGTGCACATGAGGCTCTGGAGAACCCCACAGAAAGCTATGGTCAGCTCACCTCTCTTTTCTGACCCGGACAATTGCTATATAATCATCAGCTCTCCCATGGATGTCACTGTCTCCATCTCTTCACTGATGGAGTGCTCTGCTCACACTTGGACTCTGCTCAGCCTGAGGAAGGGGACACAGCCTGCCATGCTTTGACTGCTCCTACTAGGCTGTCAGCGCTGACAGCATGAGACTGTGGCTCCTGTGTGTTTCCCAGCAATCCTGCATGGGACCTGGCCTTCTCTAATATGTATTAGAGAAAACAATGCAGCAAGGAGAGGGAAGGCAGGAGGAAGGCAAAAGAAAAGAGGGAGACAAAAGAAGGAGGGAGAGAGGGAGATGTGTTATTTGCCACATCTATTCAAGTCATGAAGTCTGATGCCAGATGCCCTAGTAAACTACCACTCAAGTAGATTAGTATTTCACATGCTGAGAAAGAAATGAGAAGAAAAACATATCTCACCACAGCTCTCCAGCACAGCCCACTGGGCAGGGGAAGGAGGCTACCAAACACAAATCCAACCCCTGGACAGAGCTCAGATAGTTTTATGTTGTATGTATTAACTATAATTAAAAACATTTTAAAATAAAGAGATAAGATAGTGTTTGCTGAGCATTATCTCATCCATTTCACTTTATAGTCATAATCACCCCATAAAGTTGGTCCTGTCATTACCTCAGTTTCACACACAAGAACACTGAGGACCAGGAAGGGCAGGTAACTTGCCCAATATCACACAGCCACTGAGAAGCAGAAGTGGCATTCACTCTAGCATGGTCTCACTCCAGAAACCTCTTTTTTGGTGGGGTGGAGTGGGGTGGGGTGGGGAGTTTTGGTTTTAGTTTTATGGCACAAGGGATTGAACCCAGAGTCTTTGCACTGAGCTACATGCTCAGCCCATTTTATTTCTTATTTAGAGACAGGGCCTCGCTAAGTTGCTGAGTCCGGGTCGAACTTGTGATCATCTTGCCTCAGCCTCCAAAGTGCTGCGATTACAGATCTGTGCCACCATGCCCACCTCAGAAATCTTACTGTTAATCACAACTCAGAGGGAGGAAAAGCATTTCAGAATTACTAGTACCAAAGGAGGCAGCAGGGTGAGTCTCAGATTTCGAATCCAAAGACCTAAACTCAATTTCCAGCTCTACTGCTTGTTACTTGCAAAACTCAGTGTGAACCTCGGGTTTTTTACTAATAAATGAAAAGAAAAATGTTTACACTAGTGACCTCAAAAGGCTGGCAAAGGATTTATAAGAACATAGTGCTCTGCAAGCCCTAAAGCCTAGCTGGCCTTGGCCCTCTTCCTATCAGCATTGGAAGCCTGAGGAGGAATGCCCCAAATCACTGTTCTTTTGACATAAATACACAGGAGGGTGGTCACTTTGTAAAGGGGTCTTTTTGTCCGACAGAAATAATACATGTCCACTATCCGCTGTCCCCCTGTCTGACAGGAGAAAAGTATGAAGAAGCAAGTGACCTTCAGCCTTAACCTTGCTGTGGTTTGAATCTGAAAGGTGCCCTAAAGGCTCAATATTCGAAGGAGTGGTCCTCAGCTGATGGTGCTGTAGGAAGGCAGAGGACCTGCAAGAGGAGGGGCCTAATGGAAGAAATCTGTGGCACTGGGGATACTGAATGAGGTATTAGAACCCTGGCCACTCTTTCTCTGTGCTTCCTGGCCATTGTGAGGCAAGCAGCTTTACTCTACAACACACACTCCCTCCCTTTTGCCTTGCTATTGCCAAAACTAAAAAGGCCAAGCCAACACGGACTGAATTGGTTGAAATCCTGAACTGAAATAAATCTTTACTCCTTAAGTTGATTTTCCCAGGTATTTTGTCACAGTGACACATTGCTGACTGACACAGCACCCTAGCTCAGTGTCTCTGAGAAGTTTCCAGAGGTCAGTGTGGCTACAGCAAACCAAGAACAGGCAAGTGTGGTATGAGATATACCAGAAATGGAAGAAAACATTAAAGTGGGTCCACAATGCCTCAAAGTCAAGCAGACATCATAACTGAGGAAAGAATAATCTGTACCCAAAATCAGGCCAACAGGAACAAGAACCAATTTTTTTTTTTTTTTTTTAAACAGAGGCAGCTAGATAGCAACTAGTGTCTGTAACAGAGGTCGGCCAGCATCAACTAAGTTGGGTAGAAATATTATAGGCAGTCTGACAGGACTGGGCTCTCGTGAGGAAGTCAGTGCAGAGGATGAGAACACATTCAACTGTGGCTGGAGGTGCATCTGTCAAAGGCTATGCCTTAACATAAAGATGGAATGACCAAGTCCACATATCTCTCCAGGTGATAATTGGTATCACTTGGTCCATAAACTCTGGGTAGACATCAGACACCCAGGTGGATGACCAAGACCTCCTGATCCATCCCTTCCTAGAAAGGTCTTGGTCTTTTTCATGTACATTTGCTACATGACTTGCTTCTCCATTGGATGGATATTACCTAAGAGGCTATACTTATAATCATATTGATTTGATCATAGTTTTGACCCATGTTATGCCCACCTCTTGATTTTGCTCCATAAAACTTCCTTTGAGAAGAAGGCTTATTGGCAACCCACTTTTGGGTCCCCTTTTGTCTCTCAGGAGCTACCTCACTCCTTCTCAATAAATTTTTCCTACTCGTAACCTCCACTGTTCCTTAGAATTCATTCTTTAATTTTGGAGAACATGAACTCAGCGCATCTGACATGTAGCAGGTTGGGAGTTATATTATTTCCCTTATAGTGTATCACCTCTTGGGCAAAATCCAGCCTGTGGTCTATTTACATATACTTTTTACATTGTAAGAGAAGGGGCTGGAGGAGGGGTAGAAGGAAAGAGAAATGGGAAGGAAGTGGAAGGAAGAGACAGAGACAGAACCAGCCAAAAAGCTGAACTAACTGGGCCTTCACAGAAAATGTTTGCCAACCTCTGGTCCCTAAGGTATAACAGAAAGTAAACAACTACTTTGCATAATTTGGCAGCATAATGAGGTTTGTGCACATTCTGGAAGGAAACCAAACACTAAGAGCATGACAGAAGCAGGTCAGTGGGACACCAAGCCATGCCTCACCTGCAGTCATAAGGTGCACAGCAGCATAGAAAGCACCTAACTTGGTTGGCAAAGCAGGGGACAAGGGGGTGCCTAGAGCCCAGAGGGAAAACAGGATGAAATCAAAAGATATGACAAGGAGAGGGGAGACTCTTTTATTTTCCTGAAAAAATCCAGGCACATTTGTTTTAGGAGCTTCCAGGGGGCACATCAGGCATCCCCCTTCAGTGTAATCAACAGCAATCAAGAGTAATTTGCCAGGGGAGAGAAAGGGGAAGTAAAGAGGAGCAAGATGTGATGTGTATACTACCCACTCCTCACAATGAATGTACTGCAAACATATACTAATAAAAAATGAGTAATATGCCAGATTTGTTTCACTTTCCTAATCGGAGTGGTCTTGGGTGGGTCACTTAAGTTCTCTATCTTTGTTTCCCTTTTTAAAGAATGACAATCACAGCAGCAGCTACCTATATTGAACTTGCATAAGGATTAAACGAGTAAGTGTGTACTTCTTAAAAGAGTGTCCAGCAAATTGAGCACTACGTAAATGTTAGCCTTTATCACACTCTCTACCTACCATTTTGTTGATAAGTCCAGTTCACGGAGAGGGAGTTGGGAGAGTTTACTTCATGGGCATTGCTGAAGAAGGAACCTGAGATTGTAGGGCCAGAAGGGGGCAATCACCAGCCTAACTCTCCTGGGGCGTCCCTACAGCGCCCAGGACGAAAGGTACCACATAAAGAGATGGACGGGGGTTTTACCAACAGAGACACTTGGAGGGAGATCAGGACCAGGACAGGGAGGGGACAAGTACCATGATTTTACAAGTAAGACAGATTCTCAGTTCTTCTCTTCCTAGAGCTTCCCCTCAAAGTTGCCAAGATGAAACTCAAAAAGCAGGATGACTCTCACAATCTATGCAACTCTCGTGTGGTCGTCCTTTAGTATGAATGAGATCAGGTCTTGATTTCCCAGGCTCAGTTAATGCAGACAGCTGCCCACCCCTCCCATCCCCTTAAACCCACGCACATGACCCTCACTTCCTGCTTCACCTCCAGTCTCTCCCCTCCCCCACACAGCCCTCTCTGCATTAGTGACAGGCTTGCCACGCTTCAGCAGTATCAGAGATTACTACAGAGTGCCCTGCAGAAAATGCTGAGTGGTAAGAAGGAAGAAAGAAAAAAAAAACTTCTCCATCGTACAGTTCATATATGGGCAAGAGCTACAAACAATTCAGGGCGCTAAAATTAATTTGCTCTCTTGCCAATGCAGAGAGGGTGAGCATCAAGGCAGACTGTAATAAAAACGTACTTAATGTGTACAGCACATATTTATTCATTTTTAGAAAATTTGCAGTGCTGCCACCCCCCTTCTCCCATAAAATCTGACCATCCTACTCAGCTTCTATTCTTATCTCTTGCTCATTTGCGTAATTTTAACACTGCAGAATATAGCTAGCCTAAGAATATTTTTTTATAATTACACCCATCACAGGAACTGTCAGTATCTAATGAAGGATAATTTCAGCTATTATAAGAAGCTTAAAAGATCATTTTCATGAATAATTCGTAATATGAATCATTAAATTCAAACAATGTCAGAATTTTTTTTAAAAAGGGAAAAGAAAAGAAAAATATTTTAGGTACCTAAAGTCACCATCCCTTTAAAGGCAGAATCCAGTTTCTGACTTGCACAAAGACACCACACACACATGGGGCAGGTTTGCATGCGAGGGGAAGAAGCACATCAACACCCTCATGCCACTTCCCTCTGTCAATTCTTCTCTGTCTACGGACCTGGTGATACAAGGATAAAACCGAAGCCTCTTAGCCGGTCGTACAGAGGCCTTGTTCCGACCCCTGCCTATCTCTCCAGTGCAGGTCACCTCCTCTTGCCATTCTGGATTCTATGCAGGCCCCAGATTTCCAGGGCTTCTATGCCAGTCTGCATATTATTCACTCTGCCTCCTCCTGGGGAAAGAAACGTGCCTAGAAATGAAACAAACCTCCACTGGAAGCAGAAACAATGTACCAAGTGACAAGTCTTCCCCATAAATTGGGTGAGTGCCTGGATCCAGCCACACATACATCCCAGATTTCTTAGCTCTGTTGCATTTCCTCCAATTGATTTCTACTGTTTGCCATGAGTGGGAGAAAGTTATCAATAAAGTAACCTCAACTGACCTTGATAAACAGCAGAATCACAGTCCTCGTGCTGGTGTGAGAAGGAGAAAGCTCAGCAGGTGCACATATGCAGGGGGAGGGGGCCAGGGGCAGGGTGGTCAGGATCATAGATGAGTGACCGGGCTAGACTTGAGACAATGACTTGGGAGGTAGCTTGACCCTCAGGTATGTCCACACTACCTGATAGTAAGCAATACCACAAGTCCACTCTTTACAGTGTAAACACGAGCAGAGGACAACCCCCTTGAAACTGTAAAAACATTATGTGTTAAAATAGACATGAATCTTCACTAACAGGAATAAATTTATATATTAAATAAGGTGTAAGAGAATGGCTTAGATCAACAGATAAAAGTATTAAATTTTAATTAGATTATGACATTCTATAATATTACTCTTTCAACAGTTTTCAAATTATATCTCTTCAGAGAGATGGCAAAAATAATCAGTGAGTCCCAACTGACATTTATTCAAATGGAATTGATCCAGACACAAAATTTAAGAATGTTTTTCACATTCATGGTAAAGGTTAAGTACTGTCCTGGGAAAAGAACTGTTTCTCTCTCAATTATATATATACATCAATGTGTGTATTTAAAAAAAGTACCCCTTACTGTGGGCCACCCTTAAGAAGGATCAAAAACCACTTTCATAAAGGATTTCAGAGCCTCCCTCCCCAAAAAAGTCATCTGATGACATGACACACTGGTTCCAAACTAAAAACTGATGGACACTGTACCCACACTTCTTCTACTCAGTGACTGCACTTGTGTACATCTTTCCCACCACAATAAAGCCCCAGGATATGAGGACACATACATACATACAGGACTTATTGCAATGCTGCCTGTACTGACAGCAACCTAACTACCACTGATAAAGAAGGATTTAAAAAATTATAATGTAGCTACAAGGTGATTCTAATATGTAGATATTAAAAGGAATCATTAAGATCTTTAACTTTTGACCAGGAGGAAAATTCATAACTGTTAAGTGATACACAATTATCTGAAAAAGGCAAGGAAATTCAGAGGTCGGCAAACTTTTTCCTTAAAAGGTGAGGTGGTATTTTTGGGTTTACAGGCCTTATGGTCTCCGCTCGAACTACACCATTCAATTTTTCTGCTATAATTCAAAGGCAGACATAAGCAAAACTAAATGAATGGATGTGGTTATGTTCCAATAAAAATTCATTTACAAAGAAAGGTGACATGCCAACCCCTAATTTAGATTGTAATCCCATTTGGAGGTTTAAAAAATAAGTAGAACAGACACAGATATTTTGCAGAATATAGATTTGTATAAGTTTACATACATCAGTTAACTGGTTATCTACAAGAGGTAGCACAGAGATTATTGACTCCATATATTTCTATATTGCTGAACTTGTAAAAAGAGTGTATTTCACTTATTTTTAAAATTCCAATAAAATATTCAGTTATTGAAATATAAGCTACCTAATGATAGCTTTCATTTCTCTCTAATATATTATAAATCAATTCTCTCTAATATATTCAACCAATATTTTTATCATTGCAACTAACAAACGGGTCCTTCCATAATTCATTTTTAATTGGATTGCCAACTACCATGTAAACTCTCCAACTAGAAAATGTCCAAAAAAGGTGGAAATAATAACAAGTCATGAGAAACCAAGAAAATAAATGTTATTCTTCTGTTCCAGTGAGAAACTAAAGGATATAGAGAGAGCAATTTAAAAGTTAAGCTTACAAGCCTGAGCTCCATTGCTAATTGGGCCATGTGGTTACCATCACACTTCACAGATGGGTTAGGCTGGGCTAAGTTCATGCCACTCTCAAATGATATGACAATGGAGCACTATGCCAAGATTCTGGCCTGGATCTAAAGTCCAGTTCAGTCAGATTCTCTTGGCACTGACCAGTAACTGACAAACAGGACAGGTACCCATGGAATCCAGTCCTTCACACCACAAGAACCATATTACTTAAACACAAAGAGAAGGAAGACTCCTGTTTTGCCCAAATAAAGGATGATCCATTGCCAAAGACATGCTACCTCTCTTAGGCTTCCAGGTGTTGAGTAGAGACCATCTTTTACATTTCTCCACTGAAAAACAACTCCATTAATGCCAACACTAGACAAACCAGCACACCACCCACATGGTTCCTCAAAAGAAGAGCAGCTGCTAATTTACAAGCCACTTTTCCTTAGCAAGAAAAACATCACTTTGGGTTGTGTACTAAGCCACCTGGGTAGAAAACGCAGACTATGTTTCCCAGCAGCCCTTGCAGTGAAATGTGGCCACATGATAGGGTCACAGACAGAATGCAGGAGAAAAAATTAGTAAACATGAAGATTTTCAGAACTGGTCCAAAATGAAAAGGAGAGAAAAATACAGGTCAGGTAACATGCCTAAGATCACAGTGATCGCCAAAGGCAGCACTAGAACTTTCTGGACCAAAACCTATGCTCTGAACCTTCATGTTGTCATGCTACCTAGTACAGGCTGCATAATGAATGCTGCCCTACTTTCCCCTGGAAAAAGGTACAGGAGGAGGCAGGACAGCAGTAGATGGCTTACACGCCCATCAAATCCTACTCCCTGTCATCTGGAGCACATGTGTAACTAGTTGTTGACAGGCACTTGACATTATTTACAATCATAATGGACCATGGTCTGATTTCCCTACTAAAATCCCTACCTATTATTTGCTGTTGTTTTAGTGCCATCAGCTTTCTTCCTAGCCCATAAAAAAAAAAAAAAAAAAAAAAAGCCCACATGTTAAGGAAAAGATGAAAGGCTGCTAAGCCCTGCAGGCAGGGGATATTTACTCTAAGAGTATTGGTAAGCACCAAGCGCCACACCTATCTGGAAGAATATATTCCAAAATATTAACAAAGTTTGAGGGCCTATAAATAATTTGTATTTTCTCCTTTTTTACTTGTCTCTCTTTTAATCCTCTACAATAAGTATGGTTTTGTGGGTTTGCTTGTTTGTTTTTTAATAAGGAAAGGAAACAAAAATTGTTTTCTAACAGTAAAGCTGCTGACAAACAATTTCGGAGTAGGCTATGATGAGTTCAGCAGGCCGCTGTTGGCCTAAGGGTGAATGTTTGTTTGCTGTCTATCCCAGATCCTTCCTTCTACCCCAAAGGCAGCCAAGAGTGCAGAAGCAAAGCTGTGCAGCTGTGTGTAGCAGCTCCTGGCCGCCTGGCTGTGGAGCCCTGTGCTTTGCTAATGACATTATAATGAGACAAACCAGATGAAGACCCAGGCAAGAGTAATTAAAGGTAGAACAGTTCTTGGTCTAATTGGTTTCACCTGCACAAAAAAAGAGCATTATACTTTTTTTAAAGGATATTGGGTCCCTAAAACAGTGAGATTATAGAAAAAATCTGAGAGAAATAGAAGGGTAAGGGGCTGGGGATTTAGCTCAGCGGCAAAAGCGCCTGCCTGGCAAGCGAAAGGTCGTGAGTTCGGTTCCCGGTACCGGAGAAAAACAAAAAAAAAAAAAAAAAAAAAGAGAAATAGAAGGGTAATGAGGAGCCTGGTAAGGCAAGAATGGGAGTATGTACCTAGATGGCCTCACAGTAAGTCCGATCAAGCGCCTGCATGCAAGCAGCACACCCCATGGCTCAGCATGCACCTGCCGACCAGCTGTGCTCACCGCCTGGGCTGCCTGGGACAAAGATGGGCTGGAAGGGCCACCACTCCTCTCTCAGAGCCTGGGTCAGCTCACTTCCAAAGTCACCTACCTCTGAGCTCCAGATGGGCAGATATCGCACTACTCACTTTGTGTGAGGTCATCTACCACCCAGGCTCCACAATGCCCTAGCAGAGCGCCAATGATGACAATAATCTAACACACACACTTAGGGCACAGTGGGGACTTTAACCCAGTCTGGCCCCACTATATGCCTTCTCTCTGCCCTTTGTAATAAGCTTCAGCTTCTCTACCTGTAACATGGGAATCATGACAGTAGCTTCCTCACAGGAAGACTGCCTGTTAAGCATGAGCTCTTACAAGTTGATCAATAAATTCATTTATGTATTCAGTTCATGAAATATGTAAGTAAGCACCCACCATTGTCTCAGAAGCTGGGGACCCAAAGGCATCAAAAAAAGTTAATCCCTACTTTCTTGGAGCTTACATCCTGTTAAATGCTTCTTCACTGGGGGAAGAGAGAAGGAAAGAGGGGTGCAGAGAAAGAGACAGAAAGACACAGAGAGAGATAGAGACAGATACAGAGAGAGAGGAGTTAGAACTTTACAGAATAAAACAGGCAGTGGTGCTATAGCTCTGGGAATGACCAATAAATACTATGCCAGGGAAAGCCAGGAGGGCTTGCTGGAGTAGGGAGATCTGATTAGTGGCGCAGGGTGTGTGGCAGGCAGTACAGTGACACTAGACAGAATAAACAGAAGGTGCACTACAGAGAGGGGTGGAGAGGGGTGTTCCTCCTGAAGTGCAGAGAATGAGTGCAAGACAATAAGCCACTGAAATAACCAAGGCCAGGATATCAGCTGCTTCTCCTTAGAGGACGTCTATGTTCCCATTCAATCCAAGAGAAAGAAAACATTTAGACCAGCCGCTCTGAGCTGAGGTACAAGCCATCATTACCCACTCAAGCAAAGCCAAATGACCAGTTGCCTTAGGAAAGCTGTAATTAGAAACTCTGAGCAGTTTTTAAATCCAAAGTGGCATTTAACAAAACAAGCCACCTGTCAGCTTCCAGGAAGGACAGGAGTTGAAAACCAAACGAGAGGCTGATGGACAAACTACATGACAATAATCACAGTGCTGAGCCAGCTCTAAAAACTAACAACGACAAAAATAAATATATGTCTGGCCTCAGCCTTCAAGGAGGGAGATGAAGTGCTCTGAATGCTCCTGTTCTGTTTCTGGGCCTTTGTTTTCCACCGAACAATAAAAAGGAAATGAACAAGAATCACAAATCAATACTGGATACTTCTAGGCAACTGCTTCTGCAACAATTTTGGAGAGGAAGGCATCCGGCTCAGAAAGAAACCAGGTTGAGCGAATAAAATGTCACCCCTTAAGAAGGACACCTGGATGCATGAGCTCTTAAAGAATCAGGGACTGGATCCTCTTGGGTCTATGACCAGGACCTTTTGCTGAAGCTTTTCCCAGGAGTGACAGCACAAAGGAAGGCTGGGGGACTTCAGCAATGCTCCCACCCTTCCTGCATAACTTCCACCAGCCTCCCCTTCCCAAAACCGGCAAAGGTAGTGACTGCTGGCTGCCTATCCGGTATCCATTGTCCCTTCTCCTTTATGTGCCAAATAAGCAACCACACGTCCCAGCTGTGCAATTAGGGTAGCCAGTACAAAGTCATGGAGGAAGAAGGGATCAGAAAAGCTCCTTAAAGGAAGCTTGGTATCCATAAGCTTCAAATCCTCATAGAATTCTTATGTGAAATGCACTCTCTGGCCTTTCCACTTCCTGCTTCCAACTGCCAGAAATACAGACATGACAGGTGGTACATGAGCCATTATAAGGTAACATGAGGCAGTCAAAAAGATAAAAACACATGCACTGAAGATGACGGGTGTAATTTGGTCTCCCTTCCACAGGGGGCACACGAGCCTGGCTTCACACCAGAATTCTAAGCACCACCACCTCACCAGGTCCCCAAGGTTAGCTTGGGGTTTTTATTTTAAAACAGGATCTATTTGGCCCAGGCTGGTCTCAAATTTGAGGGCTCAAGTGATCACCCAGCCTCTGCCTCCCCAATAGATCAGTAAGAGCACACTCTAATCTGTAATTTTAACTTAATCCTTTTTAGTAGCCCTGAAATACATCAGGAAAAATATAAACATCTATTAACCCTGAGTAGTGTGTACACTGAGTGCTAGGTATATTATTCCCTAGTCTTCTGCAGTAAATTCTAATTTTTAGAAAAATCAACTCTTTTAGCCAGGCACATTGATATACACTTACATCCCAGGTTCTCAGGAGGATGATGCGAGTTGCTTAAGCTCGGGAGCTCAAGATCAATATGGGCAACACACCGACATGTTAGAATTTTTTTTAAAAAAAGGTAAAAATCAACCTTTTTGACACTGTGCCCTGTTTCTGGATGCTGCCAAACACTTGTCAGGGCCAGGTACTAGGGCTACCAGTCAGGTTTTTTTAAAGGTCAGGAAATTAAGTCATACAAATACTGTTTAATCAGGATAATAGATTGCAAAGCTTTCAAAGCAGTGTACTCTACAATTATCACCATCAGCTCTCACCTTCTTTCCAGAAACAAATCTACAGGTGTCTGCTAATGCAGCTTAGCCTTCCACAGCCTAACCACTTCAAAACATATCTCCAATCAAAATTACACCAATTGCTACTTTACATGTGTCATCCCTTTTCACCTGCACACAGGACTCATGTGGAAATACTGAGGCTCTGAAATAACAACTGACCAAAGAACACAGAGCTATTAAACAGCAAGGCTGAGAATGAACCTAGAGCCCCCAGCTGAAAAATATTCCCTGCCCTTCCCCCAGCTTCTCCCTACTCCTTCTCAAGTCTTCTACCATGGGAGGAGGCAAATCACAGCAAGGAAAAGTGCCTGGAGCGAGCTGCAGCTACACACTGCCATGATCGAGAAGTGGTAAGTTCATATTCTGTTTTCCCCAAGACTGATGCCCATTTTTATTATTAGTTGGTTGGTTTTTCTTTCTTTTCTCTCTTTTTTAATGGTACTGGAAATTGAACCTAGAGCCTTTGCACTGAGCCTCACCCCTAGCCCTTTCTTAAATTCTGAGACAGGGTCCCACTAAGCTGCCCATAGTGGACTCAAGCTTCCAATCTTCCTGTCTCAGCCTCCCAGAGTGCTGGGATCATATACATGTACCACCCCACATACCTGATATCCATTTCTAAGTCCATTTCACTCTGCTTCCCTCCCCTGGTGACTCTGCCTCCCTCCTCAGGTGAGTAACACACAGTTAAGTTTCAATTCCAGGGATAAGAGGCTAATGGAGTGGATTTTTCTCAGGATAAAGTTAGTTAGTTGTGCAAACCAGGGGAGAGACCCAGCCCCAGGTAGAGAATGACCCATCCCAGCAGGCATCTTTCACATACCACCGAGGCTCAGAATGATGCATGGAGTCTTATCACCTTGAACACATATGTCTGGGAGAGTAAATGCAGAGAAAGAGAACAGGAAGTGTGGACTTAGCAGACAGACATGAGTAGGAATCTTGGCTTAATTACTTTCTAGGTAGATGATGGTAACTTTTAATTTCATGTATTAACATGGATGGGCCACAGAAACCAGATATTTGATCAAATACTAATTTAGATGTCAACATGTATGTAGAGGGGGGTATAAGAAATGAACTCATGTACTTGTGGAATCTTTCTCTCTCTCTTTCTCTCTGTCTCTCTCTCTCTCTCTCTCTCTCTCTCTCTCTCTCTCTGTCTCTGTCTCTCTCTCTCTGTCTCTCTCTGTCTCTCTCTCTCACTCACACACACACATTCTGTATCTTGGGAGAACCATGATCACTATACAGTGATCTGAAACATATTCTCCTCTCAGAACCTCAATTTATTTACATGTGTGAGATGCGACAACAGCACCAGCCTCACAGAGCTGCTGGAAGGAACAGAGATGCTGCAGGTAAGAAGGAAAAAAAATACCTGGCCAAAGTCTAGCCCAGTATAGCTACCCAAAGAGCAGGAGTTTCTGTTACTACTGTTAAGTAAGGGTTTTTCTAAGTGGCTGCAAGACCTGTGGGGCAATTCTGAGCTAGAGCACCGCATGTATCTGCAGTCATCTATTTGTTTGCATGAAACACATCCATCCTTTCCACTATACCATCAGTGTAGAGGCAGAACCTGTGCCTGTCATATTCCCAGAACTATCCAGCACACAGCAAGTGTGCGATGTTAGATAAATGAATAAAACAGCGTCCTGACTTCATACTTGCTGAAAGCAAATAGCCTGGCTTCTTAAACCACCCAGTGGTTTTGGACCTGTGTAGAGGGAAGAATAACCGAAGTCAGAGTAACTGTTCAGGAAACTGAACTTTGCACTAGAAACCATGCTGGGAACTTTACATGTACAGTAGTACCTTGGTTCACAAACTCAATTCTCTCCACACTGGTTGCAAACCAAACTGGACAAGAACTGACTCAAATTTCCCCATGAAGTCCACATTGAACCTAACCATTGAATTTGATTCAGTTCTTGTCCAACTCAGTTTGCAACCAGAATCGGAAAGAATCAAGTTTGTGAACCAAGGGACCAAGGTAATCCTCTCATTTGATCCTCAAAACAGGGTTATTGGCGGAAATAATGTCCACAAGGCAGTTATTTCAAGCAGGAAGGAGAGCAGCAATGAGGTCTCCCATAAACAAGCAGTATTTTAAAAGGTGAAGGCCCTTTGTGAGTCAACAATAAAACATACAAAATGGACAGGAGCACATAACACAGACAAAAGAGGAGAAAAGACAGGAAAGGAGAAAATAAGAGAACACAAGCAAGAATGGCCAGCAGGTCAGAAAGGCTTGGCTTTCCCCTGGGGCAAGAATAAACAGACAGAAAAGAGAAGGCAACCCACAGAGGGAGAAGAAAAGACAGGTGGAAGTTGGTAGTGGAAGAGTCCAGAGGTGGAGCTAGCCTCAGGTCTGGCTGGATTCAGTTTCTCTGTCTCTCGATTCGTCTACCTCTCCACCAACTCCACACCCAGAAAAGATGTCTCAGTCCCTTGCGTGAAAAAATAGTTGCCCCAGGCTCAGCCTCTCAGATTCAAGGGCAGCAAGAAAAGGTGTACACATCCTACTCTGAAATACCAGCAGCACTATGACTTTGATGATTGGCTCCAACTGAAACACATGTATATCCCCACCCAAAGCACCTGGAACACATGCCTAGGGAGGGGTGTCATGAGTCCACATAAATCACAAGAGCTAAGGGATGGACGTAAGATCAGAGAGTTACCCAAGAAGAGGGAAAGAACACTGGGCAGAAATACACAGCCAATCTTAAAGATGCCACATGCAGAACCAGGACTTTAACCAAACTGGTTTGGGCCCCAAGCTGCTTCCACTGGCCCACACTGCCTTCCTCTGCCACACAGAGCCAGATCAGCAAGCTCTAGGAAGGAAGTACTCATGCTCAATACAGGCAATTGTGACCACAAAATAACTCATGACAGCACATAGTTAAACACCAGACTTTGGCTACAGTTCATAGTAAGTGTCATAAGAGTTTAAGAAATTGAAAGATCGCTTTAACTAGATTTCCTTAGGGTCACAGAAGAAGAGCTGGATCTTATAATTAATTCAATCTGGTCTGACCTAAGACAAGGGGAATGAAATTTCTAGGAAAGGACATAGGACAAGCCAGGAACAGGATCATACAGTGGCCATGATAAGGCATGTGATGAGACAGATGCCACTACAGTGGAGCTTTGTGAGGAGTTCCAAGAGGGAAAGGCCACTGCACGTAGCTGAGAAGGTGTGAGACAGGAGGTGAACTGTGATTAACACCCACTGCAGACCCTGAGGGGGCCAGGTGGTGAGGGTTTCATAAAGCCCCCCTATGTTTTTAATTGGTCAGGCCTAATTGGAGATAAATTCTGAGCCCAAGTCTGGATTCAAGGGGAAAAAAAATAGCCTTGATTAACTCAAGATGTCTACCACAGACCAAATTCAGAAAGTGCTAACTTATTTGATCATCCTGAATTTCATTAATTGGAAAGTGATGTCCTGTAAGGCAGTGGTCTAACCATTGCACTTTGTGTTCACTTTTTATCACTGTCACCAAATACCTGAGAAAAACAAAGGAGAAAAGGTTATTTTGGTTCATCTCAATCCATGATCAGCTGGCTCCAGAACTTTTAGGCCTGTGGTGAGGCAGAAACATCATGGCAGAAGGGCACGGTGAAGGAAAGCTGCTCACCTCCTAGCATCCAAGTAGACAAGAGGGGAAAGGCCAGAGAGGAAGAAGAGACAAGTACAATCCCCAAGGCCACACCCACATGACTCACTTCCTTCAACGAGGCCCTACCTCGTCGCCCATTCAGCTATGAACTCATTAATTGATTGATCCACTGATGACACTGGTGTCCCCATGATTCTACAATGTCCCCAAGGTTCCACCTTTAAGGTTGCTGCATTGAGAACCAAGCATCGAACACAATGAGCATCTGGGGTTCACTGTATGTCCAAGCCGTAACACACTTCAACCTGTGCACTGAAGTCATCTAGGAAGCTGCAAAAAGTCCTCATTCCTGGGTCCTGCTTCTGATTGAATGGGTTTGGGAGGGGCTGGTATGAGTGGAGCTCAAAAATGAGATTTGTTAAAGCGCTCCGGACTACTCAATCCAAAGTGAATCTTGAGAACCACTGCTCTACTCCATGGAAATTCATAGTAGCTCACAAGGAAACTCAGGGAGAAGAGCAGCTCTCCCCTCCACTGTGGTTTCTGGAAGCCCAATCCTACACTGCTGACGGCCCCTTGCCAGCACAAAGAGAGAACCTGGCTGAAAATGAGCCAGCACACAGCATGCTGTAGGAGCCGGGGCAGATGGGCTCACAGGAGGAAAGCATGCACAGCCGTTCCCAACGCTGCACTCAGTGACATCGTGTTGGCAATTTGAAATCAACCACAGCAGGAGCATTAACACCACGGAAATCAGCAAACACTCTAAATTAGGGCCTTTCTTTTTTTCAGAGGACTGGTTGTTAAACATTTGCCAACACATCAATGCCAACACGGCAGCACAGGGGTACATGTGTTGTTGGGGAGGGGGTGTCAAGTCCTTATAATATTGTTTGAGCTTCTGGATCAAACTACCCCTGAAACCAGATACTCTTGGGCTTCCCTTTTATTGCTAAAGCCAGATTACATTGAATTTCATGATTTTGTAATCAAAAGAGCTTCGAACGATGAAACCATAGTGGAATCAAAGTCAAGTGCTAGCTGTGGTCACAAGGAGCAGGATTATTCATAATCACAACTATCTGGTGGAGGCAGGACTGAAAGAGAAATTATAGGGGAGTACATAAAGAAGGAAAACCTGAGTCATTTGTAGGTAAATGGGTAAACCTCGAGACCGCAATGTTAGATGAAATAAATCAGACACACAAGTTTAAATATCACGTTGCTTCTCTTGTGAGAAACCCAGAGAGAAAATAGGGAGCAAAATGGATAATAAATACTGGGAAGCAGGAGGAACATGTTTAAATGGACAGGGGAACAGGGAGCTGGTGGGAGAAGGGAAGGACGTGAAAGGGGATTTAAAAAAGAATGGGAAGAGAAAAAATGGAAACAAAGCTTTTGTAAATGGGGAGGGGAAGAAGGGATGGAGAAGAGGGGCACAGAGAAAAAAATAATTAAAACACATTATGCACAGGTATAAATTTCCTATGATGAATGTGATCATTATATATGGCAAATGTGTACAAATAAAAATAAATTTTAAAGAATTAGGTGGGGCAATAGCACATTATTCTATGGTATCAGAATCAAGGTCTGTGAATTCATCCATTGCTAAGCTCTCCACAGCTACAGTGGATCTGCAGTCTTCTAAATGCCACAAGGGTAGATCCTGCAAAGGCTCCTGCTAAATATATATTCACTTACATGATAAGTATGTATGGAGCACATGCCACGGATAACACATGGAAAATGCCAGGCAAGATCCCTGCTCTTGTGGATTATACGCTACAGGGTGAAGAACACTCACTAAGCAAGTAAGGAAATAACAACTTTGACACTGTGAGTTACTGATAAATACTTTGTGTGAAGAGAAAGCACCGTGATGGAATTGTGCGAGGGCACAACCTGAGACAAAGTAGTCTGGGAGAGGTGCTAACATGTGAACACAGGCCAGCATGACAAGATAGATACTGACATGCAGACACTGGGGAAGGCATTCCAGCAGAGGGGCAGCAAGTACAAAGACCAAGAGGGAGAAACCAGACTGGCAGATCTGAGCAACAGCCTAAAAGCCAATGTGGCTGAGAGAGGGAGGGGCAGCATGGCAAGAAATGAGGTTGGAAATCTAGAAAGGACTGAAGGCCATCAGCAAAAATTCTGGAATGGAAAAGCATTAAAGAGTTTTAAACAGTGGTATGATTAGACCTGATTTGTTTCTATACAGTTCTGTAAATGTCCCACTGAAGCCAGATACATGTGCAGCCAGCCAGCTTTGGTAGACTGCTCTTCCTTGCAACCAAAGAAGCCAGCCTCAAAGACAGATATCTGAGCTGCTGCATACAGTGGGTGAGAGCAGCAGGCCACCCAATGGAGATGCCCTGAAGCCTGCAGGATACAGTTACCAGCAGACCACCCAAAAACAGGGTAGGATCCTGGAACCAGTTAGCCCATGACTGTCCTCCATGGAAACAGGCTAGTAATCCACCCTGCCACATTCCAGGAGGCCCAGGGTGAGTGACAACCCTATGAGGACAGGAAGTACACACAGGTGTGGGTCAGAGATCGCTGAACATGCCACACCAGCAAAGATATAACCCACCAGAGAGGGGCAATTTCCCATTGTTCTACTTGTTTCTGAAAACAAACTTTTTCAATTGTTCCCAAGCTTCCCTTTCAGTCTGTATCCTGTTCTTACTGATTACTCCAAATGCCACCAGCAACAAGCCTTTTCTCCTCCCTCTCCCCCTAAGCCTATAGCTGAGATATCACAGCTAAGAACAGAGCTCAAGACTTTTAACAGCCATCACTGCAGAAAAGGACCAGGGTAGACAGGTCAGATGTTGACAACAGAATATTCTAAGCAAGCAAGGATGGAAGGAAGACCTTCACAACCCAGAAGCAGATGTTCTCCACATGGAAAGACACAGAGTCCAGTGGAATAAGAGCTCTTTACAAGGACAAAATAGAGCTTCACCAGTGAGGAAGCAACAGTTTGGAAATTCAACTCAAGCTTGGAAATCCAACTCATGCCTGAAAAGAGGAGCAGAGAGGTTAATGGAACTATCATTCATATAACCAACAAGTCAGGCATGGCTGGGTTCCAAGGCCCCAGAAACATGATCAGAACTTGGTTTCTCTCTGCCTCACAGGGCACCATCTCTTCCTGTGTACTGATCTCCTTCTTAGCTCCACGTGGAGATGAGCTGGCTACAGCAGGCCCAAAAGGAGAGAAAAACTGTTGGTTGCCTGCTAAAGCCAAGCTCTAGCTAGAGCCAGCCTAGCTGAGCACTGTGCCAAGGAGGGAGCTGCACCTCCACCACAGGCTTACAGTGAGTCAGGACACTGGACAAATGGCAACTGCAGCCATTGTGAAGCCACAAATGTCCATTCCACACAGGTGTACAGGAGCCAACACAAACCATATGAAAATGACCAATCCATCCCTTGTGGAATCCTAAATGTGACTACCCCTAGCAGGAAATCTCTTCTTTTGTATAAACAAGCTCCAGTTCTCAGGTAAATGTTCTTCATCAGAGTCAGGAGAAACCAAACATGTAGCAAGGTTCTCTTCTGCAGAAAAGAGCTCCTAAGAATGTCCCACTGTGGAAGCATCAGAGGCCAGCCTCCCCGGCTGCACACACAAACAAGGACCATGCCCACAGAATGGCACCAAGGGTCCCTGGGAGTGGGGCCATACCACACCACTCTGCACACTTCACCTCCCATATCAACAGCAGGCTGGTGAGGGGAATATTGGGCTGGCACTAGCAAGCCCAATGGAGCAAGCATGTGACAAGGGCAAGGAATTCCTCCCTTGGCCAGAAAAGCACACTATACATGGGCTGATAGGAGGGGTGAGCAGACTTTCCTGACCTAGTGAGGCTGCAATTCAAAGGCCACGCTTCTCCTCTGAGGCCCAGGTGTATGCCCTGAGGGGCTTCTGACCACAAAACCCAACCTTCAAAACACCAGCCTCCCACCACAAGCTCTATAAGATGATGATGAAGATGATCTCCATACCTGTTAAAGATAAAATGAATAGCTAAATTGAAGTTCATATTTGTAACAGTTTCCTGGAGTCCCTATACCAAATTACCACAAACCCAATGGCCTAAAACAACATAGATTCATTATTTTAAAGTTCAGGCTGGACATGGTAGCACATGCCTGTAATTCCAACACTTGAGAGGCTGAGGCAGGAGGATCTTTGTGAGTTCAAGACCAGCCTGGGCTACAAAGTGAGCTCAAGGCCAGCCTGAACTGCATAGTGAGACCCTGCCTCAAAAAAGATAAATAGACAGATAGATAGATAGATAAATTTCAGGAGGTCAGCAGTCTAGCATGGGCCTTAATAAGCTACAATAAAGTTGTCAGCAGGGCTGGGTTCCCTTCCTGAGAGAATAGCAGACACTCTGCTTCCTTGATTTTTCCAGTTTCTGGTGGCCACTTGCATTCCTTGGCTTGTGGCCCTACATTCATGTTCTGAGTGCATTACTCCAACCTCTGTTTCAGTGTCATGGTTCCTTCATCTCTGACTCTCCTACCTCCCTTTTATATAAGGACACTAGGATCACACTGGGAACACTTGGACAATTCAGAATAATCTCCCCACATCAAAATCTTTTAACTCGATCACATATGAGAAGTACCTTTTGCCATGTAAGGTGACACAGTCACAGGCTCTGGGGATTAGAACATGGACCTCTTTAGGGGACTATTATTCTGTCCACCACAGTGTTTTCTAGATCACAGACTCTGATCCCAGTATGTAATCTGAATTATGTCATTTCACATTTAATCCCCACAGCAACACCACACAGTATTTACTATTTTAATCTTAATTTTGTAAGTAGAAAAAGTGACTCTGGGAGGTAAAAAGTAAAAATAAGAACAGTGATCACCAGCTATGCATGGTGGCACATACCTATAATCCCAGCACTCAGAAGGCTGAGGCAAGAGGATCATTGAGCATTCAAGGTCAGCCTAGACTACATAAAAAAAAAAAAAAAATTAAAAGTACAGCCAGGCATGGTGGTGCATGCCTGTAATCCCAACACTTGGGAGGTTGAGACAGGAGGATTGTTGCAAGTTTGAGACCAGCTTGGACTACAAACTGAGCTCAAAGCCAGCCTGAACTGCATAGTGAGACCCTGTCTCAAAAAGACAATAGATAGATAGATAGACAGATAGACAGATAGACAGACATCATTGCTAACATTTATTGAGCCCCTACTACATGCCTGGCACTATTCTAAGGGCCTTCCATGTAATAATTCATCTCATCTTCTGCCTATGAGGAAGGTACTACTACTATCTCCACTTTACAGAGAAAGAAACTATGGCATGGAAGGTCACAGATAAGTCAGGTGCTCAGGGAAGTCCTGGGTATCTTCACCACCAAAGCCACTAACCTACTAACATCCACTGTGACAGGCAAAAAGGATGGGGAGTGAGCAGTGTGTAGTTAAGGCAGCCATTTTCAAGGGGTATATGGAAGGTCCAGGATGAAGTAAAATCACAGGAGACAGCAGCACAGCCCAGGAAAATCAGCCTTCCTTCCACTGAACCACCTTTGCTCCAGATGGTCAGGTGCAACAGAGGGGCCTCCACTCACTACACCACAGGGCTGCCCAGCCCGGCTGATCCAATAGCTCCTACAGGACCCAAATCAGCAGCTGCAGGCATCCTAGCTGTTAGCAAAGGACCTCCATCCAAGGGCCATGTTTCCCTGAGGAGACCTAAACCATAATAGTCTTCCCAACTTCATTCCCCAATTTGTACTGGAGTGTGAGCTTCTCAATTAGGTAGAGTTGAGGTATTAAAAAATGACATGCCCTATGGACTTTCTTCCCTTTTGGTCCCCAGTGAGAGAGAGGTAATTCTGAAGACCCAACAATGCCTCACAAGGGGAAGATGAGAGAGGACATCTGGGGACTCAACCTGGAAAGCAGTGCACCAAGCATGTGACTCAGGCTACAGCTTAGGCCAGAGTCTCCAACCCACGGTCAGTAACAAAAGTGTTATTCTGATCTCTATTTGTCCGATTCCTGTATCTATTTCTCATAGATTCCTGTATCTGTTTCCTGTATCTGTTTCTCCAACCCACGGTCAGTAACAAAAGTGTTATTCTGATCTCTATTTGTCCGATTCCTGTATCTGTTTCTCATAGAGAACTCAAGGTGAAGAGAAAAGAGCCATGATTCATCATAAATTGAAACAATCATGCCAAGCCTGGTGGCACAAGCCTGTAATCTCACTTGGGAAGGTGAGGCAGGAGGATCACAAGCTTTAGCCTCGCCTGGGCAATTTAATGAGACCCTACCCTAAAATTAAAAAATAAAAAATAAATGGTTTTTAAGGGCTGGGGATGTAACTCAGTGGAAAGGCCCTATTGTCCAATCCCCAGTACCACCAGACACCCCTGAAAAAAAGAGGTGGTCATTTATTATATGGTAAGCATATCTCATGGTAACAGCTGCCCTATCTTCTCAATATCCACTTACACCTGACACAACGAGGGCCATGTTTCCCTGAGCAGACCTAAGGAGCTCTGTGATAAGCTATAAGCTAGAAACATGGCCATGTAAAAATCCAAAAGTTGACCCTCCAAGTAAGGGCTTACTAGACCTAAAGATCTTTTTCTCTCCAAGCGATGGATGTCACCAGTTGCCCCATCCCAACTTACCAGCAGCCAACAGATGGGCCTCTGGATTCTCACAGATTGGCCCAGAGGAAGAACAGGCCTGAACACCAGGCTATCCAGCAGTTCCATGGCTCATTACTGTGACCCAAAATGCTCCTGTCTATGTATCTCTGAGTGCTGGGCTAACGTGAATCCATTCTTAAGACAATAAGCTGGCCCTATCCACAGAAGCCACCCAGTGTCTAAGCCTGAGGAGATTCCCCTGCTCCCCAAGCCCTGAAGTGAACCACCAGGAAGCCTCTGCAGACCAGAAGCCAACTTGCCATACACCTTGTTTCAAAATTCAGCAATAAGCCTGGAATGGTAACATGAATTTGGAGAGTGACCTCCTGCTCTTGCACTGAGGTGAAACTGCCCTCCACTGGCTTCCTGCAGCAGAGAAGGGGCACCCAAACTCATTGATCTGTGGTGTCCAGTAAGAGAGTTACAACAGAAATTTAACTGCCGCGCTAGTTCCTAGGGAACAAGGACTCTCCTGCCACAGCTCTGATCCTGGGGAAAAGCACAAAGACAGCTAGCTTCAGTGAGACATCTAAACACAAAGGGAGGCCTGTGCTTTCAGCAAACTTCTAATCTTACCAAGGAAAAACAGTGCTGGAATGCCAAGTTACCCACTCTCACTTTGAGTTACATCAGGAATTTAAATATCTATATATATTTTTTTTTATTAATAAAGGCACCTAAAATTCTACCCCATAGTTGTTAGTTGCAACATGATTTTCTTAGAAAGACTCATAAAGAGGAAGAGAATGGAAATCTGAAATTTGATATCTGTAAATTTAAAGGTTGTTAACAACCTATTCTAGAAGTTAATTTTAAGTTCATTTTTTTAATCCTTGAGGCATTTTTCCAAAACAAAATGCAATAATGAAGGTGATGGTCTCAGAACAGCCTACAGGAATCCATCCACCTCTGAAGACAACTGGGGCTTCAGTGGTTTCTTTCATTCTTTTCCCCACCAATGAAGTCACAGTTTTATACACAATTTCCTGCCAAAAGATACAAAGGACTTTTAAATAGAATTTGGCAAGCCAGAAGGCATTTTTATGTCCATCCCCTATATCAGGAGCCAAGGACACCATAGGTCCAGAAGGGATTTCTCTTTCTTTAACCTCTTCCTGCCCTGGCTCCTCCAACTCCAAGACACTGAGAGCCACCACAGCCCAGCCAGTTTGTAGTCAAAGATTTCAAACACTGAGGCATAACAATTTGGGGTTAAGAAATAAATGCCAATCTCTTAGAAAATAGATGACATCACTTGAAACTAGATTTAAAAAATTCTTCAAAGGCTAGTATGCAACATTAGAAAGTGTTGCTTTTTTAAGACTATTTTTAAATTGACAAAATAACTGCACACATTATACTATCCCTAAGAAAAACTATGGCATTTAGCACCCTGCCCCTGAAACACTCCCTTTGTGTTCCCAAGACTCTTGCCAAATCGAGGGGACACTGCAAACAGACAGGGACAGGACTTCCCAGATAAATATCATCTGAGGGACACTGAGAACTGGGCAAATGTACTATCTGTAGAACCTACCTTCCTGCCCATATGCTAAGTCCGTGAAATACTGGTCATAGATGATGGAACAAGGCAATGATGTCACTGCTTATGTAGTTCAATCTATAAAACCCCTGGGTACAATCAGAGCACCAATAAGTGCTGTAGTCCAGCCAGCTGCCAACAGACACTCGGAATACTTTCTGGTGAATGCTTGTTCAGCCCACTACCACTGGACCTCCCAAAGGGTGCTGCTGTTAAGTATACACTTCTCACAGACTTGCTGGGTGACACCTGTTGTTATGGTTTGTGTCTGGATGTCCCCCCAAAGCCTCATGCAGTCATGGGGTGGGCTTTTAGAATTTATGATTGATCCATGATCCATCGCTGGGATTATGCATGTGAGTGCTACACCCACCCTGGGGTGGATAGTTTGCATATGTAAGGGAGAGCAAGAGCCTGCTTGCTGCCACTCCTCCCTTTTTGCTCTTGTTGCTTTTGCTGTTTTCTGCCACCATGAACAATTGCCCTCTGCTATGTGCCACTCTGCCTTGGAGCCAGCTGAGTATGGACTGAAACCTCTACAAACCGTAAGCTAAATAAACCTTTCCTTCCTTAATTTTGGGGGTCAGATATTTTGTCTCAGCAACAAGAGAAAAGTCCCAGCCAGTGCTGTTGTTGAGTGTGCACGCCTTCTGCAATTTTCCTGAATGGGGCTACTGCTGAGTATGCACCCTTTGTGCACCTTCCAAGTGGAGCTGTTGGACTCCTACCTGCTTCTCCTGGATCTCCTTCCCTGTTGGCATCAATTAACTCTATCCTTGCTGATAATACCCGTTAGCAAACCTTAAACTTTGTCTCTCAAAAGCTGACTCTGAGTACTTTTTTCAGTCTCTCAGCAACCTACTCCACTGTCCCAGGACCCCCGCTGCGGACAACATTCTTGAGGTATAATCTGATAATCTGACACATGTGTGCAATGTGTAATGATCAAACCAGAAGAAAGAGTTGCCTTTGAATAAGGCTGCTTCACGGTGCATGACACATAGCTGGTGCTCATTATCATTTGTGAAGAGGAATGAACTTCAGGACTAGGGAAGCAACAACAGGACATCTGGTACCTGCAACACTTGAGGGTTTTCCTAAAAACCTTGTGCTAAAGGAGGACTTGCGGGGATGGTGGCATGGTCTTGAATTACACAAAGAGCAGTAAGAGGCTCAAGATACGTAGAATAGTGGAATATGCTTAATTAGCTGCACTCCATTTAAGAGCTACCTCAACTGCATCCTAAAAAGACTCACATCCTGCTTTGGCTCAGAGAATTCAAGCTGTATCTGAGGAAATGGAATTTTCACTGCCATAAGAAACCCTTCTCCATAGGCTCTGTGTGCATTTGGGGAAGATCACTCCAAAAATCCTCTAACTCAGAACTGTATCTCACAGTGTTGGGGTTTGAGAAGTGGTGTATATTGTATTCCAGCACTAGGGAGGCTTCAAGGCTAACCTGGGCTACAGAGGGAGGCCTGCACTCCAAAAAAAAAAAACAAGACAAACAATGCTTCTTTCTTCCTAGATTTAAATTTTTTATTGTACCACGTCAAAGTTGTGTAAGTACAGATTTCACAAAAGGCACAGTCCTCACGTCGCATGCCTTAGAGTCACATGTCAAGATACACTAATCTCGAGCCCTATCACAGAGCCAGATTCCCAGAGACAGGGGCTGGCAAAGAGGCATATTTAATAAGCTCCCCAGGCAACTCATCTTCACATTAAAGTTTAAAAACTTTATAATACAAAGAACCAGAATATGAAGAGAAATAGCCAGGGTTTCTTTGCATGCTAGAGACATGTACAAGCCCTGTTGGCTCTCTTGGGCTTCCAATAAAAAACTTTAAAATGGAGGAAAAATACCTAATTCATCATAGTTACTGAGTCAGATGAATATACACTTAAACTTACTTAGAAGGATAAAAGAATGAACAAATACTATTCAACATATGTAGTGAAAGGCTAGGGACATAGCTCAGTAGCAAAGTAACTTGCATGATATGCACAAAGCTCTGGGTTCAGTCCCTAGCACTGCCAAAACAAACCCTATCACTGGGCAATAAGATGAAAAACAAAAAGTTAGAAAACCAAAACATACATATCTCTGCACAATAAAATGAATTCAGGGCCGTAATAGCAACATGTGTACAAAAAGTCCTGTAAGTCTAGAGAGGAAGCTGTGATTAATGCTGTACTAGAAGGCCCAAAACTGTTACAGCAACAAACCAAACATGTATTCAGCAAGGCATATGATTAAAAAAGCTCTGCTGATATGTTCATCCTTGTCACACAGAGATCATATGAAATACAGAAGCCTTACAGAAAATTTACATCTTTATGCAAGCCATATCCAGACTCCAATCCTGTCACCAACACATAAAAAATAACACCTATTTATTATACACTGGGTGCTATAGCTGTGAACTTCCTTTGCTGTTTCAGAAAATTCCCACATTGCCACTCACACAGCCAAAAAAAGAGCTCTAGAAAGTGAAGGGAGCCTGAACTCAAGGGCAGACCTACAATCATGGCACATCTATCTTTTGTTAAAATGCCCATCCTTTTTAAAGAAGATTCTGTTATGGTCAGTCAGCTGAGGACCACAAGACACTCACCAAAGTTAAAGATCCCTTTGTCACACTGATCTGAAGGACATTTTAGGAGAATCATGACAAACAAATGCATTGCAGCACCTTGTTAGAGATATCTGTCAGGTAAGTGTTTACTCTTCTGTTTACTTGTGGTTCTGATTAATAATATGAATAATAATTAGCTAAACATTATTCAGTACTTACTCAAAGGTAGGCATTATGCTAAGATGTTTACACAGACTGTCTCATCAGGTAGATGCTGTCAACTACCCCATTTTACGATGAGAAAATGGAGGCACACAGGTTAAAAAAACTTAACCATCCCTCCATTCTGTCATTCTGTGGCCACACCCCTCACCTGATGTGACTTAGTCATGTCATAAGACTCCCTACCACGCAAGTATCTCAAAATTTCTACCCATAAAATTTCCTAAGTACACAAATGATATGCTAAGTACATAAATTTATGCTAATAAATTTTTAGGAATCTTAGAGTATCAGTTTTTATTTACCAAAAATGCATAACAGGGTTTTCTATCTAATAAATTTTCTGGAATCCCTCCCAGTACCATTTTTCTAACTCATGTACATATGTGCTTAACCCCCTGCTGTGTGCCAGGCACAGGGGTTAAAGAAATGCTCACCCTTCCCCACCTAGGCTCAGTCTCCTCACCTTCAGCTGTTTGACCTTCTCTTTTCAGCATCTGGACAGCTCCTACATATTTCTTCAGCTGGACCTTAAGCACCTCGTTTTCTCTGCAGGTACAAGAATGTTAAAAAAAAAAACATATTTAAAACTTGGCAAGTTAGGCGTGCAGAGGGGCAGAGGAGAGGTCTATGTAAAGAGAAGCACATGACGTGCATCTTATAAATATTAATATAGTCTCATATTTCAGAGATCATCACTGAAGAAAGCCATGTCACCAAGCCATGTTTGTGGAACACCTTTAAGAATTTTCCTTTCAGAATGGGACTAACTGGCCCCACTACCCACAAATTTGGAGCACTACCACCTGAGCTATGCTCAGGCTGTTTGAATCTAACAATCTTTTAAGTGTCTACTCAGTGTCAGGCCTTCTGCAATAGTATCTCAATTTTCAGAAACATATACCAGGCACTCACTGTGCATTTACCTAGGGAATATTTTTACCAACTATCACAGGTATTAAACACTATTTGCCAGGTATCATGTCAAATTCTTATACATCATCTCATTAACTCTTTCCCAGACACTGACACCTCTCCCATTTTATAGATGAGCAAACTAAGGCATATTAAAAAACACATCAGTGGACCAAATCCCCCATTCCAACCTTATATAAAATTATACCATAGAACACAGAACCCAGTCTAAAACAAGAGTCTGCCTCTTGACTCCACTTCCCAGACACGTTGGCTGAGGATGAAATATGAGGATGAAATATGAGCAAAACTATCATTTGTTGAGTATGTTACCATATAGCTTAGACTTTATATGACCACTGACTCATGCATGCATGCATTCATCCATCCTTCATTAAGAAGAAACATATAGGAGAGGAGATGAACAGATAAGGTCTCTGACCAAGGTCACCAATAAGACACAATGCCAAGACCTGAACCCTTGTGTCATTGTCCACCCCACCCCCAACTCCCCGCCACCCAGACCTACAAGAGCTTTTCTCTCTTTGGGACTTCAAACTTGATCTTTCACAAGCTACCCCGAAGAGAGCTGCCTCCCCTAAATTCTGTTTCTGCCCCTCCTTTCCACTTCAGTTCTTATGCTTGAGTTCCTTTAAACAAGCTAGAATCTTTCTTCATGAGTAAAAAAGCTCAAGACTGGGTTTCTTCTGTGGTTGTTTTTTAAAAGGGGGTGTGAAGGACTACCTGGACAGCTCCCCTTGAAAGAAAAGTATTTGGCCCCACCTCTGTGTATTGATATGCACAGAGCTGGCTAGGACTTTTCCTTATCTCCCCTCATTTGGCTTTAAGCAATGCAAATGGGTCTAGCCAAGGTGCTGACCTATAGTCTTTAAAGCAATAGGACAAGTCAGTGATGCCTCACCTGTAGCTCCCAAGTAGCATGTGTGAGCTAGGCGAAGAGACGCCACCCTGCCAACCTCTCGGTTGAGATTGAGCCTCAAGAAAAGAGGTTATGATGTCTCAGGACATGAAGATAACACATCAAAGCTGAAGCACTGACCACAAAACATTACATACTCCCTCAAACTGTTATGCAGATTACACTTTCCGCAGCTCTTGGGTGCTCTCTCTCTCTCTCTTGCTCCATATTGCAGAGAACTATCCTCCTACCTAGCCTGGCTCACAGAGTTTATGTACTTACTTCCCACCAGTCTCACAGTGACTCATCTCCAAGCCACTTCCCTCTTCATGAATTAATAAAGCCTGGGTTCAGCCCTGGGTCAAGGCCTTTGTTCCAGTTAGCCATTGTTCTAACTGGACTTAGGACTCCTTGGCTCCCACAACTACAAATATGCATTAGTGTCTTTATTCTTGCCCTGGGTTGCACTGGAAGTGGTCGACTGGAACGCCAGTAACTTTCCCCTGGGATTACAAATATAAACTTCACCAGACCATGAAGAGGTCCAGGAAGGGCTTAGGGGTTGGGGGGTTGTCACTGCAAAATAAGCAGAACGTAAGTAAAAATCAGCAAAACCTCAATGCCTTTAAATAAATCTCTAATGGATTTTGATATCCATCCTATCACATTCCTCTCTAAGTACATGTTATAGTTTGGCTAGATGTCCCCCCAAAGGCTCATGCAGTCAGAGGCAGCTGGATCTAGGGTGTGTGATTACTAAATTAGCCTACCGATTAGTTTGGCATAGTTCTACTGGGATCAAGGATGTGATGCTAGGATTAAGAGTGTTATATTTAAGGGTGTAAGTGCTACCTGCCCTAAAAGTGGGTAGCCTGGATAAGATAGAAGGAACAGAAAAAGGCTTCTCAGTCAATTGCTCCCTTTTATTGTTTTTTGCCTGCCATGGACTGTTTCCCCTCTGCCATGCAACACAGCCATGGAGCCAGCCAAATACGGACTGGAACTTCTACAAACTGTGAACCGAATCCTTTCCTCTTTTCACTTTGGACATTGGGTATTTTGTCTCAGCAAGAAGAAAAGTAACTGAGACAGTACACACATACAATCTAAATATAATTTTCCATAGATGAATCATCTTTCACACCCTTTAAAACTTTTAGTTTGTTTGGGATCTTATTCCCTAATTTACTGTTCCACTCACCCCTTCCCCACAAGAACCAAGTGCAAAAGTCTGGTAAGTACATGTCATGCCTTATTTTACAAAGTAGGATCATATTATAAATTCTTCTGCAACTAAGTTGTCTCATTTAACAATTCACCACAGAGAGCCACTAAGTCAGTCTACTAATGGATAGACTTATCATTCCTTGGTATACATAAGCAACACATTTACTTAGCTGAAAAACATGGGGAAAGGAGGCTTGGGACTCAATATTTTGTCTATTTTCAGTGCCCCTGACTATACCTCAGCCTTCAAAAGCAGTATTTTCTTTGTATTTTTGCTTTTCTGCACTATATTATGGAAGAAACAGCATCAGTATCAAATGCAGGTACCACTATATACTTAGGTATCACCTGAGCACTCTACTTTCATCTTGGAACATTTAGAGAAAGTAAACCATAAAGGAGCCCCTTCCTCCTAAACAGCCTTTCGTGGACATTTCTATCAGTGTCTGCACTATTTGTCATCTGTGATACAAACAGCAAATGTTTGAAACTAAACAACAGGTCCTAAAAAGATTGTGGGGGCGGGGGGTCTTTCTCCAATGTGCAAAGATTATATAGCATGTTTACTCAAAAACCTTTAACTAGAACCTCATCACCCATCCCAACCTGCTTCCAATTATATGTGAATTCAAGTCACATAATATCTCAACATTACAGAAAGAGAGCAACTTATATACTTTTCTATATGGCATAACTTTAGCCAGAGTTCCCTAGAGAACATTTTTTCAAGAGGTACAATAGGCAGGCTCCACTTAGACCAGCTGCCAAGTGCATTGTGTCAGTGCTTGGCCGCTGTCTCTCATCTCATTTGTTCTCAGCAGACAGGCCAGGCTTCTGCTTCCTTGTTCATCTTCAACTCTGTGGCCAGCACTAAAACATTTCAGGGAGCTGCTTTTCTTTTAGTTTGAATCAATCTTTCAATAGTGTGTTAAGAGTCCATCTAAAAATCGTACCTAATGCAATACCAAGAACTGTAACATAATTGTGATTTCTATCAAAATGATGAGAGACTGGAGTGAATACATCAAACCACTGGATGGACACCTTACATCCAGGAGGAGCTATACATCCCCCCTACAACCGATTTTGTTCCAATGAATCTGTTTCCTTTTATGGGAAATTAACACTTTCAGATATCTCGAAGTCCCTCTTGAATAAAACTCAAACACTTGGCTAGTCACTGACCACTCCAACAGGCACTAAGCTTCAGACCACTAGAAAGGACCAGGTCCTTTTTGGTATTTAATTTATATTTTGAAGAAATACACATTTATAGGAAATTACAAAGATGATAACATGAGGTTTTATATACTTGAGTCCAGTTTCTCCCAATGGTCACATAGTACAGGGCAATGTTACAACCAAAATACCAACATGAGTACTATACTGGTTCCACTACTGTAACTGATGCTCATAATAATCCCTTGCCACAGTGTGTCTAGGATCATATATAGACTTCAATGATCACAGCAGTCAAACAGGCTAGGCCAAAGAGTGAAATAAATCAAGGAAGAGACTTAGGAATCAGCAAACTAGACAGTTCTTATCTCTCACCATAGCTTGGCTTTTTAATGCTTCCCCCCAAATCTTGATGCTGTGGGGAAGTGATGGAAACTTTAAAAGGTGGGTCCTAGTGAGAAGTCTTGCCCACTGGGTAGTGCCCTGGGAAGTGCCCTTACTGAGACCTAAGCACCTTTTCACCCCATAGCCCTGAGGTGAGTGGCTCTGCTCATCATGCACTACCAACCAATATGGGCTGCCTTGCCAGAGGCCCAAAAGCAAGAGGCCAGCCACAAGTACAGTAAAACCTCCAAAACTTCAGCCATAATTAACCATTTTCTTTATAAGATGACTATCTTAGGTATTTGTTATACTAACAGAAAGCTGACTAACATCTGCCTCATGTCAATTTTTTTGTAATTTAGCCTATTACTAGCCCAAGAAAATAACTCCTAGACTTTGGATGATTCATTTGCAACAAGGTAACAAGAGTTTAATTTGTAGACAGAGAAACTATGTAGAATTTATCATTCTTATCATTACTTAGATCTCTGTCAAAATTATCAACTAAAAATGCCTTTTTACTTGACACTTGATGAGTTTAATGGAACTGACCAATCCATTAAATGTTCCCTAAGTATGAAAGCCTTCAGAAACTCTCTGAGTTTGTGTGAGAGGTAGAGGAATGGCTGAGGGCCACTACTATAGGGACCTTCTACCCCAGCATAAGTCTCATCACCAGTAAGGCTATCTAAAATGCTAAGGACAGAAGTGCCCTCACATTTTTTTAAGAGCTTAGAATATTTACAGATATATATTGGATATTTTCAGGATGTGACCCAAGTATAAATATGAATTGCATTTATGTTTCATATGTACCTTATACATATAGCCTGAAGGTAGTTTTTTAATAATATTTTTAGTGGACCAATGCTTTTATTTTACCATACATGGAATTGAAGCCAAGGGTGCTCTAACACTAGTCTACATCTCCAGTTCTTTTTATTTTTTTACTTTGACACACATTCTCACTAAGTTTCCAAGGCTGACCTTGAATTTGTAATTCTCCTGCTTCAACCTCCTGAACAGCTGGGATTAGAGCACCCACCTGGATGTGTACCTGTTTTGACTGCCACCCATAACATAAGTCAGGTGTGGAATTTTCCATTTGTAGTTGTTAAAGTTTAGATCTGCACTGTGCCCCAAATGTCTCACATTTGGAAGGAGGGCCTGCTTAGAAAGAGCAAGTCCCTGCAGGTGTAACTTGGAAGGGTGTATTCTCATCCCCAGCTCCTCACTTCACTCTCTGCCTCCTGACCACCAGGTAGTGAAAAGCTTTCCTTCATTAGGGCCCTCTACCATCCTGCCTTGGAGATGGCCAAATATGGACTGAACCCACTGAAAACTGTGAACCAAAATAAACTTCTCCTCCTTGAAGTTGTGGTGTAACAACTTTCTCAACAATGGAAAAGTACCTAATATAGTGGTGTCATGTCAGTGCTCAAAAAATTTCCAAATTTTGGGGCATTTCAGACTCAGTGAACCATAAGCAAGAATTGTTTTAGGACAGTTCAACAAAATGACCCCAGTCAAACCCAGTTTGTTTAGCCTTCTATAAGAAACAAACCTCCATTTTGCTGCATTCCTGTCTAAATTCAGTGCCATGAGAAATCACAGAACAATAGGCTACTTAAGGTATCCTTCCTGAGGTTCTAATTTAACTGTAGAATCAAAAACCAGATTATATTCAATTCTAGGTTCAATTGTTTTATTTAATTTCAATTCTTTGAAAATTAATTGCTTATCTTTAGAGCATGTCTTTAAAATCACATGGTCAAGTCCTAAAACCAATATCACACTTAAAAAAATTAACCAAATATCATCAAGCACGGAGTGAATATAGCCATACAACTGAATTTAATCTCTACTAAACTCTGCAGAGCTGACCACAACCTAAGGCAGTCCCTTTTTCTTAGCACAAGAGGGCTATCGTGCTGGCTACAAAAAGGCATTGATTCATTCCCATTCATGTAGCAAGTATTTATTCAATACCAGGCAATGATCTAGGTGCTGGAAATATATCAATATACAAAAATAACAAAATTATCTAGCCTCATGGAGCTCTATTTCTTTCCCAATTTTTTAATTTTACTTTTCTGTTTGAATAGATATAGGATACAACATTTAAAAAGTAAAGTATGCAATATGACAAATATTGTTAATTTCCTATCATATTGTTTTGAAATTCTGTATCTTTTTTTTATTCAGATAAAAAATTTTAAAGTATTAAAAAAAAGTAAAGTGAGATTCTCTTCCACTTTCAGCCACCAAATCAGAATATCACAGTAGACCATCTCCCAAGAGGTAACTCTACTCTGCATTTTAGATTATCTAGCTAGTTTGCCAGGGGTATGCTGGTTTTTTAACTTTATGAACATTAAAAATACACAGAAAATGAGGCTAAACAGTATCATATGTACCTCCTATACAGGTCTTCAACTCAGCCACTCTTGTTTCCTTTCCATCCTCACCCACTAATGCCCCCTTCCATGGCCTCATATCATTCTGAAGTAAATTCCAGACCTAGAATATCATCCATAGAATTGAAAGGATATACTTCTAAATAGGAAGGAATCCTTTCACAAGCCAACTCCTAAAGCCAGTATTACTTTAAAAATTAAACAAACATCATCAAATATCCAGTCAATGTCCCTGACTGTCTCAACTTTTTTTTTTTTTTTTGAGTTTGTTCAAATCTGTATGAGAGTGCAACTCTTGGTAGGCTTTTACTTAGGAAAACTGATTCCTTTATAGAGTTAAAACAGAAAGCAAGGTGAGTAGCTCTGAAGTTGCGTATATGCATCTAGGCACAAATACCAGGCTTGCCCAGCCTAGCTGTGAGCCATGGGCCCACAGGTGAGAAAACCACAGGTGAGAAAAAGGAAGAATGAAGGCCTATGACCATTAGAAATCATAGATGTACAGTGCTTTGAGAAGTACTCAATGCACAAGGCACTCAATTAATAGTAATTTCTCTTATTCTTTATATTTTTTAAAGAGAATTTAAAAAAAGAATAATACCAAAATGCCAACAACACAGACAAAAACAAAAAAAGCAAACAATAAGAATGATACAGGGTTTCTGAACAAAATGATAAGGATTAACAGTGGTTGTTATATTACATATTTTTATCTTCATTGAAGTTAGTTAGATTACCAGATGTTGGAATACAAGACTAATTAAACCATTAAAGAGAATAAAAAATAAAAACAAAAAATTATAAATGATACAGAGTTTCACCAAACAAGATGACAGAAATTCAACGATGGTTGTTATGTTAGATATCGTTGTCTTCAAATTAGTTGTTCCGATTACCAGATATAAGCATGCAAAATTGGTCTACATAAATAAATAAAGTCTTCACTGTTCCTTTCAATAAACCATTAGACATCAGCAGTGCAATTTTCCCAGCCATCCTTCTGTGTATATATATTCCCTTCTTTCTTTCTTTCTTTTTCTCCTTTCCCTAATCCCAGTTGTTTTCTCTTTTGAGCAATTCCTTTCCCTTTCCCAATATCTATTGTATGTTTTGGGTTCTACTTACTCTTTCATGTTCTTACACTAAGGAGACAACATGATGTCCACACATGTGGGTCCGATGTATGTCACTTATGAGTATGATCTCTATTTGCATCCATTTACCTGTAAAAGCCTCAAGTTTATCTGTTTTTACAGCTAACTAAATACTCAACTGTGTAAAAATACATCTTTTTTATCCATTCTTCAGTTGATGGACTTTGAGTTGTTTCCAAGATTTAGCTATGACAAATTGTGCTGCTATAAATACGAATGCACATATATCACTGTGGTATAATGTCTTTAATTCTTCTGAGAAAATACCCATAAGGGGAATAGCTAGGTCAAGTGGGACCTCCAAGTCTAGTTTTGTGAGAAATCTCCACAGATTTCCACAGTGGTTTCACCAATCTACACTCCCACCAGCAGTGGAGAAGGATTCCTTTTTCCCAACAGCCTCTCCAGCATTTGTTGTTGGTTGATTTCTTAATGATAGCTATTCGTTCTGGAGTGAGATGGAATCTCAATGTTGTTTTAATTTGCATTTCTCAAATTACCAATGATGTTGAACATATTTCACATATTTATTTGCCATTAGTATTTCTTCACCTCAGAAGTGTGTATTCATCTCAGATGCCCATCTTTGGATTGGGTCTTTGAATTTCATTGGTCTGATTTTTAAAAATTCTTTATATGATCTAGACAGAAGTCTTTTGTCTGAGGGGCAGTTGACTAAATCTTTTTTCCCAATTTCTGCTATTTCTTTTTACTCTGTTGGTGATTTCTTTTGATGTGCAAAAACTTTTCAATAGATGAGATGCTAGTTGTTGATTTTTTGAACTATTTCCCATGCAGCTTGGTTTTTGTTCATGAACTCTCTGCCTACCCCTGTGTCTTCAAGATTTATACCTACTTTCTCATCCAGTAGATTTAGTGTTTCTGGTTTAATATTTAGATCTTTGATCCATTTCGACTTTAGTTTAGTGCATAGTCATAGACTTGGGTCTAGTTTTAGTCTTTGGCATGTGGAGAGCCAGTTTTTGCAGCACCATTTATTAAAGAGGCTACCTTTCTTCCAGTGAACATGTTTGGCCCTTTTGTCAAAGATGAGGTAACTGGGTGTGTTGGTAGTTATGTCTGCATCTTCTAATCTGTTCAACTGATCTTCAGGTCTCTTTTTTTGCCAGTACCATGCTGATTTTATCACAGTAGCTTTGCAGTATAATTTCAAGTCAAGGATTATGATGCCTCCTCCCTTGTTTTTGTTGCCCAGGATTGCTTTTGCTATTCTAGGCTGCTTCTAGTTCTAAATGAATTTTAGAAATGTCTTCTCTAGATCTGTGAGGTATACTAATGGTATTTTAATTGGGATTCCACTGAATCTGTACAACAATTTTGGGAGTATGGCCATTTTCACAATGTTGGTTCTTCCTATCCATGAGCACAGAATATCTTTCCATTTTCTGAAATCCTCTTCAATCTCTTTTTTCAGAGTACTTTAATTGTCTCTGTATAGATGTTTTACTTCCTTTGTTAGACTGATTCCTAAGTATTTCATTTTTTTACATGCTATTATGAAAGGTGTGGTTTCCCTAATTTCTCTCTTAGTCCATTTGTTGTGTACAGGAATGCAACTGAGTTTTGTTTGTTGACTTTGTATCCAGCTATGCTACTGAATTTAGTTATCAAATCTATAAGCCTTTTGGGGGAGTTTTTAGGGTCTTCTATGTACAGTACCATGTAATCTGAGAATAATGATAATTTCACTTCTTCCTTTCCTATTCATATTCCTTTTATTTCTCTCTCTTGTCCAATTCCTTATTGAATAAGAGTGCTGACAGTGGACATCCTTGTCTTGCTCCTGATTTTAAGGTGAAAGCTTTCAATTTTTGACCATTTAGAATGATGTTATCTGTTGGCTTGTCATAGATGGCTTTCATCAGGTTGAGGTAAAGACCATCTATTCCTATTTTCTCTAGGGTTTTTATCATGAATGACTGTTGTACTTTATCAAAAGCTTTTTCTGCATCTACTGAGATGATCATGTGATTTTTTTCTTCTGCTTCTGTTAATATGGTGTATTACATTAATTGGTTTGCATATATTGAACCATCCCTGCATTCCTTGAATGAATCCCACTTGGTCATGGTATATAATCTTCTTGATGTGTTGCATTCCATTTGTTAATATTTTATTGAGAATTTTTGCATCTATACTTATCAGGGAGATTGGCCTGTAGTTCTCTTCTTTGGTTGGGTCTTTCTCTGGTTTCGGTATCAGGGTAACACTTGCCTCCATTCACTTGTTAGTGAATTGGGGAGAATTCCTTCCCTTTCAATTTTATTAAAGAATTTGGAAGAATTGGCAGTAAATCTTCTCTAAATTTCTTGTAGAATTCAGCTGTGAATCCATCAGGACCTGGACTTTTCTTTGTTGGCAAATTTTTTATTACATTTTCAATTTCACTGTCTGATATTGTTATTCAGGATTTTTACGTCTTCTTCATTCAGCTTTGGTAATTTATATGTATCTAGGAATTGGTCCATTTCCCCTGTGTTTTCCATCCTATGAGAGTAAAGATTTTCAAAGAAGGTATTAATAATCTTCTGAATTTCTACAGGACCTGTAGTGATTTCATCACTTTCATTCCTTATTGCATGAATTTCAGGTTTTTCTTTCCTTTTCTTTTCAGAAGGTTGGCTAGAGCTTTATCAATTTCATTTATTCTTTCAAAGAACCAACTCTTTGATTTATTAATTCTTTGTATTGTTTTCTTAGTCTCTATTGCATTAATTTCTGCCCTGAGCTTTATAATTTCCTGCCTTCTTTGGGGTTTGGGCTTGACTTGCTCTTCTTTTTCTAGAAGCTTGAGGTGTAGCATAAGATTGTTTACTTGTGCTTGTTCTGTTTTCCTGATGTGGGAATTCACTGCTATAAATTTCCCTCTGAGGACTGCTTTTATTGCATCACACCGTAAGTTATAGGTTACTGCATTTTTTTTCAATTATAAATAGTGTTTAATTTCTTCTTGAATTTCATCTAAAACCCACTGGTTGCTCAGGAGGGTGTTATTTAATTTCCATGTGTTTATGGAGGTTTTATGGTTTCTTTTGTTGTTAATTTCCAATTTCATTGCACTATAGTCTGATAGCATGTATGGATAATTTCAATTCTTTTGCATTTATTTAAGCATGTTCTATGTGCTAGCACATCATCTATTTTAAAGAATGTCCTATGTGCAGCTGAGAAGAATGTGTACTCTGATGTTCTTGGATGGAACATTCTGTAAAGATCTACTAAGTCTGTTGGTTCACAAGTTTGGTTTAGTTCTGTTATCTCTTTGCTAATTTTTTGTCTAATTGATCCATCTCTTTGTGACAATGGGGTGTTAAAGTCCCCTGTTATGACTGTGTTGCTGTTTATTTCATTTTTCATGTATGTTAAAATTTCTCTTATAGACTTGGGTGCTCCTGTATTTGGTGCATAGATGTTTATGATTGTTATCTCTTCCTCTTGAAGATTTCCCCTAACAAGTATGTGGTGACCTTCTTTATCTCTTTTGATCATTCTTGGTTTGAAATTCACATTTTCTGCAAACAGAATAGCTACACCCACTTTTTTTTAGGTTCTTGTTGCATGGAATATCGTTCTCCATCCTTTGATTTTCAGTTTATGAATTTCCTTTTGAGTTAAATGTGTTTCTTGCATACAGCATATAGTTGGATTTTGTTTCTTGATCCACTCTACTACTCTGCTTCTTTTGGCTGGTAAGTTGAGACCATTTACATTAATAGTATAACTGATATGTATTAGCTTATCTTTGTCATGTTATTTTTCTGTTGTTAGTTCCTTCTTTTTCTCTCTGTTTCGTTGCTTGCTCTGCCTGGTGGTTCCTTTCTGTTGTTGTTCTTGAAGTTGTGGTCATTTTTATCTCTTTCTAGAATATCTTTTAGTACTCTGTGTAAGATTGGTTTGGCACTCCTGAATTTCTTCAGTTATTCTTTATTGTGGAAATATTTTTTTCTCCATTAATTTTGAATGATAGTTTCACAAGGTACATCAATCTGGGTTGGAAGTTGCTTTCTTTCAGTACCTGAAATACTTCACTCCAAGCTCTTTTTGACTTGATGGTTTGTGTTGAGAAATCTGCTGTGATGCTGATGGGCTTTCCTTTATAGGTGATCTGTTTCTTTTCTCTAACAGCTTTTAACATTCTGTTCTTTTGCTGAATTTCTGGGATCCTGATCACTATATGTCTGGGTGTAGATTTACTTCAGTTACGGCTAATTGCAGTTCTATATGCCTCACTTAACTGTATGTCTAATTCTTTTTCCATGCTTGGGAAATTTTCTGCTATTATTTCTGTAAATAAAAATTCTTTTTACGTCATTTGTGTTGACACCTGTGCTGTTTCACTGACACCTATTAATCTTATATTGTTTTTCTTTGCTTTGTCTTGCAGTTGTTGAATTGTTATGTCCTGATTCCTTGTTATTTTTAAGAGATCCCTCCTTTCACGATCGTTAGTGGCAATGCTGTCTTCAAGGTCTGAAAGTCTATCTTCAGCTTCATTCAAGCAGTTTTGCCAGCTTTCAATGGAATTTTTAATTTCCTGGATATCCATTTGAATCTGTTTCATGCATTCTAGTTCTTTCCTATATTGTTCATTCAAGGTTTACATGATTTTTCTATGCTCCTCTATTGTCTTTTTCTGTCTTCTTTGGATATACTGAGTAATTCTTTCATTACTGTTTCATTTCTTTTTTTTACCTGAGAGATTATTTCTGATCTGATGTCTTCTATGGCCTGATGGAGTCATTTCATTATTTCACTTGCCATCATTTCAGAAATTTCAGGTATATGACTTCTAAGCTCTTCTGTGTCATGTCTCCTGGGTCTAAGATTGCATTTTTTTCCTTCGTTTTGTCATTTTTGAAGATCTAGAGTTTCCCTAGAGATCAGCCTCACTCCCATGATGGTGTGGGAGTGATGGAGTGAGGATCTGATGGTCCCCGGTGTTCAGCGTGGCTCCTGTGATGGTTTGTGGGGGCAAGGTGTAGTTGCAGATGCTCCCAAAGCTTTCTGGCATTCAGTTGGCTGCTAGGTCAGGAGATAGGGGCATGGGAGGCTCACTGCGGTTCCTGAAGCTGCCTGGGGTTCAGCCCAGCTTCCACAAGGGGTGGGGGGCACAGGTTGTGGTCACTGAAGCTTCAGACATTGCCCAGGACCCAGCCCAGTTCCCACACTGGTGGGGTAGGGATGAGGGCACAGTCACCAAGGCCACTGACACTATCTGGGTTCAGCTCAGCTCCCGTGGAGATGCAGTGGGTGCAGGGAGAGGCCTCTGAGGCTCTACAATGTGTCCATGGCTCTGCCTGCCTCACACACTGTTGGGGAAGGTGCAGAGGCGGCTCACCAGGGTTCCTAAAGATGTCCAGGGTTCAGCCCAATTCCCACGGGAATGCAAGGGATGCAGAGAGTGACCACCAATGCCCCAGAAGGTGTCCAGGGCTCCACCTGCCTTGCACACTGGTTGGGGAGGGGTGGAGGTGGCTCACCGGAGTTCCTAAAGATGTCTCTTATTCTTTAGGGATACAATAGGCTTAAATCACACCAACTTTGGGCTTGTGACATGGGCTTTGTCTTTAAACTGTTTGTTTTTCCCAAGATACTCAAAATTTGGATTGTGCTTTTACAGGCAGCCTGTATTACCCTGATGGTGGTTCTGTTAAGGAGGATTATGTGCAGAAGGCATAAGATTATACGGAATGGGTTAGAACTCTGTCCTCCTGGGGTTTTCTGTCTTTATTGGGAGAGAAAAGAGTCAGCATGTAACTGAGAGCAGAAAATCCAACTAGAGAATGCCACATAGAAAACAAGGAATATCTAGTACCAGAAAAAGCTGGGTTAAAATATTAGCTCCAGGCCTGACCAGCTCTCTATACGGCCTCAGTGATGATGGCAGTGGCGACCAACACCTCTCAACTCTTCCAAAATGCACATTGAGTATCAAATAATATCCCAAATGTTTCCATGGTACACAACTTCCAGAATATCTCAGTGATTCTGGTCATAACAACTAGGTCATACCAACTTCCTGAGGGTAGACTGAATTTGTTACTGTCATCTCTCGCGGTAGAATTAACAGGTCATCACTTCTGAGATCAGTTCATAGGGAAATATGGGACCCAAGACAGGGTTAGAATAAAAGACATGGCCCTTCTGTATCCACCCAACTCCTTCTTCTCTTGGAACCTTCCCTGCTATATTATCGCTGTGCCTGTTTAGCCCCTTGTGCTTAACTGCCTTACTTGATTCATTTCAGATCACATCAATGCTATGAAAATGCAGATGGTCCTCTAGATGGTGCCAACCACAAAGGTCCCTCCTTCCATCAGCTGCAGCCTACTAGGTTCACCTCCCTATGGAGGACATCATCATCCACTGCCTGAGCTAGGGACCCCCTCGAGGTAAAAGTAGCCAGGTGGTGGCCACCCTAATTCCAACATCAGTTAGATGATCATTTCCAGAAGGGGTAGGGAAAGATGGGACCCCCCCCAACATAGGGTTATAATAAAAGACATGGGCCCTTTTAGAGGAAAGGAAAATAAAAAGAGCCTCAGAAGCTAACAGCAGAGAGAGAGAAGATAACCTTGGGCTGGCTCTCAAAACTGCTCCCCTCACCTCTTGTGGTTTGAACATCCTGAACTGTTCCCAAACAGTGAGTAGTAATTACCCTGGTGCTGTACTGTATGATCTTGTGCCCTTAGCAGCAAGCCAACTAATCAATTAAGTGCAGACTTTCTGGGTGGGTAGAGATGGTCCCTATCCCATAAAACAGGACTTCTCCCTCATAGTCAGTGGTCACCCAGCTCTGGGCCCCCCACTCTCAGAAATGGTTTTGTGCTGCTTCTGCAATAAATTTACTTTCACTTTACTATAACAGATTTACCTTCACGCTGCACCATGACTTCTGACTCCTCCTCCTCTATCTATGCTGGGGAGAGAAGTAAGCCCCAGAAAGTTTGAGGGTGGGCTGGTGGCCCTATGATAGGCAGCTAAGTTATATAAAAATAGTATAGGCAGTCAGATAAGACTAGGCCATCAAAGGAGCCAGTGCAGAAGATAAGGTACCTTGTTCTTGCCAGCTGGCTTCCCCATTTGGTCCTGATTCAATCAATTTTACCTGAACAATTATACTCATAATCTTATTGGTTGACCATAGTTTTGTCCCACCTCATGCCCACCTTGCAATTTCCCATTTTTCCCCACCTTGGACCCACCTCACATTGTGGATCTGCTCTATAAAAATCCCTAGAAAAGGTAAGATCCTTAGCAAACCACTCAGGATCCCTTCTGTCTCTCTCTCAGACAGAAGCTTTCTTTCCCCAATAAATATATTCTGCATTAGTCCTAAAATACATGCTTCTCCATTAGTTAGCTCCACCAGCCCACCCTCAAACTTTCCAGGGCTTATTTCTCTCCCTAGCATAGATAGAGGAGGAGGAGTTAGAAGTCATGGTGCAGCATGAAGGTAAATCTATTACAGTAAAGTAATTCCTGCATTCTCCATTAGTCCTAAAATACATGCTTCGATTTTAGAGAACACAAACTTGTACCAGACATGTAGCAGGTTGGGAGTTTCTTTCCCCTATCTCAACCCCAGACCCACCAGATGCAACAAGTTATGAAAAGACTACGACATCTATCTTAGATACTCTGGCTTGTGAGCTCTTTTTTACACTGTTTCCATATGAACATACACAGGCAACCTATGGAGAGGGTCACTTAGCAAAGAGTAAAAGGCCTTCCAGCACCTATGTATGGGAGCCTGGAAGAAGACTCTCCAGTCCCAGTCAAACTCTGAAATGACTGTAAGCCCTGTCTAATACCTGAATACAACCTCCTGAGCCCCTGAGCCAGAAGCACCAGCTAAGCTATGCCCATACTCCAGAGCCATAGAGCTTATAAAAAGGAAGCAAAAATATTCTTTTGACCTGCCAAATTGAGAGTAACTTATTATGCAGCAACTGATCAGTACAGTTTTATACATATTAGTTCCTTTAATCTTCACAATAACCATATGAGGTATTTTACTCCCAATGTTGAGTCTAGGAGCAAAGAGGCAGGGTTTACAGAACAGTCAAATAACTTGCCCAAGTAACTAACCTTCTCTGACCCTCCATGCCCTTGATTGTCAAAGTGAAGGTAAAAGTCTGGGTAATTTCATATCTACCCAAATGTGCACATGAGAAATGTCCCCCTCTGGACTTCACTTTATCCCTAAACAATGGGAGAAAGATTGCTGCAGTCTTCAAAGATTGCTGCAAAAAGTACACAATTCATCCAACAAATACTTCTCTAAAACCTACCACACACCAGGGCCAGTGCTGGTTATATGGTAAACAACAAGGATGGAGGGGTAATAAGACAAAACAGTTCCTCGGCTTTAGGAAGGTGACATTTGCAAAGGTGAGGTAGTTTCAAATAACAATGCATATTGTGAAAAATAAACTCACGCATAGAGTGAAAGAGTGTTTTGCAAAGGGGAGTCTAAGGAGGCTTTTCTGGAAGGTGACAAGCAAGGCAAGACCTGAATGAGGTGAAGATATACCCACTTCCAAGTGGGGACAATGGTCTTGTATACACAAACCTCCCAGGAGACTTAAAATGCAGATTCTAATTCAGAGAGGCTGAGAGTCTGCAACTTAGCATCTATCACAATGTTCCCAGAATTTGACAGTATTAAGGTTCAGGTGAGAAAAGAGCCTCTAGGGAGGCTGGAGCAGGTCATGAATCATGACAATTCCTGGAGGCAGGACAAGGAGCACAGGTGTTATTCATGGCATAACAAGGGCAGCCAATGAAATGCCTTGTGTGAGGAAAACAGAGTCGAGGTGGGAAGAGGAGAACTAGCAGACCAGAAGGCCACGCTGCAGGCAAGAAATGATGGTAGCAAGGACTCAGAGGACTGGGGTGGTGGCCATAAGAAACAAAAGTAGGCAGATATTCATCTGTAGGATTCCCGAACACCTTGCCAACTTCCGCTTCAACTCCCACTCCCAAATATGCCTGCTGGCCACCCTGCAGTTTTCTTAAAAGCTTCTGGAAAGAAAGCAAATCATCAAGTAGGTGGTAAGTACCTCTCACACAGCTTCCAATGACTGCAATAATTAATGTTTGTAAGTCAAAGCAATTATGTCTGCCCCAATGTCAGAATAAACAGCCAGCAACTCCAGACACAACCACTCAAAGGATAATTACTCAAAACATAACTAAAAAACCTGTTACTGCACTTGGTAATTTACAGTCATCAAAATATTACAATAGGACACATCTACAGAAATTTTGGTTTCCCCAGCCAGGCAAAAGGTTAGCTTAAGGATGTATCCCCACAACCTAGACAGGCTTCTATTCAAGTCTAACATTTGAATAACCCTCACTTGTGTTCATCCTGGAAGAGAATGGTCAAGTCTTTTTATTTCTATTTAGTCCTCATAGCCATAAAGTAGTTCCTTGGTGTCCCCAGGATGAATTTCAAGACCCTCCAAGGATACCAAAATCATAGGTGCTCAGGCCCCTTATATAAAAAGACAGTACAAATATTAGCGTATGTCCTGCACACATACTACGGTATACTTCAAATCATCTCTAGATGATGTATGTAAAACCTAATACATGTAAATACTATGTAAATAATTGATCTGTGTATTGTTTAGGAAAGTGTGCACATGTTCAGAATAGACACAACCATCCTAGGTCTCTGTGGATATGGAATCCTGAAACACTAAAGGCCAACTATGTTACCATTGTCAGCATTCGACCAAATGAAGAAACAGAGACTCAGCATAGCTGGTGACTGGCCAAGGTCTCCTATAAGCTGAACTGAGATTGGTATCTAGGCACCTGCAAAGTCTGCTCCTTCCAATACTAGGCCACATTTTTCCAGATGTGGTCACAAGTCAGAGGATCTCCTTCAATGCAGTCAGCAGAGGAGCCTATTCACAAAGCAGATCTCCCCACATGCCCATTCTTCTCTGCCTAAACAGTTCAGCCCCGAGCCATTAGAGATCAGTTACTCAGAGGTGGATGGTTCAAATAACTGAATGTATTACAGACAACTGGGGCCATGCTTCTTTCTATTGGAGAAGAGAATGACAAATACAAACAGGAAAATGACAAATACAAACAGGAAAATGGGAGATCAACACAATAATGCTGGATCAGAATTTAAGGGATTACTGGGAACTAATGAGGATATCTCAAAAGGACACAGCAGGGTTCTCACTGGGTAAATCTGGAGCAATCTGAGCATCAAAACAGTGACAGTGATGGATTATGAGATACTAAGTAAAATAGAAATACATGAATCCATAAATTAATAAATGGAAAGTTTAATACATAACAGGATATTTATGGCTCTAAAACTTCAAAAAAAAAAAATCCTCCCCACAAAATTCTTATTTATGAAGGGGAAAGGACTAACTTCATAGTGGAGAAGACTAAAGTTAATATCATCAGGAATAGAACAAAGTGAAGTCATACACTCCCTGCTAGGATGCACTGAGAACATGTATCACCTCTGATATTCCTGCCCAAGATGCATGGATTGAATCTAATCACAAGGAAACATCAAACAAACCAAATGGAGGGACATTCGGCAAAATAAACTTGCTACAATCTTCAAAAATGTCAAGGTCACAAAACTCGAGGAGAAAGAGACTGTGCCTAAAAAAGACATGACAATTACATGCAATGGGTCATTCTGATCTCAGTCATTTTGCAAAATTGGACATTATTGGGACAACTGGTGAAAGCTAAGCATGATGTGAAGATTAGATGGGAGAAATGTGTCAGTGTTGATCTTTCTAATTTTGACTGTTGTATTGCGATCACAAAGAAAAATGTTTTGCTCGTAGGAAATACCCACTAACATATTCAGGGTGTGAATAAGAAAAGTAAAAAGCAGACCCTGAGGCTGCTCTCAGTGAATCACATTCCCTAGGTGGGACCTGGCATCTACATTTTAACAAGCCTCCAGCACAATTTTGGCCACACTAAAATTAGACCCTCACCTTTCTGTGCCTCCTGCCGGACCACAGTGACAACAAAGACCTAAACAAGAACAATAATGCTTTTGTTTGGAAAATAATGATGCTTTTCCATGTACAGAAAGCCACAGTACTTTTCTCTTCTTTCTAATAGTTTTCTTAAGTAAGACAGGGTCAACAGCCAGGGAACTCAAGTTTCAGAAATCCTAATTCCTCCTTGGCTTGACCTGTGTAGCATCTTATTTCTGATAGATTTTTTTTTTCCCTTTTGGATAAGGGGGAATACAAGCCTATAAAATACTTTAGTCTTTAGTGATCTCTCCGCTGCTCCATCCTTTCCCTATTTTTTTTTCTAAATCCTACCTCATTAGCCACCTGGTAATTCCACTCAGAAGAGCATGCTGGCCTCTACATTTCAAATCCAGAGCCAGGGAAATAGCCCAAACAACTCCAGCAACTCACAAAGGAAATTAATTGCAGATGATACACACACTCAAAACATTCTGCGCACAATAGGAAAATCACAGGGTTCCAGACACAATAGCTAGAATCGTACTTGTCATTTCACTCACTCAAAACTCACATAAAAGTTACTTCTAAGGGTATTTGTTTGCCAAAAAGCCAGCTCTCTATGTCATTAAAAAGTGTTCATTTTGAGATCAGACAGGCCCGATGTGAATACTCATTGTGTTTCTTTGTGATCTTGGACATGTAACTTACCTCGTCTGAGCCTCAGTTTAGCACTTGCAAAATAAGATGATAAAGGTACCTACTTCAGAAACTATGGAGAGACTTAACTGTCTATATATAAATAGAAATATACATTTATGTCTAGCATATGATAAGTACTAAACATTACTTATTATTTATTATCATCATTATTCAAAATTGAAAATCAGGGCTCCATTGTCATTATACTCCAAACCAAAGAGGTCTGTTTCCTCCTGGAGATCAAGGACTAGGGAAAAGCTTCGATTTCCAGGTCAACTATCACATACTGACTACCCAACAAACTCCTATGTATGGCTGACTCAATCTCAGCTCCTCAGAAAATGCTTCTCTGGTTTCCCCAGATTGGTTCAGGTTCCTCTATGGATGCAACATTTCCCAAACTAACTGGAAGTGAGGAAGCCACTTACTGAATTCACTTCCTTGGGAGCCAGCTCTGGATATACTAAGGTACCCACATGACAATTTACCTTTGGGTAAATGCAAATAGAATCACTGCCAGAGAGACATAAACAGAAGAATAGATGCCAAATTTTTTTTCCAAGAGGAAATAAACAAGAGGAGCAGATATGAAATGCCAAACTGTTTCCAATGGGCTCCAGAAGAATACAGAGTAAAGATGGTGCAGAGATTTCAGAGTTATAGGCTTACAGGGGCCAGGCGGATAACCCAAATAAGGAAAGGTTAGGGTGACACACAGTGTACATGCTTTCAAGTGAGTGGTCAGGCCCATGGTGAAGGAAAGCAGGTGCTCATCCACAGACAGTATCTACAACTCACACCAGACAATGGACACACAGACCTGAATCACCAGATCTGCAAACTTTTCAAGTGCAGCTGCAAGCCTGAAGTTCCATATGAAGCATCAAGATCTTTAAACATGGATCCATCATATTTAAAAACACCACACATACCAAATACAATATGAACCATAGCTTACTTGGAGCCACTGAGTTCTACGTCTCCTCCTGACTCTCATCTTCTGGCAGAAATCTTTGCCATCTGTGAGGTCAGAAGTCTACTTGGTAGTCAGTGTCTCTTTACTAGGCCAAGAAGAAACAGACTGAAAACCCTTGAGATCATGTCAAATGCACATAAGCTGCAGAGAACCATGAGGAAACAGCTGATAAACCCAAATTAAGGGAACTGGCCGAAGAGAAATGCAGAAAAAGTCAAAGTTGTGAAAAACAGAGAAGCTCTGGAAGCATACCACATTAAAAGATGGAAGCTAAAAAGACAGAACACACCAATGCAATGCCTGATCCTGGAACAGATCTTGGACCAAGCAGAGAAAAGTTGTAGAAGTGTAATTGGTGAAATCTGAATTTGGACTGTATATTATAATGCAGCATTAATATTTGATTATCTCACTTCTGTAATCACACTACAGTCATGTAAGGAAGTATCCTTGTTCTTAGAAAAATACATGTTTGAAAATTTAGGAGTAAACCATCATAACATTTGCTACCAACTCTTAAGTGGATCTGCAAATAGTTCCTATTGCTAAACAGAGACACAGACAAAAAGATAAATTTCATGAGCCAGTCATGGTAGCACATGCCTGTAATCCCAGCACTCAGGAGGCTGAGGCAGGACGATTGTTGCGAATTCAAGGACAGCCTGGACTACAAAATGAGCTCAAGACCAGCTCGAACTGCACAACAAAACCCTGTCTCAAAAAGACTAAAAAAGAAAAGAAAAGATAAATTTGTAAGACATTCTGGTGCACACCTATAATCATAGTACATGTGTCTTGGTTACTTTTTTCTCGTTGCTGGGACAAAATATCTGACGCCCAAAATTAAGGAAGGAAAGGTTGATTTTGCTTACAGTTTGTGGAGGTTTCAGTCCATATTTGGCAGATTACAAGGCAGAGTGGCACATGGCAGAGAGCTACAGCTCATAGTGGCAGAACACAGCAAAAGCAACAAGCATACACACAAGGGAGGAAATAGCCAGAAGCACCCTCTTCCTCTCCCTTACATATGCAAACTATCCACCCCAGGGTGGGTGTAGCTCTCACACCCATAATCAAACTCTAACAGCCTGCCCCATGGCCGCATGAGGCTTTTGGGGGACACCCAGACACAAACCATAACAACACGGGTGGCTGAGGCAAGAGAATCACAAATTCTGGGCCAGCCTGAACTACATAGGATGTTCCAGTCCAGAGAGGACTATAGAGAAAAAAAAAAAAAAAAAAATGAAGCCCCTCAACTATGGTAAAATATTAACAACTAGTGAATCCAAATAAAAGACAATAAGAATTATTTTACTGGGCCAGGAATGGTGGTGTACACCTACAATTCCAGCACTCGGGAGGCTGAGGCAGGAGGATCATTATGAGTTCACAGCCAGCCTGGGCTACAAAGTGAGCTCAAGACCAGCCTGAACTGCATAGTAAGACCCTGTCTCAAAAAAAAAAAAAAAAAAAGAATTGTTTTACTATCTTTGCAATTCTCCAGCAAATCTAAGATTACAGCAAAATAAAATGTTTAAAACAAGAGAGACAGACCCAGTCAGAAAGAAAAAGCTCCTAAAAGCAACAGCAAAGGGATTTATAACAATGGCCTAGAGTCCAGTGGTGGCAAACCTGTGGCACACATACTACAGCAAGCTGTCTGTTATCACTGAAAGTTTAAAAGGTTCACCATCACCAGCCTAGACTGTAGGGTTTAAAGGATGAACTGAACAGCTTGTAATTGGTAGAGAATAGCAAAGGAAACTTGCTTGATAAAAATAAATATTGTGTAATAGATATTAAGCAATACCTGGGAATAACAAAGCCCAGATATTATTATTTTGACAAATACAGTGGCTCATGGACATGAAGTTGTGACAACTCCAGCAGAACCACCAAGACAAAACCTAAATAACACTTTAAATAGCATTTAGGAACAAGGAAATACAATTACTATTATTATCTCCCAACATCCATATGAAGAGCAAGGAAAGGCCTAGAATGGGGACCCGTTTCTTTCAATAATGGGCATGGACTCTGTGGACTTTCCTCTGCCCTAGAGTCATTAAACCACATTTGGAGGGTTAAACATCCTGCATCTGAAAACCAAGTTAAAAACTCAATTTGGTTCTACAACAAGTCACAATAGTCTAATCAAATTTCAAGCCTTTCAAGACTATGGGAAGAAAACGTAGACTATGTAAGAAGAAAGAACAGAAAGGATAACTACAATAATTATCTTGTGTGACTTACATGTTTTTTGGCCCATTAGTCTGACTGCAAATCTGTGTTTGTAATTAACGTGATAAAGATTTATAAAAGAGATGAATATATCTGATGCTAGCCCCCCAAAAAAAACAGGGGTAGAAGAGGAGAAAATAATTCAGATGTATTATGTATTTTACATTCAATACCCAACAATGAATATAATTATTATGTATTGCAAATATGTACTAATAAAAAATTTTTTTAAAAAACTATAAAATACAGCCCTAGAGGCCAGTAGCAGACAGAAAAACAGAAAGGCCATGAAAGCAGGAAGACTCTCGTTGTGCACCAGAGCTGAGACCCACAGTCATCTGGACCTCTTTGGCTGGTCCACTTGCTTTGTTGACCAGCCAGGTAGTTTTTAATTAAGCAAGTAATTTAATATCAATGTGTTTCCCTTAAAGATATACATTTCTCTTGAAAATACAAAGACCATACACAAGAAGCCTAAGTGCCCTTGAGGTTCCTAGCGCTAGCACGGAGTGCTTGCTGCCCCTTCAGTCAGGGCATATGTTCCCCCATAACTCTCCATTCCTTTGTCTCACATACGCTCCACTTTCTTCACTTACCCACCTGGCCCCTCAAGGCATCCCAGGCTGAGACCTGCACTGTACTTCAACTCTGGAGTCCAGTCACCTCCCCAGACAGAGACATGGGCTGGGAATTTCTGTGTCAAAGCACAGGCACTCTAAAAATTAGGTCACTACACAATTCTAAGTCCAGATTCATGCAAAAAAAACCTTCCCTATGGTGGCTTGTGGCTCAGTAAGTACAGTAAATCTGTTGTTGGGCTGCTCTAGTATGCACACTACCATTGATGCAAAATCAGTACCAAAGGATTTAGCCAAGTAAAATACATTTTGGAGGAAACAAAATTATTCCCCCCTGACAGCTAATAGCTGCAAGAATAGACAAAGCAAAAAGAAAATGAGACTTCTTCAGCCGTCTATCACTACTGATAGTCTATTGGATTAAACCTTTCTCTATTATGTTCCAGTCTGTTTCATACCTTGAGAGGAAATTATTGAAAAACCATGTGAGACACTTCTAAATGGAAAGTCTATCTTCTCACTAGCCTTCAGACTCCCTGCAGAAGGGCTAGCACAGTGCACCTGGAAGTCTTCCTAGCTAGCTTTCCATAGATCTGCCCAAACAGGAATGGGTCCCACAGGATTCCAGGGAGTTGGCCCGGCATGGTGAGTTTGAAGATCAGGAGGGAACAGAATGTCACTTGTTGGAAAGGTAAATTGAAACTCTTTGGAATAAGGCTACCAGGAGGAAGCTGTAGGGAGTCTAAATCTTTAATGCTCTTAACACCATGACCTTCTTAAAAGCAAGAATTTGGGCTTCTCCAATTTCTGTATCCTCAAAACAGAGCACAGAATTCAGAAAGGTTTAATAGTGTCCCAACCAAAGGTGGTGCACAAACCTTGTTTTGATCCTGAATCTAGGACAGAAATGGCTATAAACAATACTTTAGGAAAAAAACAGGAAATTGTGGGTACGAACTGTTTGTTAAGTATTATGGAATTGGTTTCTATTATGATAATGTAGAATTATGTTCTTGTTCCTAGGAGACAAGACACAGGCTGATTTGGGAGAAAGAATCATATAGGAAACAACTTTGAAATTTTCATATATCTGTAGTTTGTCTTTGTTGTTGTTTTTGGAACCAGGAATCAAACTTGGGACCTCGTACTTGCTAGGCAGGCATCATGATACTGAGCTATATCCCCAACCTTGTTTATTTATTTAGAAAAAAATAATGGAAATAAAGACAAATGCACAAAACATTAACACCTGGTAAATCTAGGTGACAGGCATACATATCTAAGTTCATTGTACAAGTCTTGTACTTTCCAGCAAGTCTGAAACTTAAGATAAAAGGAAGATTTAAAAAAAAATAAATGTTTGAATTACTCAATCCATATACAAGACTCATAATGATGTATCTACATCCCCCTGAGGGTAAGCACATGAAGCCACTCAGGTTGGACTGACTGGTAGAGGCTCGTGCACCTCAGTCCTGCACAGAGGCTGAAGGAATCATGCTCTCAACTCCATGATTTATCTGCAGCACCTGGGCTGAGAAACTCTACTCCAAATGAACAAACCTTGTTAGGAACGACCAGGGTAATCACATTTGTGAAGCAAAACGAGATCTAATCTACTGTAATCAATTGGCCTATTACCAGCTGCCTGTATGCCTTCAATTTCACCCTCACTGGAAGCTTCATTCCTTCGTGCTTTGTCCAGTGGGATTATTATCGAAGGGGGATTTATTGGTCTCACTCAAAATACCTACTCAGAAAGGAATTCTGTGAAGATAGCAGTGATGGTTGCATTATTTTTTAATCTTTCTAAATCCCCTCATTAAAAAAGTGCAACTAGTACCAGGCATGGTGGCCAGGCCTGTAATCCCAGCACTCTACGAGGCTGAGGCAAGGGGGCTGCAAGTTTGAGCCCAGTCTGGGCAACTTAATGACTCAGCAAGACCCTGTCTCAAAACAAAAAAGGACTGGGAAAGAAGTTTAGTGAGAAGGCCACGAGTTTAATCCCCTATAGTAGGGGAAGGAAGAGAGCAACTAGATAGCAAAACCAAAAGCCCATGGAGAGTACTTGTATCAAAACTAGGTAACAAAGAACACCTGCAAACCTCAAACTATGAACAGGTGAGAACAAATCAATAGCCACAGGGCCTATATGATATCTGTCCAGAGGGAAACAACAAGGCACCTGATGAAAGGGCCTGCAAAAAGAACCCCAAGTCACCTATTAGCCCAAAGTGAGAAGTGGTAAAACTGAAAGACATTTTTCCTGTCCTCTTGGTTAAGGGGCTCAGAGGTGGGAGCAAAGTCTGAAAGATAACCAGGCTGACCTCCATTCACTCTCAAAACTGGCCCATGGAATTCTCCTCCAGGACAGGGCCCCTCAGCAAGGAAAATACCACTGGAGTAGAACCACAACTGGACAGCAGAGTGACACTAGATAAAGGGAAAAAGTGATCCAGACAACAGTAGGGGAGGAGAGCTTGGGAAAAAGCTGCCATGTACAAGAACATGACAAGTAAATGATGAGAGAGAGTTCTGATCCCTCAACAGTACCACCTAACTACAGTTTCCATTCCAGATTACAGATAACTAAGAATAACAGAAAGTGCTCCCATACAACATTATAAGAAAAAGAATGACAACAATATATCTACATGTAATGAAAACTTGCCAGAAATACCCACCTAACTTGTACTAGTCACTTTGCTGTTGCTGGGACAAACCACCTGACATACATTAAAGGACAATAGGTTTATTTGGTTCACATTTCAGAGGGTTCAGTCCATGGTCAGCTGGCTCCAAGCAGAAAGGGCATGACGGAAGGGTCTGGTAGAGGAAAGCTGCTTAATCCATGGCAGCCAAGAAGAAGAGAGAGAGAAGGAAAGAGTCAGAGAAAAAGATATACCCTCCAAAGGCATGCCCCCAGTCACCCACCTCCTCCAACCAGGACCTTCTACCAGCACACTGAGCTATGAACACATCAACAGAGTACTCACATGATGAGTACAGCACCCTCATGATCAAATTACCTTCCAAATGCCCCACACCTCTGAACACTTGAGCCTCTTAAGGGATATTTTAAATCTAAATCATAATATAACTGTAACCCTCTATTTCCAGGCAGGATGAAAGACCATGCACAAACAACACATGAAAGAACAACACATTTCTCAACTAGAAAAACTCAGAAATGAGGTAACAAGAATACAAGAAATTAAAGAAAATCCTTCAGAATTGAAAACCCACCTAGAAAGTGAAAATAACATTTAAAAAACAAATTTAAAAGGAAATGAAGTCCTTTAAAAAAATCTGAGAGAAAGACAAACATTGAAGATACACAAACAAGATTCAACCATCAGAAAATAGAAGCCAATGGGGAGGAGGAATACCAAAGGAACAGACACTAAACAGTTCAAAAAAAAAATTCTGTTGAGATAAAGATATTTGAAATTATATATTCCAAGAACCACCATCTACCTGGGAATACTGACTCTGAATGACTTACACTGAGATATGTTCCAGCAAAACTACCAAATTGTAGAAGAAGAATTCCTTTGGCTAAGTGCCTTCTAAGGGAAGGAAAACTAGTTTACCACCCAACTTTGACAGCAGTGATTCAGGAAAATGTGGCAGCATGTTTAAGTTGCCCAAAAAAAATGTGTTTAAAGATGTGAGACCCACAAAATTGGTTTTCAAGTATAAGAGCACAAACTAGTAACAACATGTAAGGATTCTAGGAATATTGTTCCCATAAGCCCTCCCCTGCAGAACTGCTCACAGAATACGCTTCCAACAATCAAAATGACTAGAAAGATGACAACAGAAGACTGGTGGAAAGCATTAAACATAAACCCATTGAAGTAAGTCTAAACCAGGACTAAAAGGAAAAGAATAAAGTACATATTGGCTATATGTTCAGTAATGTAGGCCTAGGATGCAAAATATTTTATTTGTTCTCAGAAAATTATATCATAACAGTAGTATTGCTATTATTATTCTGAGGCTATAGATATTTATATAGGAATATACTACATATTTTTTAAACTGGGAATCAAACACAAGGTCTTTACACTGATGTATCCTCAGCCTTATTTTATTTTGTTTACTTTATTTTATTGATTGATGTAGGGTAAGTTTCCTGTCTCAGTCTCTCAAGTGCTCTAGTATTACAGGAATGTGCTACCATGTTCAGTTCCATATATTTACTTTCAAGATAAAATACTTCATGGTTTCACACTGAAATCTTCTAATTCAAATTCAATATTACAGGGTTATTTACTTAACCTCTTTCATATTATGTTTGCATTCTTCTCCTCATACAAAGCATCTCAAGGATACACAGGATGATAAAATCAGGATATACCATAATAAGTCATGTGCTTTATACCTCAATATATACACAAGAATCTTGGAACAATAATGCCAATATCGTTATTAGAGTTGAACTTGAGAGAAGTCTGTGTGTTAATCTAGCCAAATATGCTCCATTCGAGTTACATGTGTGCAAAGAAAAGAAAACAGTATTCAAGTCAGACTGAACTTTATAAGCTGTCTAACTTTATAAGCTGGGTGCTATTTCAGGATCTACAAATACAGGCAACCACCATTAAAATCATGTGCATGGTACAGAGGATCCTGTTAACACTCATCTCTGGGTTCCAAAACAAAAGGACAAAAAGGGCTACATTAAATACCCTTCCTCATTGTTTGGGTTCCATGTTGTTTCCAGGACTATAACGCCATCTTCTTCTTCAAGAGGTTTGGAAATTTGTGGGCTGGATTGACAAAACAGATGACAAAGCCAAGCTGGTCTGTAGACTCTGGAGAGTTTGGTTGCCATTCTGGCTGTTATGGGACCACAACAATAGCTGTCTCTAGCATCCCTCCCAAATGAGCACAACCCAAGCTGCCCATGTCTTCCCACTGCTGAGCAGTGATATGCTTCTCCTTATGCCAGTAGCTTTCCAACACAATAGCTTGCAGACGATGGCAGACAAAGGGGAAATAGGAAAAGACCAGAGGAACCTACCCACCTCTGCTACTGCACCCTGTAAGCAGGAGATGCTCATCCTGAGAGGCACCCTGCACATTTCATCCTCTCGAATTCACAGCATCTGTAACTTCCATCCTTGCATCTCTAGCCCTTGGCTCCCTCTCCCATGTCCAGTGAACACTGACAAGATCCAAAATGACACAAAACCTGTATCAGCAACTTCCCAAATGATGAGAATAACAGATCTAAGACAAGGTGTACTATGGTTACACTAGGTAGCTCTTCAATAACAAGAAAAAGCTGGATAAGAAAGAGAAGGCCGACATACTGCCAAATCCAGGCTTAGTGTTCTTCTCCCTAGGATGTAAGCTCTGTAAGTGTGCAGAATTTCATCTGATCATAATACCACTGCATCCCCAGTGTTGAGGCCATCACCCTGCTGACAGCTGGCACTTGGCATATGTTGACTGATGGAATGTATCAATACTACATATGAAATGCCAGCTAAATAATTTATTCATTCACTTAAAAATAATTGAAATGAAAAAATTATTGAGAACTGCTAATATGTTAAAAAAAAAAACACTGAATTACACAATTTGGGTAGCTGAATTGTAAGATATGTAAATCCTATCTCCATAAAGCTGTTTTAAAAATAAAAATGATTGACCATCTACCATATACTGGTCTCTAAAATAAGCACTGGGGATGTAAGAGAATATAAAGAGCAAGGTCTGCTTCTGAAGATGCTAGGTTAGTCTTTCATTAAAACCCTAACCAGATAAACACCTATAAAAGGCAAAAGACTACACTACAAGGACAGTCATAAGGGGTGTAGTCACATCTGGATTTAACTGGAGGCATAAAATTTTGTCATTGGTACCACAGACAAGAACCCTAGTGATCCAGCTCCACTCCACCCTTATGTTGAATCTAGACAAACTGGGGCTATGTTTTGGAGCCAAAAGATGAGTCACAACAGGACCCTCTCCATCATGCAAGCGCTTTTAATGGTGGTTCCCTGTCTTTGTAGACCCTGAAAAAGCACCGGGTTATCAGAAAGCTTATAAAGTTCAGTCTGACTTGAATGCTGTTTTCTTTTCTTTATATAGTCAATGGCTACAACTGAGACAAAACTGAAATGAGATCCTTAGCAGCCTGTCCCCAGAGTCACCATATTTCCTCCACACCATCTGCCTCAGTCATAACCAGGCATCTTAGAGATGAGTATCTTAGGACAAGCTGAGAACAAATTAGGATGGACATTTGAGATCAAGACTCAACTGCAGTCAAGTATTTCCATGAGTCACACTAAAACAACATACAGACATAAAATATGTAATTTCTGGAACATACATAATCTCTACTGTACAGAAAAGGAAACTGGGAGGGGCTGGGGATTTAGCTCAGCGGCAAAAGCGCCTGCCTGGTAAGCGCAAGGTCGTGAGTTCGGTTCCTGGTACCGGAGAAAAACCAAAAAAAAAAAAAGAAAAGGAAACTGGGGCATGGGAAGCTTATCACCTTGTTCAGTTCTTCAACCTTGTAAACATTAGGCCAGTATTTGAACCTGCACCTGTCCAAAGCTGGAAGAGGAGACATCATAGTTTATCAATCTGCTCACATCTCTGTAACAAAATACCACAAACTGTTTGGCTTAAATGACATTCATTTCTCATAGTTCTGAAGTCAAGACCAAGGTGTCAGCTGCCTTTGTTCCTTCTGAGGCTCCTCTCTTGACTTATGTGTACCAGCCTTCTCACTGTGACATGACTTTCTCTATGAGCATAAGCCCCTGGTGCCTCTTCCTTTTATAAGGACACAGATTTATAGATTAGAGCCCCACCTTTATGGCTTCCATTAACTTTAATTATCTCCTTATATGCCCTATCTCCAAATATAATCACATTGAGGGTTAGAGGGTTGGGAATCAGCATATGAATTTGGAGGACATAATTTAGTCCATAACAAATGGTGGTCCATTTCTGACAGGGACCCAATATCTCCATAAATTTGTAATAATAAAAGAAGCAAAATGCAACCCAGTAATAGATTAGTAATAATGCAGATAATACTTGGAGATCAATCCTAAAAATAGAATAACCTCCAAATAATTATTCCTAAACCAATCTCCCTTTAGAAGTTACCTAAGCAGTAAATGAAATATAATTAAAATTTCTTATTAGGCTTCTCAAGAGAGGACACTAAGCTGTTTACTAGCCCTTTTATTTTAAGGCCAAGAAATTGAGTTTTTAAAAATATTAACAATACGACAGAACCATTTTCCTTCTCCCCAAAGTCCAAAGAGCAAAAGCACCAAACACAAAGTCTCCTTAAACATGCTGTTTATTACTAACAAAAAGGGAGAAGTTAGCAGCTTTCAAACAAGCCATGCAGCACAGATTCCATTTTCAGGTCATTTTGTAACCTCCTCATCTTCTTAGCACACATTATTTATAAAGCACCAACAGTGTTATCATGTGGAAAATAGACATTCTTTCAATTTTTAAGTGAGTTCTGAATCTTCTGTGCTGTTTTGAATTGCCGCCTTGGCAGTTTGTGAATGCCACATGAGGTAGTCTGTCTGTCAAGGCTAATTCCTCTTCAAGCCCAGCTTGGGTCAACAAAGTACTAATGCTGCTGCAGAGTTGGCCAAAATCCAAAGATAAATCTCTCCACCTTCCATCTTCCTAGAGCTGACCCTGGCAGCAACAACTGGATCCTTTCTCTTTCCTGGGCAGAAGTCAAGCTGAAAATCTCAGAGGCCTTACTTGCCAAGATGGGGCCTTCTCCTTGCCCTTACTGTCAGTGGTCAGACTGGTCACAGTGGTAACTATGGGCTGCTTACTCTCTTGATGAGTTTCATTCTGCTACCTCTTCCATCCCACAATTCCAACAGCTCAAGAGCACAGCCGAGATGCCCTGACCACTTCCCAGAAGATGCCATGGCAGCAGCTCTGAACCACTGAGGGTGCAGCAGGAAAGGCTGCTAACCTGCTCTTCCAGGCTTCTCACTGGAAGCCAGTGAGGGCCTGCCCTTGCCAATGATGACTTGAGTTATTTACACTGGCTTTTGCTGAACCATTAACAAGCAACAGAGAGGAGGTCACACACAACCAAGAATGAAGGAAACCAAAGCACGTGAAGTTACAGGTAAGGGAATGTCTCGCCAGGCATCACAGAGGTTGAGAAACAGGCCCTATCCTCCCAAACTCTGTGACTGGTGCTTGGCTCCTGTGGCAGAAAAGTTTCCCTGATTCAGATACAAAAGGAATTACATGACAGAACAAAAATGGAAGAACTGAAATTTGGAGCCAGAAGACAAAGACTCAAGACCTAACTCACCATTTAAGTGCTTACCAACTATGTCATATGTAAGGAAACTCTAGCTAACAGACCATGTCCAGTCACTACCTGTTTTTGGAAATAAAGTTTTGTTGGAACACAGGCACACCATTAGTTCCTGTACCATCTGTGGTTGCCTTTACACTACAGGGGCAAAGCTGAAATAGGTCCCACAGAGACTGCACAGCCCACAAAGCAAATCATATTTCCTACCTGACATCTTGTTATGGTTGATACATTGTGTCAACTTGGGGAGTCTAGAGGTTTGGCTAAGTGACTCAGCAGGAAGCCAAGGTGCTTACTTTGTATACATCCTAAGCCTGTGGAAGAGGAGGGCATAGATTACGTGAGAGCTACACGCGCCTTAGGTGGGGGTAGCCTGTTTACGACATAAGGCAAGAAAGAAGCTGCTTGCCGCCATTCCTCCGTTTTGCTCTGGCTGTTTGCTGTTCGGCTGCCATTCCCCCCTTTGCTCTTGTTGCTTTGCTACCTTTTGCCTCAGAGCCAGCCAAGTATGGACTGAAACCTCCACAAACTGTAAGCTAAATAAACCTTTCCTTCCTTCATTTTCAGCGTTGGGTATTTTGTCTGAGCAACGAGAGAAAAGTAACCAAGACACATCTGCTGACCCCTACATTGTGTGACACTTCACAAAAGTCACTTTACATCTTTCATTCTCAGTGTCCACGCTCCTTAAAATGGGAATTAACTGAGCAGTTGTCTTTCCTATTTCAATGGTTATAAAAGTCAAACTCATTCCTTATAACATCATACTATGGCAATGACAATTCTTTGAGCCTTTAATGTGTCAGGCAGAGTTCTAAGCACTTTGCTTAGATTCTTTTACATACTCCTTACACCAACCCTGTGAGGAAAGTATTAACTCATCTCATACATGAGGACTTTGAGACTCAGAGAAGTGAAAGGTGGTGCCAAGATGACCCCTTGAGTGGGTACTGGAGCTGGGGCTGCACCCAAGCTCCTAGTCCATGCATCATACACTTCTCTCCCAGCCTTAGGGACACAGAGTTGCTGGGCGTGTTGCAGGTACTGTCCAACAAAAGAAGGAAATGCAGACCTCAGCTCCTCCCAGGCATCCTGACACTCTCACTTTCCCTCCAGTCTCTCAGTCTCCTCCACCCTTCCTTTCTCTCCCCTGTAAACTGCCAAGAAGGATTTATCATCTTTTGTTTAAGACAGACAAAGTGTACTTCTTGGCTGGTAAGAAAATCCAGGGATAGGACAGTCACCTCAGGTGCCCATCTACACTTCATTCTTACACACTTCATATTATCACATAGGTAAAAATCGCTCCAAACAGAGATAGGGCTGGGGTATATCTCAGTGGTACAGTGCTTGCCTAGCAGGCTCCAGGCCCTGGGTTCCATCCTCAGCACTATGAAATAAATGAGTAAATTGTGTAAATAAATAGAAAATAAAAGAGACAGTAACACTTCCAGAATAAAGCTTTTAGTGTGACTCAGGACAGCAACATGAACAAGCAGCAGCAGAAATATCTGCTGGAAGCTTCACAGGTCACCAAGTCAGGTTCTTACTGGATCCTCACAAAAACCCTGTGAGATTGATAATCACTGGAAACTGATGCCCAGGGAGATCAAGGGAGACCTGAAGTGCACAGCTAGTATGAAGCAGAGCTGGGAACCAAAACTACGTCCTCTATCAAATCTAACAATTGAGCCACACTACCATGCCATGAGTTGTGGACACAGACATTAGAGGCCTAAGTTAAACATCCTATAACAATGACTGGAGAAACAGGAATCCAAACCAAATACTCTATTATGCCTAAACTCAAGGCTCCCTTCCCTTTAGCCAGAAGAAATTTCTCTACTTTTCAGTTCCAAACCCTTACACCTGGCATGCCTCTGGCCCCTGCCCCTTGCCAAGGTTCCCAGGCAGAAGGAACACTACTTGGTTTGGTTTGGTTCTGTATGGTCCCAGGGAGTGAACCCAGGGTCTTCACACTGAGCTATATCCCCAACTCTTTTTGTTTTTTTGAGACAGAGTCTCGCTATTTTGCCCAAGCTGGGCTCAAACTTGTGATCCTTCTGCCTCAATCTCCTAGACCACTGGGATTAGAGGCACCACATTCAATAGGACACCTTTTTCCCCCGCTAGTACTGGGGATTAAACCTAGGGGCACTCTACCACTAAGCCCATATATCCCTAACCTGTTTTATTTTGAGACGGGTAATATTTTCAATTATCTTATGGAGGATGGAAAGGACTTTCAGGAATCTAGAGGCCAGAGATGCTGTTAAATATCAGACACTGCATAGAAGAGCCCCACCACAAAGAAGTATGCAGCCTATACCCAGCATGGTAGTACACACCCATAATCCCAGTACAGTAGACAAGTTGAAGTCTAGTCTGGGCAACTTAGTGACTTAGCAAGACTTTGTCTCAAAATAAAAGAAAAAAACTTTAAGGGCTGGAGATGTAGCTCAGTGTGAAGGTCTTGGGTTTAATCCCTAGTACTTAAAAAAATGCAGCCCAAAATGTCAATAGTGCAAACTGAAAACCGTAATCTTGACTGTGAGCTGCACAAAGAGATAGCCTATCCACCTCCTTTACTGTGATCCCTAGCAATAAACATTTAACAACTGAATAAACACATTCTCTTGAGTGCCTGCCATGCACAAAGCACTTCCATATGAGTCCCACCCAAAACAGAGCAACTTCACTATGGTCTCTCAGACAGGAAGCAGGAGAGGCCTAGGCCCAGCTCAGAGAACCAGCCTAGCGCACCATCCAGGCTTCCCAAGCCTGTGCCTACCAACAAGACACACATGGCCTCTTAGAATCATGTGTAGAAAGAAATACCAGCTCCTACCCTGCGGGATGCACTCTGGTTTGTTTTAATGTCAGGGCTCCCTGGCTTTGTATGACCCATGTACAGATCAGGAGGCCTTGCTTGCACTTTGAATGCACAAGGCACTGCCCTAGATCCCAACAGCAGTGACAGCCACCATCTCTAAAACTGGAACTCAGTCACAGTCTACACAATTAACATCCTTGAAACCTCTTATTACTTCTAACTTTTTAAAATAATAGATTTATAGAAATATAATTCACATAATATATGAATATGATTCACCCATTTCAAATATACAATTTACAATGGTTTTTAGTATATTCATAGAATTGTGTAGCCATTACTCTAGTCAATTTTAGAACAATTTCACTTCCTCAAAAAGAAATCCCATCCTCTTAGCTGTAAGCCCGTTTTGATATCACCTGCAAAGCCACCCTTCAGTCATGGCAACCTTGTGAAGCCTCCCTTGTGAATGTTCTCTTCAGTGGGTGCTGTTCTGAGCTGAGGCTCTCCTTGTGAATGTTCCCTCCAATCGGTGTTGTTCAGAGATAGAATGCCTCCCTCCCTACCCAACACCAGGCACCAGCGCTCAACCTTTCCTCAGACACAGAAAGAAACCAGCATTCAAGGACTCACTCATTCAGGAAGCCTGTTCTATGAATTTCTTTTAGCATCCTAAAACAGCTCTCCAGAGAGCAATCTACCAAAATGCATTGAAATGAATTTATGTAACGATCTAATAATAACTCAAGATGTTATCATTCAAAAAGTTCTAGCAGCAAAGGTGAACCAGGACTGCCTCTCTGCAATGTGGGATAGAAACCAGCCCTTAGAGTTGAAGCTCAAGGAAACCAAGAATGACAAGTGGGTGGGCTCCAAACCTGCTCAGCACCTAGGCTCCAACTGGGCCATGGGTGAGCCTGTCCAGTTACGGGAACATAATTCCAGCCAGGTTAAGGTACATGAAGAATGAGGACTTCACTGCAGAGGAACACAGAAGGGAGGAGCAATATGAAGTGTAGAACCAAACAAAATTGAGTTTGACTGACTCTCTATGTGACTTCTTACCTTGCTATGGGACCATGGCCAAGGGAGCTACTTAAACTTTCCAAGCCTTGGTTTCCTGATATGAAAAACAAAGGTAACTTCTCCCCTATATCCTATTATTCATCTCTGGGCTCATGGTCTAATCTAAGAAAACTCTGAAATGTCCTAAATTTACAATGGCCAGAAAATGGAGAAGAGACAAAGGAAGTTAATCAGTTAACACCCTTGGGCAAAACAAACAAAATGACTTAGTTGAAATGACTTAGCCGAAACTTTGACTTAAATCCATCATGGCAAATTGCCATGCTTACAAACAAACTGCCTGGATTGTCAATCACAACCAACACAGAAGCAACAAGTGTTTCTCCTCACTGACTACCATTCTCCCCTAAAGCTTTGCCAGCTTTGCATTAGACCCTCTTGTCTATAGTCAGTGCAGCTAACAATGGTCTCCTTTCCCCACTAATTTATAAAAAAATGCTCTAAATTTGCCAACTGCTACCTAGCTCAACTCTGCTGCTAGTAGTTGTAGGAACATGTCCAGTACCTGGTCCTTTCTGTTTCTGGCTAGCATCAGTTATGGCTCATTAAACCCTTCTATTTCACAGATCCACTGCTCTCTAGAGTGTGGGTTTAATAGTACACACTTTCTCCCCGCCCCAAAGTCTCCTCCCTCCTCTTCAGCTGCTGACAGGTCCGTTCCTTTAAAAAGCCATCTTCAAAGGAGAAATTTTGTATGTATGTATATACAGGATAGATAACATGGTTGTTCTTCTA